>NW_024412441.1:20331682-20364052 GCF_014898765.1 Herpailurus yagouaroundi | reverse complement strand
GATATAAGTATGGCTACTCCAGCTTTCTTTTGACTTCCAGTAGCATGATGGTTCTCCATCCACTCACTTACAATCTGGAGGTGTCCTCAGGTCTAAAATGAGTCTCTTCTAGACAGAAAATGATGGGTCTTGTTTTTTTGTCCATTCTGATACCCTATACATTTTGGTTGGAGCATTTAGTACATTTACATTCAGTGTTATTATAGAAAGATACGGGTTTAGAGTCATTGTGATGTCTGTATGTTTTATGCTTGTAGCGATGTCTCTGGTAATTTGTCTCACAGGATTCCCCTTAGGATCTCTTGTAGGGCTGGTTTAGTGGTGAGGAATTCCTTCAGTTTTTGTTTGTTTGGGAAGACCTTTATCTCTCCTTCTATTCTAAATGACAGACTTGCTGGATAAAGGATTCTCAGCTGCATATTTTTTCTGTTCATCACATTGAAGATCTCCTGCCATTCCTTTCTGGCCTGCCACGTTTCAGTAGATAGATCCGTCACTAGTCTTATCAGTCTCCCTTTATATATTAGAGCATGTTTATCCCTAGCTGCTTTCAGAATTTTCTCTTTATCCTTGTATTTTGCCAGTTTCACTATGATATGTCGTGCAGAAGATCGATTCAAGTTCCGTCTGAAGGGAGTTCTCTGTGCCTCTTGGATTTCAATGCCTTTTTCCTTCCCCGGTTCAGGGAAGTTCTCAGCTATTATTTCTTTAAGGACACCTTTAGCACCTTTCTCTCTCTCTTCCTCCTCTGGAATCCCAATCATGCGTATGTTATTACGTTTTATCTCATCACTTATTTCTCTAATTCTCCCCTCATACTCCTAGATTTTTTTATCTTTTTCTCAGCTTCCTCTTTTTCCATAATTTTATCTTCTAATTCACCTATTCTCTCCTCTGCCTCTTCAATCTGAGCTGTGGTAGCCTCCATTTTATTTTGCAGCTCATTTATAGCATTTTTTAGCTCCTCCTGACTGTTCCTTAGTCCCTTGATCTCTCTAGCAATAGATTCTCTGCTGTCCTCTATACTTTTTTCGAACCCAGCAATTAATTTTATGACTATTATTTTAAATTCATTTTTGGTTATATTGTTTAAATCATTTTTGATCAGTTCGTTAGCTGTTGCTACTTCCCAGAGTTTCTTTTGAGGAGAAGTCTTCCATTTCGTCATTTTCGATAGTCCATGGAGTGGCACAGAACTGCGGGGCTCTTCCTCTGTGCTGTCTGGAGTAACTTGTGTTGGTGGGCGGGCCACAGTCAGACCTGATGTCTGCCCCCAGCCCACCGCTGGGGCCACAGTCAGACTGCTGTGTACCTTATCTCCCCCTCTCCCAGAGGCAGGACTCACTGTGGAGTGGTGTGGCCCCTGTCTGGGCTACTTGCACACTGCCAGGCTTGTGGTGCTGCTTCCATGGGATCTGGCGTATTAGCCAGGTGGATCCACAAGGTGCACAGTGGCAGGAGGGGCAGACTCAGCTCGCTTTGCCTTCAGTGGTCTGCTTCAGGAGGGGCCCTGTGGCACCAGGAGGGTGGCAGACCCTTGGAGGGATGGATCCACAGAAGCACAGCGTTGGGTGTTTGAACTGTGCAAGCAAGTTCCATGACAGGAACTGGTTCCTTTTGGGATTTGGGCTGGGGGATGGGCGAGGGAGATGGCGCTTCCCAGCACCTTTGTTCCCCACCAAGCTGAGCTCTGTCCTCTGGGGCTCAACAACTCTCCCTCCCATTGTCCTCTAGCCCTCCCACTTTCTGAGCAGAGCTGTTGACGTATAACATTCCAGATGTTAAGTCCCGCTGGCTGTCAGAACACACTCCCTCCGGCCCCTCCGCTTTTGCAAGCCAGACTCAGGGGCTCTGCCTTTGCCGGGCAGGCTGCCTCTCCACCGCCCGGCTCCCTCCTGCCAGTCCGTGTAGCACGCACTGCCTCTCCGCCCTTCCTACCCTCTTCTGTGGGCCTCTCGTCTACGTTTGGCTCTGGAGGGTGTGTTCTGCTAGTCTTCTGGCGGTTTTCTGGGTTATTTAGGCAGATGTGGGTGGAATCTAAGTGATCAGCAGGATGTGGTGAGCCCAGCGTCCCCCTATGCTGCCATCTTCCCTCAAGAATGGTTTCTTCTCACCCCGTCCAGAATACAGAATTGAGTGCGGCATAAGTAGGAGCAGAAAGAGACTGGGACTCTTGAGGACACTAAGAAGATACAGATCCAACTAACTACATCACAGATTCCACTGATAAGCCTGCCCAGGAAATTAAGTAGTGCACCTGTTGTGATGAGCACCAGGTGATGTATGGAATTGTTGAATCCCTGTATTATACACCTCTCACTTCCAGTCCGGCATTCACCAGCTCTATGCCGGTCATCACCGCCATCATTCTCTTCCTGCACTCCCCTTCCTATGCGGCCAGATCGCGGGGTGAGTGAGAAAGAATGTGACTTGGGAACGGCCAGGCAGGTGCATTACAAAGGAGGAGGGGTGCAGGATTGGCGGACAGCTTCTCTGCCATCACCAGGCTGCCACTCTCCCCGCAGCTCCACGTCTCCAATGCAATATTTCTTACCAATCCCCAATTTTATTTCTAGGTGAACATGAGATAACACGCTTTATTAAGAGCACTGGATTGATATTTCAGTCTTAGTGGCCCACTTGAAATCATTAACTAGGTCATCATTTTTCCATTTACAGTAACCACGTTGTTACCCCTTGTAAAAATAACTGTCATATGTGAAGATATGATCTAAATATTGCCAAAGGCAAATGAATTATTTTTGTAGATGATCATGAGATTAGACCCAAATAATGTGTAAAACAAAGCACTTATAAAAGTATTTTCACAGGAGTTACATTTCAGGCCCAAAGTTGAATGGTGGAAAGTTAGGGCCAGGGAGCATTCTGAGAACTGGCGTGCCACAGTCCCAACTACAAGTGGAGCTGCACACATTTAGGTCCTGGGAATGAGAAGAGATGGCAGCAGAGCAAGAAGTGGTGGTGAAGAGCTGAGAACACCAGCATTCAAATCTCGGCACTGGCCTTTCTGGGGCCCAAACTCTCTCTGCCTGTTTCCTCATATTTATTTTTACCATAAACTAAGAGAAGAGAGACGTTGGGAGTTACTGACTTTTATCAATGGGGAACAGCAAGGATGTGCTCTTGACCTTTTGCTTTCATTAGGAGATGAAGCATCAAAGCACCTAAGTACAGGTGTGTATATAAATATTCTCCCTTTGGGGTGAGAGCCTGGAATTGGTCAGGAAGACCATGCAGATGCTGCAGTGTCCCACCTGCTAATTGCAGCATTTCAACTTCCTTTCTGTGGTCCCAGCTGTGGGGACAGCTCAGGCTGGCCCTTAGTGCACGGTTGCTTGTAGAGCTGGTGTGTGGATGTGCTGGCATGCTGGGCTCGCTCACAAAACTGACCTAGCATCTATGCTCTTAGGTCTGACTCCCCAGGCATCTAGTATTCCTCTTGACAACTGTCAAGGGGGATAGAGTCATGTTTCTTGGCTGGTGTGATCAAAGAGGCTCACCCTAGATCCCTTGGTGAGTGAGCAAGGTGGAGCTATTGGCTCCAGATGGTTTGTGATGTTAAACATATCAGATGAAAAGCTAATGTTTTTGTCCAGATTACTGAACATAATGCACTTGGATAACAAATCCATTTTCTTACTGCCCTATAGATTTTCAAAGTCTAATGCACAGCACATTCTGGTGTGTGTATGCGTGTGTGCATATGTGTGTATGGAGTTGGGTGTCAGGGGGTAGGCTGATAAGAAAATTCCTAGTAATGGACGCTCTTCAGGAGCAGGCATCTGAGCCACTCATCCGCTGGCTCCAATGTTCCACCAAGTGAAATCAGCCATAGGGCTCCAGGGTCACTCAGGCTTTCCAGGTTTAAGAAAAGTGAGACACTCATTCTGCAGAGGTTTACTGGGCACAAACCACAGTCCAGGCCCCATGCTAGGAGTTGTTGGGGAGAGATATCGCTACCATACACAAACTCACCATTTCATGAAGGCAGACAGGCACACATGGAAGATGGTGGGGGGCCACGATGTCATCCGAGTTGTCCTCCCACTGCCCATTAAGTTGGCACCTGTGCAGATGGCTCATGGTTCATCTCACTTATATTTCTGAACTCTTTAACCAGTTTTAGAGTATTGACTTCTTCTAATTCATCCCCCCAAGTGAGATGGTTCAGGCTTCCATGCATTACGTGTTCAACCTCTACCAGCATATATGATTCTAGGATTAAACTGCAGAATTTACAGTGTTCCAGCTGAGCTTTGTTTGTAAAGCTGAGAGTGGGACAGGGCTGGCTATGGGCAGTGGGTCCAAAGTGTTTTTTTATCTCTGACAAAATACATAAAAAGGGTGGGCTGCAGAAGCCCAGTGACAAATGGGCTTCTAAATACTGGAGGAGCATGCATCCATTTGGGTTAACTAGTTGCACTTTAAAATATGAATAACCTCCTAGAGGATTAAGCCCTACTAAGCTTAGGTCATTGCAAGTAAATAATCATCCAGCACCTCTCAGAGAGTGGATATAAATACTTTAAAATTTGGAGATTTGAAGCAGATGCATTTTGGGAGGAGGTGGCTAGCAGTCCAAAAGTGAAATATTTTGAGCAGACAGAGGGAGTCATAAAAGCAGGGAATAAATATTTTCCAAATAATTCACCGAATAGTGGTGGTTCTGTTCCTTCCTTTCTCACAGGGGCCAAGTTTGGGAGTCTAATCAGTCCTGTCCTTCCCTTGCCATTCCCTAAAATCACACCGATTAGAAATGCAGTGAATTAATTATCAAATATCCCAGGGAAGGTTAGATAGGAAAGGAAAGGAAAGGAAAGGAAAGGAAAGGAAAGGAAAGGAAAGGAAAGGAAAGGAAAGGAAAGGAAAGGAGTGAGCATCAGCTGATTCCATCTGAATAGTCTACATCAAGAGAATGGCCATTTTGATTGGGTGAAAAAAAGTAGGGATTTGTACAATTATCAGTTGTAGTGTTTCTCAACCTATTTTTAAATTTACATTGCAGATAAATTAACTTTTGTAAATTACAATAAAACAAGTATCAGGAAAATGAAAGGAAATACTAAAGATACAAGTCTAGATTTTTATTAAGATTCAACAGATCCTACTTATTGTTAAGTACAACATAAAATTACATTTTGATAAATATAATCAGCACACACATAACACTGGAAAAAGAAAACAATTACAAAACTGTACACATTCACTGAAGGTATGTATTTGTGTAGGTAATTAATCTATACTCTCGTAACCTTCTGTGGTTCCACAAGTGCAACTAAATAAAAGTTGCAACTAAATAAAATAATTCATGAGTGAAGTGATGATTCCCTATTTCAAATGCCCCTGTGCATCCTTTGAATGAATACCACCATGTATGTTAATATGTGAAGTTTTTAGGGTGACAAACGGGCTTGTTTCTCAGTTGCTAAGTCATCTAAATTCCCAACAGTACTATTTGCAGGAGATAGTGTTTCTATCTTGTTCTATATTTTGTTTTCATAACACTAATAGTAGAGACACCATCTTGCAGAGAAATGTTGACAGTAATTTTAATTCAAACACTTTAAATTTTGAAGGAATTTCAGTGAATTGAGGATATTCATTTTGAAGCTTTTCCCAAAATGAATCAAGTGGTACTGTATCTTCAAAATTAATCTTCAATTTTTTATCAATAGCCTGTTCCAACTATTTGCCCTATGAACTCCTAATTGATTTTAAATTATCTTTTGATGAGGGGCACCTGAGTGGCTCAGTCGGTTAAGCATTCCACTCTAGATTTTGGCTCAGGTCATGATCTTGTGGTTCATGAGTTTGAGCCCCACATTGGTCTCTGCACTGACAGTGTGGAGCCTGCTTGGGATTCTCCCTTTCTCTCTCTCTCTCTCTCTCTCTCTCTCTCTCTCTCTCTCTGTCTCTCCCTCCCTCCCTCCCTCTCTCCCTCTCTCTGCCCTTCCCCAATTTGCTCTCTCTCTCTCAAAGTAAATAAACTTAAAAAAATAAATTATCTTTTGATGAAAGAAATTATTCCTAATCTGTGAATTTCTTATGAGAAATTCTCTTGATAAAACAAACTCCATATCTTTTCCAACACTTGGTCGATCTTTTTAATTGTTGACATTCTAGCAGGTATGCAGTGGTAGCTCATTTGGGTTTGATTTGGATATTCCTAATTAGTCTGAACATCTTTTCATGTACCTATTTTTCATCAATGTATCTTCAGTAGTTAAGTGGCCAAATATTTGGCCCACTTTTTAACTCAGTTATGTGTTTTTTTATTACCGACTTTCCGGTGTTCTTTATATACACTTGATAAAAAGTCCTTGACCAGATACATGATTTACAAATATTTTCTCCAAGTCTGAGGCATATCTTAACTGTCACTTTAGAAGAATAGAAGTTCTTAATTTTCATACATCCAATGTATCAATTCATCGATGCCCCAAACCATCAGGCACACTATATTTTATATCTTTATAATTTATATTTTGGTTTTTTACTTATTGCAATGAAGGAGAACACTCACCATGGGGAGCCATGGGGAGTTGGTGCGAGGGTGTTAGAAAGAACCTATTATAAGGTTTGGGCTTTAGTTGGGTAATTTTGGCTTCAGTAGGTGCAATTCTGTGATAGAATCTCTCACTCAATCTTATTGAAAAGCAGAGCAAACCAGAGCAAGGATGAAGCTGTATTTGGTAAAGGAGTAGTAATCACTCATTTTAGCTGGAAGAGATGGAGATGGTGAATATTTTGTGGGTTACACAGTGAACTTGTTTTTGTATCACTTTATCATTGTCTCAGGGCGACTTTGTTTGATGTTGGTGTTTTATGAGATTGTTTAATGTCCAACATTAACTAGTTGTGAGCATCAGGCTAGCTTTGTAGTAACACTGAAGCCCCGCTGTGTCAGAGCTGTTCCCAGATGTAAGAATCTCTTTTTTTTTTCTTGTTTCTCTTATGGATCGTAATTTTGCTATTAAATATAAGACCCAAGGTCACAAAGATTCTCTTCTATGATTTTTTCCTGTAGAAGTTCTATGGTTTTACTTTTAGGTCAATAAACTTTGAGTTAATTTTCATATATGATGATAGGTATAGATCAAAGTGTTTTTCCTCTTCTTTTCCTCCCCCCCTTCTCATATTTTCCCCTTATCTCCTCATCCTTTTCCTCCTCCTTTTTGCCTATAGATATCCAATTAGTCCAGCATTGCTTATTGAAATGACTATCCTTTCTCCACTGAATGGACTTTGTCAAGAATCAATTGCCAGTACACACATGTGGGTCTGTTTTTGAAATCTCTATCTTATTTCATTGATCTACTTGTTTATTTTGATAACAAAACCACACTCTCTTGATTTCCATAGCTTTATAATGAGTCTTGAAGACTCAACTTTGTTGTTTTCTTTTCTTTTTTAAGTAGTTTTGGACATTTTAGGTACTATGCATTTCCATGTGAATTTCAGAGTCAGCCTGCCAGTTTCTACAAAAAGGCATGCTGGGATTTTGATTGAGATAGATTTGGATTTATAGATCAATTCATAGATCAAAGATCTGAATCTTCTGATCCTTCAACAGAGTGTGTCTCTCCATTTGTTTAGGTCTTCTCTGATTTCTCTCAGTGATGTTTGTAGTTTTAGTGTATAGGTCTTATACTTTTTTTCACAGTCTTTAAGTTTTTCATACTTTTTGTAATATTGTAAATACTATTGTTTTTAAACTTCAATTTCCACTTGTTGCTAGTATATAGAAATGCAATTATTCATCCCTGGGTTACTTAAAGGTGTGTTAGTGTCCAAGCACTTGAGGATTTTCTAGATGCTTTTCTATTATTTTTATTTTCAATCTACTGTGGTCAGAGAACATACGTTGTATGACTTCACTCCTTGAATCTCTTAAAATTTATTGAGACTTGTTTTATGGCTCAAATATGTAGTATATCAGTAAATGTTCCATGTGCATTTGAAAAGAACGCATATTATGCTGTTGGGTGGAATGTTCTATAAATGTCAATCAGGTCAAGCTGATTGGTAATACTGGTCAAGTCTTACTGATTTTCAGGATACATATTCTGTTGATTGTTGGGAGAAGGGTATTGAAATCTTCATCTACAATTATGAATTTATTTAATCTTATGGTTCTATCAGTTTTTGCTTCATATATTTTGAAATTCTGTTATTAGGTACATATGTGTTTAGCAGTGTTACATCTTCTTGACCAGTGTACTTCTTTATCATTATGAAATGGCCACCTTTTCTCCTAGTCATGTTGTTGGATATGATATCTACTTTGTCAGATATCAATATAGTCACTCTAGCTTTATTTTGACAAGGTTGAAGATGGTCTATCTCTTCTTATTTATATCTTTTTCTTTAAGGTGAATTTTTCTATAGGCAGTATATATCTGGGTCTTCCTTTGAATATAAGTGGACTATGTTTGCCTTTTAAAAAATGTTTATTTATTATTTTGAGAGAGAGAGATAGAAAGAGAGAGCAGGGGAGGGGCAGAGAGAGAGAGGGAGACACAGAATCTAAAGCAGGATCCAGGCTCTGAGCTGTCAGCACAGAGCATGACACAGGGCTTGAATTCACGAAATATGAGATCATGCCCTGAGCAGAAGTTGGATGCTTAACCGACTAACCCACCAGGCGCTCCCACAATCTTTGCCTTTTAACCATGGTATTTAGATTATTAATATTTAATTAACATTAATTGATATGGTTGAGTTTAAACCTACCATCTGACTCTGTTTTGTATTTGTCTCATCTGTTTTCTGTTCCCTATTTTTTTCTTCTTTTGGATTAATAGAGTTTTTAAAAAGTTTTATCTCCTTTGTTGGCCACTTAGCTATATATAACTATTTGTGTTATTTAGGTGGCCACTTTGGGATTACATCTTTAGCTTATTAAAATTTTCCTTCAAGTGGTATTATACCATTTCACATGTAGTATTAGACCTTACAAAACTACCCTTTTGTTTCTCCTCTACTAGCCTTTGTAGATTTTCTTTCTACATACACTGTAAACCTCACAATAAAGTAATATTTTTGCTTTAAACATTTCTTGTTCTCATCACATATGCCTCCAACAAGTTTCTCTTTTCTGTTCTCTTAGTGGAAATCTGTGTAAAATAAGAACAAACAGGATCTGAGATCCTTTGGTTTCATAATCTTTAGTGTATCGTCTTTTTAAAATTTTTTTAAAAAGTTTTTAAATGTTTTTTTTTTTAATTTATTTTTGACAGAGAGACAGAGTATGAGGGTGGGAGGGGCAGAGAGAGGGAGACACATAACATGAATCAGGCTCCAAGCTGTTAGCACAGAGCTTGTCGCAGGGCTCACAAACTGTGAGATCATGACCTGGGCTCAAACTCACCAACTGTGAAATCATGACATGAGCCGGAGCGAAGTCAGACACTCAAACAACAGTGTATCGTCTTTGTAGCACCAATGTAACTATTCAGAAGCTTTTTTCCTCCTAGTTTTCTTGTTGTTGGTTGTAAATTTGTGGAATAAGCAACTTTCAAGTGAATTGTTACTGTATAAAGAAAGTAGATAAAAAAATTAAAAAATTAAAAAACAAAGAAAGTAGATAAAAAAGAGTTGGGAATAGTTGAGTGTTGAGAAACAGATCAAAACCTAGAGAGCTGGGGGTGGAAATCATTCATGGAATGATTCATGGGATGGGAGGTGGTGGGATGTTGCATTTGTATTATAGGACTTGAAGATTGGCTAATGTTGTCTCCTTTTCCCTTTGGTGAATTGACCTAGTTTTCTCTCCTTGCTTGATGAGGAAGCATTTCCCCTTCCCCAAAACCAGATTTGATTAAGGTATTTTATATTTTCTTTAGTCATCGTTTTAATGTTAAACCTCACAAACTTAAATTTAGACTTGACATAATGCACATATGGATTCTGGAATGTTGCGTTTTATTGCATTCAAATACAGAGCATAAAATAAATGGTGGAACAATAAGGAGACAATAGGCTATGTGCAGTGAGTACTCTAAAAACTGGCTAATGATCACAGAAGGAACATTTAGTCCTTGCTTATATACCAATACAGCTTTTAACTCCCTCCTTCCAGCAACTTCTGTCTGCGACACTCTACGTTAGGAGACATTTAAAAAAATTATATTTCTGCTTCCTAAATCAAGGGCACAGTACAACGTCCACTTGGAAAATCCCTCCTCTCCCAACACCTAGCACGGTATTCCTTTACGTTCTCTTTTAAAACTATTCTAAATTAGAGTTCTAAAATGTTTCAGTCTAAAATTCAGAGTTCCGTTAGGAAGCTTGCTGGAGATCTGTTCAGTACCCACTTCAGGCTTCCCTGTCACTTAAGACAATTTTCCTAAATCAAATTCGTGATGTGCTCGGTAACTGCCTCGGTTCTCTTTTGAATCGCGGCCACAGGTTGTCTCGGCGGCCAGGCCTCTGGGAAAGCGGGAGAGAGCTGGGCGCCCAGCTGGCCGCAGACACCTGTTCCAGGCACTGCCGCGGCTGCGGGAAGAGAGCGCGCCGCGAAGGGCACGTGTAGGTGAACGCGCACGCACACACGCGCCCAGCCGCCCCGAGACGCGGACGTGGGGAGGGGGTCGCCGCGTTCTCACAGGCGGCCTGGGTTACATAAGCGAGCGGGGCAAGAAAGGCGCTTCGCGTGCGCGGGGGCTCGGGCCGTGCCTGCCTTGCCCCCGCCCGGGTCCGGTTGTGGTCCTGTGGGACCGGCCGCCCACGCCGCGTGGGGACACCGCCGCATTCTTGTCCCTGCCCGTGCCAGTGGTCGCGGTGGCCCGTAGCGGCCGCCTCCAGACGCGCGTGGTTCTCGGAGAAGGCGGGCCGCCGCGCCCCAGGCAGCAGAGCATCCGCTTGCCTAGGCTTCTCCCGTCCGGGCCTACGGGGCCGCAGGCTCGAGGCTATGAGCCCCGAGCCGGTCCCGCCGCCGCCGCCCCAGTGCCCCGGCTGCGACTGCGGGGAGCCTTTCGCCAAGCGCCTGGAGAAGGGCGATGAAGCCTTCCGCGCCGGCGAGTATGAGATGGCCGCGGAGCTCTTCCGCTCGATGCTGGCCGGGCTGGCGCAGCCGGACCGCGGCCTGTGCCTGCGGCTGGGGGACGCGCTGGCCCGTGCCGGCCGGCTCCCCGAGGCCTTGGGTGCGTTCCGCGGGGCGGCGCGGCTCGGGGCGCTGCGGCCGGAGGAGCTGGGGGAGTTGGCGGGCGGCCTCGCGCGCGCCCTGGGCCAGAGAGAGTGGCGGCTGCCGGCTGCGGGGCCGGGCCGCGCCCCCGAGGAGCCGCGTGGGGAGCAGCCGGCCTCGGCGCCCGCCGCGCCCCGTGATCTGCTGGGCTGCCCGCGCTGCCAGCGGCTGCTCCACAAGCCGGTGACCCTGCCGTGCGGGCTGACGGTGTGCAAGCGCTGCGTGGAGTCCGGCCCTGTCCGGCCGCAGGCGCGGCGAGTCAACGTGGTGCTGAGCGGCCTGCTGGAGAAGTGCTTTCCGACCGAGTGCCGTGTGCGCAGGCTGGCGGGCCAGGCGCGGAGTCTGCAGCGCCAGCAGCAGCCCGAGGCCGCGCTGCTCAGGTGCGACCAGGCTCTGGATCTAGGTAAGTCGGCCTTGGGAGTTGGCCCGCCGGCCTGCCCACCTGTCGACTGCAGGGGTGGGCGTGGAGAGCTTTGTTCAGGCGTAAGGGTTATTCTCTTGATAAAGGTGGTAAGATGAACCTGCACCCAGAGTGGCTGGTGTCAGAGGGCAGGTGCGCCCCGCTGGTTGCGTCTTTTACCTCCGCAGCCCGTACCTCCGCAGCCTTCCTGAGCAACCCTGTAAGGCCAGGACTGTCTTTTACTCCCATCTCAGCTGTCCAGGAGTGGGAGGATGACCTAGTGTTTTTACTTGTCCAGCAGGAATGTGCAAATAACCAGCACCCTAGAGGCGCGCTAGGACCGTTGCCTTGTGATATGGAAGGATTTGCTCTAGGGGTTTCAGCTAATGAATCCAGGAAGGATCGCCTTCCATTCTGCTTTTGTTACTTGTACGTTCTCTCTCAAAGGGCATTAGAAGTCGTGTAATTAGCTTATTAATTACATTAACTAGTGTGTGTGTGTGTGTTTAAGTTTTAAAAAATAACTGAAATCTGTGACCAGCACAAAGGATCTCTGATTTCCTACCCACCCCCCACTCCAGCCCACCTGTTAAGAATATGTAATTCAAAAGACCAAATTTCCTGTCATTGTATTTGATTCCCACTGCCATATGCTCTATTGACAGTTATTGGGGTGAAGTGTGTGTGGAGGGTGATTTGGCTTCACTGTTTTTTTACAGGTTGTATGTGATTTAAATCACTGGCCAAGAAGACTTGGTTTAATCTCTGTTACTAAGAGTCTTGTATGCTGTGCTCATCCATTTTATTTTAAATTCAGAGTTAAGGTTTTCCCTTTTTGAGAGCACACCTATATCTAAGTTGGGAGATGCTTTGTTGGAGTAGAACAGTTGAATTGCTTTATGTAAAAAAATATTGTGTACCATTTCTGCAGCCAGTATATTCCATACCTTAATATGGCTGCATGCTTCTGAACTTTTGTCCATCTTGTTCATGCACGTGCAAGGTGGAACAGCACTATCCAGTGGAAATACTGTGTAAACCACATATATGCAATTTTAAATTTCTAGTAGTCACATGTAAAAGGTAAAAAGAAGCAGATGAAATTTATCTTAACACTATTTTTTAAACCTATACATTCAAAATACTATTTCAGCATACCTTCAATATAAAAAATGATGGAGATTTTACTTTTTTTTTTTTTAAACCAACCTTTCAAATGCATTATGTGTTTTACATGCACTGCCCACCCCAATTTGGGCACAAATTTTTCATCAGAAATACTTGCTTTATATTTAGATTTTTTAATATTTAGAGTTGAAAAACTAGGTTGGCATATTGAAGTTCCAAATTAAAAGTTTTCCACTAGTCAATAGGGTATCAGGTTTCAAATTTAAATTTCAATTAATTAAAAAGTTAATAACTTTGTTCCTCTAGTCCCATTTTAGTTGCCCAGTAGCCACATGTAGCTAGTGGCAACTGTATTAGTGGAAATCTAGAACTTTTAAAAACAGCTGCTGGAAATGTAGAAGATCACAATACCAACTGTTGGAGAAGATGGATAAAATGAGGATTATCATATATACTGCAGATCTGTGAATTGTACACCTGGAAAATTGCTTATAATATCTGAAAATATTAAATGTGACTTTTGGCCAAGCTGTTTCAACCAGGTGCATGTATATGTGCACTGAGAGAATTATAAGAATGTGCAAGAGTGTATATCCTTATTTAGAGATAGCCCTGAAGTAGAAGCAACCCACATGTCCAGTAAGAACAGAATGAATGGCTAAGTAAGAAGAGAATAAATGCCTTTTCTAATACTGTATAGAAAGAAAGTAAACCGGCTACAGACACACACACTACAATGTGGACAAATCACAGACATAATGTTGGGTGAAAGAAGCCAAGACTCAAAGGCATTTTTATGATCTGATTCTATTTTTGTGTAAGTCCAAATACGCAAAACTATTATAGCATGTTGGAAGTAAGGGCAGTGGTTACCTCTGGGTGGGGGGGCAGGGGGGACAAAATATTGGCAGATTGAATCCAGTGATACACTTAAAACACATCATGGTCAAGTAAAATGTCATTATTCAATCATTGTCAAATGTTTTAATCATTATAAATCAACCAGTGTAATTCACTGCATCTACAGAATAGAGAATGGATCTCTCAGGAAAGTTGGAATAAAAGGGAATTTCTTAATATGTTAAGGAGTATATACAAAAATCTGTAGCAACCATTGTAATGATGAAATATTGAATGTTTTACTACTGAAGGAAAAGGTTGACAAGGGTGTTCACCTGCCATCACTGCCATTCATTCAGCATTGTATTAAGATTTTAGCTAGTACAATGAGAAAATAAAAGGTATTAAGATTGGAAAAATAAAACTTACTATTTGTAGATGACATGCTGGAGTACATAGAAACTCCAGAGGAATATTTGAACTGTTAGAAATTATAAGCAAATTATTAAGATTGTTGACTATAAGGTTAATATAGAAAGATCACTGATCTGTATACCTAGTAAAAAAAAAACAAACAGAAAGGAAGCCCATTTATATAACAAAAATTCTTTGGAGTAAATGTTGAAATATCTGAAAGTTGTTCAAGACCTCTACACTGAAAATACAAAATATTTCTGGGAGACATTACAATTGACTTAAGTAAATGGAAACATATGTTATTTTCACAGATTGAAAAACTCAGTATTGATGTCAGTTCTGTGCATATGGAACTATAGATTGAGTGCATTCTCAGTCAGAATTTTAGCTAGGGGTTTTGGTGGAAATTGATGAATGGCCAAGGCAATAATGAAGAAAAATAACAAAGCTGGAGAACTGATAACTGTAAGATACCGAGACTTACTATAATGTAGCTGCAGTAACTAGCACAGAGTTGTATTGGCCCAAGTTTAGACACATAGAAACTGACTCTCACATACATGGTCACTTGGTTTGCTACAAAGATGCCAAAAGAATTCAATGAGGGAAAAAGGCTTTTAAATAGTCTAAGTCTGTTGCATATCCATTTGGTAAAAAAATGAACCTAGATGCCCACTCACTACACACCATACATGGAAATTATAATCCCGTATCTAAAAATCATACAATATTTTCATGATTGTTAGGCAGTTCTTTTTTTTTCTTAAGACACAAAAAACATATCCATACAGGAAAAGATAGATAAATTCAATTTAAAATTAATAACTTCTCTTCCTTAGAGACCCCCCAAAGAGTGAAAAGGTGATGTGTATTTGTAATATATCCAAATGAAAATGCGAATCCAGAATGTTGAAAGAATGCCTACAGTTCAAGAGGAAAATAGGAAGTCTATCTAAATAATAGGCAGATTGAACAGATGCTTTGTAAACTGGATCTCAAATGACAATAAATATATGAAAGGGTACCCAAAGTAATTACTGATCAATTGAAAGTTTAAACTAAAATATTACTACATGTCTTTCAGAATGATGAAAATGAAAGGGTCATGGTACCTAGTTCTGGCAAGTATTTGAAGTAATCGGGACTCTTAACATTGCTGTGGGAAGTGCAAATTGGTACAAGTTAAGTATGTTTGGGAGTACCAAGTAAGTTTAAACATAGATATAACCTCTGGCACATTTCCACTCTTGAGTATATATCAAGTAGAAATTAATGCTTATGTCCACTAAAAGTAATATACAAGAATGTTCATTTCTAGATATATGTGCCAAAAAAACATTTAGATAACAACCCAGTGGTAGAATAAGTATGTAAATCAAGTCATACAGTGTATTATGCAACAGTTTATTAAAAAGAAAAAAAACTGAGACATACAGCAATGTGGAGGAATCTCACAGAATGATACTGAGTGACCTGTACAAAAGAGTACATTCTATTCATATAACCCCATGCTAAGTTCATAAACAGGCTCAAGTAATCTAATGATGATAGACGTCAGATGGTGGTTCCCCTCAGGAAAGGTGTACTACCTGAGAAAGTGCACAAAGTAGCCTTCTTAGGTCCTGATCTGGGTGGTGACCATTCAGGTGTGTAGGTATATAAAAGTTTAAGATACACACTTAAAATTTGTGGCCTTGACTTTTGAGTCCTACATCACTTTAAACAAATAACCTCTGAGGAGAATTGCCGTTTATTCTATTTATTGGGACCACTACATAGCTGTCCTTGCTTTATGTCTCCACTCACTCAGCTCTTTCTAAATAATACTTGGGATGCCTAGGTGGCTCAGTTGATTACGCATCCCACTCTTGATTTTGGCTCAGATCATGATCTCATTGTGAGATCAAGCCCTGAGTAGGAGTCTGTGCTGACAGTGCAGAGGCTGCTTGGGATTCTCTCTCTCTCTCTCTCTCTCTCTCTCTCTCTCTCTCTCTCTCTCTCTCTCCGGGCCCCCCCTCTCTCCCTCCCACTCGTCCCCGCCCACCCCCCCCCCCACTTCCATGCACATTCTCTCTCTCTCAAAATAAACTTAAAAAAATAAATAACACTTGTACAGTTCTCTACTTCTCACCACTGTTTGCTCATTTGACACATTTTACACTGGTAACTAGCTCCCA
Organism: Herpailurus yagouaroundi; assembly: GCF_014898765.1. Lineage (NCBI taxonomy): Eukaryota > Metazoa > Chordata > Mammalia > Carnivora > Felidae > Herpailurus > Herpailurus yagouaroundi. The sequence goes on along the minus strand of NW_024412441.1, from coordinate 20,347,884 downwards.
ACATTATGACAACTCTGGGTTGGAGTTGGAGGAAAACAGCCTTAGATTAACCCTAAACACAAATGTAGAGAGTAGACTATCTCTTCTCTTCCTCACAATGCCAGGTTCTCAGACTGTACTCTTTTTGACTCATTTCCCCATACAGGGGTTAATTGATAAACCCTTTGGCTATTTGTGTCAGTTTCTTGGAAGGTGCACATGTGCATTTTTCTTCCATAAGCTGTCTTCATACAAAGAATTTTAAGTTGCTTTTCCTCTTCCATTTATTTTTTTAGTGATTCTTCCATAAATTTTTCTCAGTTTTACTAAGCTTAAGGCTTAATGGTTGCGAAATGTGTAGAGATTTATTAGAAATATTTTAAAAGATTAAATTATGAAGCTCTGGCTTCATAAATGGTAGAAGTCAACAGAGAAAACAGTCTGATTCATTCAGTGTCTGGATGGGAAGTGACTTTTTTGGATTTCATTAAAAATAGCCTTTAGAATGTGTGGAGTAGAGGCTTAAATGCATTTATTAGAAAAGAATGATTAAAAACAAATGCAAATGAAGAGTGTTTTTCACTGCAAAAACTTTGTCAAAATCAATTAAGGTAACACAAGTGTAAGCAAAGAGATCATGAAGAAAACATTAGTGAAACAAAAAGATTGAGTTGGTTAAGAAGTCAGAAGCTGGTTCATTACAAAGACCAACAAAAGAAACAAATGTTTGGCAAATGTAATGAAGAAGAAGCAAACCACAAACAGGAGGATCAGGAGTGAAGAAGTAGCAGAATTGCAGATGTAAAGGAATATAACAGATTTTAAAGCCTATAAAAAAAGGACAGTTTTAAGGAAACTATAAATTATCAAAATTTACCCGGGAAGAAATAAAAGCCTAACACTGACCAAAAATAAATGAAATAGAAGTGCTACTTGGGGCTTTTCTTTTGACAAACAAAACAAAACACTAAGATCAAACAAGTTTTAACAAACTTTCAAGGAAGATAAACTTTCATTTCAGATCATGGAGAGATATGGAAGATTTTTCATTGCTTTATTTTAGAATGCATGAATGGGGTAGAGGGGTAGAGGGAGAGAGAGAGTTTTACGCAGGCCCACACTGACGTGGGGCTCAATCCCACGACCCTGGGTTCATGACCTGAGCTGAAATCAAGAGTCAGACACTCAACTGACTGAGCCACCCAGGTGCCCCACATTTAATTTTATAAGATTAATATAACCTTGATATTATAATCAGGTAAAGCCTAGGAAAAATTTTGTAGACTAGTCTTACATATATACATGGTTGCCAAAATCTTAAACTTGTCAGTATTTGAATCCAGCAATATAATAAGAGTTAAGGTCAAGATGTGCTTATTCTAAGAATATAAGGATAATTCAGTATTAGACAAATTGTTCAATGTAATTCACTGTAAGGACAGATTAAAGGAGATATATTTCATGTAATCTCCCACATGTTGAAAGAGCATTCTATAAAATTCAACAGCCACTTTTTATAATGCCTATATAGAAAACTAGGAATAGGAGGGAACTTACCTAATTTGATAAATATTCTCTGTCAAGAGTTTACAATAAGCATATTTCATGTTAAAACATTATACATATCCTTTTTCAAATTCAAGAATAAGAGCAAAATGTCCGCTGTTGCTGTCTCCCCTGTTACTGCAACGTGGGAGTGAAAAGAAACACGAAATAAAATTTAGAATGCCACAGTCAAAGCTGATTGTTAGCATGTGATATGGTTGTTTCGAAGATTCAAGTGGGAGCAAGGTGGGAGAACTTCATTCTCACACTTGCAGCAAGTGTATATCTCAAGCTTGAACTATAGTTCTAGAAGCATTTTTTTGTTTGAGATTTCCAAAATCTCCAAAGGTTATTTCTGTACTTGGTAATGCATTTAACTGGGCAGTTTGAGGAGATTTCACTTAATCTTTAGTTGGAAATGAATAATCTGTAACTACATTTACTGTATAATGACATACTAAAGATATAAGAAGAATCTAATAGAATTCTGCAAATAACTCCCAAGCAATCAAATGCTCAATTAAAAATTTTATGCTTGTGGATGGACATCCGTATTTTATAGTACCTATGTGTGTTTTCAAAGATGAAATATGAAAAATCTCATTACAGATCATAACCAACACATGAACATCTTCAATTTATTTTGATGATAGGGAACATTAACTTTGAATTTTAAGGAAAACGTTATCCCTTACCCAAATAATTCTGTTCCTGTACAATATCCTCAAGCTTCTAACTGGCCTGCAAAACCTAAAATATTTACTGTTTCATTTTAACAGAAAAAAGTTGTCGATCCTTAACTCTCACCAATGTTATTTTAAAGGATTCAACTTTTATTGTTAGATTCTCCTTTCTTGCCATTTCTTTCCTCTTTTTCCCATTTTTTTCCTTGGCATACATTGCTCTATGAAACACATATGCAGCGATAACACAGTTACAAGCAGTGGCTGTAATATCTTTTTGTATGATTTGTTATGCACACTTGCTCAGTTACCTACATAAACTAAGAGGAGATGTAATAGCATTTGCAAAGTTCCAAGTGGCTAGTTTGAGAAAGAGCCAAGGTCAAGGATTTGGAGCAAACTGAAATGGGTATTAGGTAGAGAGATGAGAACATATCTTAGGTACTGAGAATATTTCTTATCAATTAAAATGAAATGCTATAGCTGTATTACAAAGATCCTGCAATGAGTATATAGAGTGAACTGGGTCCAGCAGTATGAAAAATGGCTTTCATGAGCTCTGTCACTTTTCCATGGTACCTTGCCAAGTCAATGACTTCATATACTACATATCATAGTTCATAGAGTCACTCTTGGCCTTTGCATAGCTAGGCTCTGTCCATAGTCTCATATGAGCAGTTCTCAAGCTTGCATCTGTTTGAGGACTCTAGGGAAAAGGCAGTTATTTTTTCCCTTAAACATACTTAACATACTATAGGTACAATTATGATGACAAGTCCACATCCATGCAGTTATATAGGAAAGCAAATTATGTGCTTTATTTTTTTTAGTTTCTTAAACTATTTTATAAAATGTTTATTTATTTTGAGAGGGAGAGAGAGAATCCCAAGCAGTCTCCATGTTAGAGTGGAGCCCAATGCATGGAGCTTGATCTCGTGACTGTGAGATCATGACCTGAGCCGAAATCAAGAGTCAGACACTTAACTGACTGAGCCACCCAGCTGCCTGTTAGTTTCTTGAGCGTGAATTTCCTTGTGTAATTTCAAAAAATTATTTTCAATCTTTTCTTTTTAATATGTAGTTATAGCATTAGGATGCTTCAGCATTTACTCAGTATTATTGCAACTTATGTTGTTCCTAGTGTCTTTTTCTGGGTGCATTTCAACATTTATTTATTTTTGAGAGTCAGAAACAGCAAGCTGGGGATGGACAGAGAGAGAGGGAGACACAATCTGAAGCAGGCTCCGGGCTCTAAGCTGTCAGCACAAAGATCATGAACGGTGAGATCATGACACGAGCCAAAGTCAGACGCTTGACCGGCTGAGCCACTCAGGTGCCCCTCTGGCTGCATTTTGAAGTCTTGCCAATCATCTGTTTTCCTGAGAGAAGCTGTGTAAAATATATGTATCAGGTTACTAAACCACATTATAATTTGAGGGAGGAAGTATTTATTTTGCCTTTATATTTACTTTCCAGTTTATTATTTTTAGTGACTTAAAGATTTGTTTTTAAATGTAGTCATTTTAATTTTTTTCTATTCCCTGTGTCTTTCAGTTCCTAGAGATAATTCGTTATTGCTGCTGCGAGCAGAGTTGTATTTAACCATGAAGAACTATGAGCAGGCTCTACAGGATGCCAATGCAGTTTGTCAGAATGAACCTCTCTTGACTAAGGTATTTGTATTGGCTGGTTTTAGAGATACGAAATGTAAGTTTATGGGATTTTCTTAAGAATAAACTAAGATGACTGTGATGAGGTACCTACACACAGTATATATATCCATCAATAATAGCAATGTAGCAATTCACTTCATGATAAACCAACTCAGTTTAGAAGATCAAAATGTTCCCAGCTGGATTTAATTAAGAAACACTAATTTAGATTATTCTTAGGAGATATTTAGCCGAATGATATACCTTATATACTAAATAAATACATAAACACAATGATAAAATTGGATAAATTTGTGAGTTCAGGGGAAATGTTTAAAATTATACTTTAAATAGGAAGTTTGTAAAATAATCATGAATAACAGGCCCTGCTATGCAGGGAACATATAAATGTTGTTAGTGAAAGGATGAATGTTTTGTATGTATTTTGGAATAATTTTAGTGTGTGTTGGAAAGGTCTAATATTTCTGTGATGACACAGAATAAGCTTTGTTAATGTAATAACAATAGCTTAAGTTGCCCTTGAAGATTAAGAAGCCACATAATTAAAGTTGTAGCTTTTTTCATGAATCTCTGGAATTTTAAATTTTTTTTTTTCAACGTTTATTTATTTTTGGGACAGAGAGAGACAGAGCATGAACGGGGGAGGGGCAGAGAGAGAGGGAGACACAGAATCGGAAACAGGCTCCAGGCTCTGAGCCATCAGCCCAGAGCCTGACGCGGGGCTCGAACTCACGGACCGCGAGATCGTGACCTGGCTGAAGTCGGATGCTTAACCAACTGCGCCACCCGGGCGCCCCGCTCTCTGGAATTTTAAACCCAAAAGGGGTTTTGAAGTTTTAAAGAATTTGTGACGAAATTAATACCAATTGCATACTCTATTAGCTAGTAATTAAAAATATTTTTGTCCCATTGTATTACTTTTTATCATTTTCATTTTAGAAACATTGAAGAGGCATTAACCCAGGTTAATAGAAAAGATGCCCTTTCCTTCCTTCCATCCAACCTTCCGTTCTTTAAAACAAAGTGTTTTCAGATTAGATTGAGTGTTAAATTGGAATTAGGGATGAGCCTTAGGATGGGAAACAAATGTTTATTGGACCAAGTCCAGAAATCTGTGTTGTTGCTTGCTTGCTTTACTAAAGACATTTTCTCCTCCTTTTTTGATGACTTTTCTTCTATCCCTTGATCTGTTAATCTTCTGAGCTAATTTCATCATCAGTGACTGAGCCTTAATTGTTATGAATGATAAGCTTAGTATTTCTGACTGACAGTAGACCTGTAGTACCCTGTGAAGCTAGTTTCTTCTCCACAATATTGGCCTTTCAGCTAAAAACTTGGCAGTGTGTCTGTGACAAAAGACAGACTTCATTACTACAAAGTTATATAGATCATTTTAACTGGAAGAGACCCAGCAAATGCATCATTAGCTTTTGGGATTTTGGTCCTGTCTTTAGAATTTGTTGCAAATATGTGGGCCTCAATTCTTGATAAATGCTTAGTAAAGAACAGCTTTAGCAGAAATGTACCCTGATAAATAACTTTAAGATGTGAAGGATAGAAATTTGTTTCCAGGCTAACATCATAACTAAAAGATTAGGGCAGAAGCAACATTGTTAAGTATGTTGAAAGCACTGAGGGAAGGATGAGGTTGTCCAACTATGGCTGAGCTGAGATGGAAGCACTTGTAGAATCAACTGAGTTTTCTGTTGGGGGCTACCAGAGCAATGTGTTTTATCCAGGCAAAACTATCCTTTCAAGCTACCAGCCATGGCTGATACTGATTCACAACTTTTGGTACAAATGGAGGTAAGTTAGTGCTAACAAAATATTTGGCCACATTCAGAAATATAAATAGACATGTGATGAGTTTGACCTTATCTAAATGGGTAAGCATACCTGTGCTTTTTAATGTTCATAGAATCCTATGCTGGTAAAACATGTCTCAGTAGATTTCAAATCATTGAAATCTTGAAGAATATACTGACAATAGAATGAAAAGAGTAATCAATGATAGTAAAATATCCAGCAAATCCTTAAATATCTATTTTGTAATTAGGTCACCTTTAAACAATCCATAGAACAAAGAAGAAATCACAAGGAAACCAGGAAATATTTTGAAATCATTGATAATAAAAGCACATTATATCTAATTTGTCATGTGCAGCTAAAGCCACTTTTTGAGGGAAATTTGTAACATGAATTATTAAAGAAGTAAGCTCTCAAATGAGTGATCTAGGTTTCCACCTTCAAAAAACTAAGAAAAGAGCAAATTAAAACAAAGGTAAGCAGAACAAAAAAAAATACATAGAAGAGGTTGGAGTTGATAAATGGAAGACAAAAAACAATAAAGAAAAAGTGAAACAAAAACCTGTCGTTTTTGAAAAGATCAATGAAATTGATCTATCTCACCAGACTAATCAGGAAGAAAGAGAGAATGCACAGATTACTAATATCATGAATGAAAGTGGAGATATCACTATAGATCCCACAGACATTAAAAGGATAAAAAAGGAACAGTTTCATGAACAACTTTGTGTTAATACATTCAACAACATAGAAGAAGTTAACAAACTCCTTGAAAGACACAAACTGCCATTATCCATTCAAGAAGTAGATAACCTCAATAGCCCTATCTCTATTTAGAGAAATTAAAGTTGTAGTTAATTACCTCCCCCTGCCCCATACCAAATATCAGGACTATATAGAATTACTGTTGAATTCTATCGTACATTTAAGAAAGAAATAATACCAGCCCTTCAAAAATTCTTCTGTAAAACAGAAAACGAGGGAGCAGTTATTTTATGAGAACAGCATTTTTGTAATAAAACCAAGCAAAAATGTTAAAAAACAAACTTCAAACCACTATCTCTCATTATCTCATTTGAAAATCAATTTGTATTGGCAGACTGAAAAAAAGCAATAAATGAAGCTAAAGCACTTGATAAAATTGAACATCCTTCATGTTAAAACTTTGAATGAAAAAGGAAGAGCAAGGGATTTCCTCAATCTGGTAACGAGCATCTATGAAAAACCTTACAGCAAACGTCATACTTAATGGTAGGAAATGGAATGCCTTTCTACTGAGACCAAGAACAATAAATACATTTGCTTTTACCACTTACCAATATGGTACTTGAGTTCCCAACCAGGAAGGTAAAGCACAAAAAAAAAAAAAAAAAAGGAAGAAATAAAAGGCATACATAATGGAGAGAAAAATGTTATACTGTCTATTCACAGTTGACAATTGTGAGGAAATCTCAAGAAATTTATAAAAAGCTTGCATTGTACAAGGTGAATATGCAAAAATGAAACCAATCATATTTCTACACACCAAGAAATAATTGTAAAAATGAAACTTTAAAAATAATATTGTTAAAATAGCTTAAAGAAACATGACATGTTTAGTGATAAAGTTAGCGAAGTACCTAAAAGATCTATACACTGAAAACTATAAACCATTGCTGAGAGAAATTAAGTAGCACTTAAATAAGTATAAATACATACTAGGTTCATGGATCAGAAGACTCAATTTTAGTAAGATGACAAATTCCCCAAATAAATAGAGCTAATTTGCCAAATTCTTCAAAGAAGCCTATCAGAATTTTAATCGGGACTGTGTTGTTTTTATTTGGGGAATTTGTCCTCAATGTATATATGTATATATGTAATTATTCATTAGTACAAATTATATACATATGTATGTATGTGTGTATGTATGTATATGTCTGTGTGTATTTATGAAAATACAAGGGAAAGAATAGCCAAACAATTTTAAAATATAAGAATGGAGTTCCAGGAAATATACTACTTGATTCTAAGACTTCCTATAAAGCTAAAGTAATGAGAATTGTGTGATATTTGCTTAAGGAAAGACATAAGATCACTAAAAGAGAAGGCAGTCCAGAAATAGACCTACACATAAATGGCGAATTAGTTTTTTTACAATAGTGCAAAGATTTAGGGAAAAGATCATCTTTTCATAATTTGTAGTAAGGGGCAATTGCATATCTATTTGCAAAAGAAAAAATGAACCTCACCCCTCTCTTTACATCATATATAAAAATTAATTCAAAATGGAGCATAGCCTTAAATATATAGGCTATAACTATAGAATATCTGAAACAAAATGTAAAAATCTTTGTCACTTTTTGTTAAGCAAAGACTTCTTAGTCAAGACAAATTGTAAAAGAAAAAGTAAATTGGTCTTCATCAAAATTGAAAACTTCTGTTCTTCAAAAGATGCTGCTATAAAAATGAAAAGGCAGAATGGGAGAACATATTTGCAAGGTATATATCTGTATATAGCATATATAAAGAATACTTACCAACTCAATAATAATTTCAATAACTCAGTTAAGTAACAGGCAAGGATTTTAGCAGATACTTCACCAAAGAAGACCTAGGAATATCAAGTAAACACATGAAAAGATGTTCCACAGCATTAGTCATTAGGGAAATACAAATTAAAACCTCAAGGAGATACCACTCAGTACTCACTAAAATGGCTTAAATTTAAAATACTGACCATACTAAGTGTGGAGAAGGATGTCCAGCAAGTAAAACTCTCACACAGTGTGTGAATGCAAAATGGTACAGTCACAACAGAAGACAGTTTGGAAGTTTCTTTAATGTTAAGCATATACTTCCTATGTGATCCAACAGTCACTCTTAGATATTTCCCAAGAAAAGTAAAAGATATTAATACAGTATTCATAACAGCTTAATTCGTAATAGTCAAAGACTGAGTATAACCCATATGCTTGTCCATCAGCATGTAAATAGAGGCTATCACAAGATGGCAGACCAGGTGGTCCCAACACTTACCTCCCCCATGAAAACAACCAACGCCATAAACAACTACAAAACAGTGAAAACTGTGGGAAAGCTCTGGACTACAGCAAAGCAGCAGCAGAAAACCTATAGAGCTCCAAAACTAAGGATGGTCACATAGAAAAGTGTAGGAAGTATTTTACTTGTATCACTACATCCCCCAGTTCAGACCAGCTCAGCACCAAGAAGGATCCCCTCAGAGGGATTTCACCGCATAGGGTAAAGAGAACAAGAGAATTCCAGCAGTCCTTGTTTTCACCAGGAACTTCTGCAGCCTTTACTACTGAGGACTCCAGGACTCTTAACCAATGCCGAACCCAGCTGATGGAGCTGTCCAGAATCCTGTCTCAGGGTCTCCTTCCCAGAGCTGGAGCCATTGCTATGGTGACATTTGCCCACTGGAGCCTGAGTTATTGCTGTGCCCAGTTCTGCAGGACTGGGATGCCACAGGGCCTCACCATCTACGGGGACCAGAGCTACCTCTGTGTTGTACCCCACCCCCCTCAGTCCTAAGCCCTGTCATTGACCCACCATTACCAAAGCTGAGCTTCTGCTGCTCTATGCCTTGCATCCTGGGTCCTAAGTGACAGCTTTTACCTGCTATCACTGGGTCATGTTGCCTTTGCTCTGTATCCCACCCCTTTGGTCCTGAGTTGGGGGCTGTGTAGCTGCTACTGTGCCATCACTAGGGCCACACAGCTGCTTCTGTGTGCCCTACCCCTCAGTCCTGAATAGGGATACCTCTGCCCTGTCATCCCTGGGCTGTGCTGCTGCTGCATCTTGCTTTCCCTTTATCCCCTTAAACTAATGTCATTGTATGAGTTTCCCAGATCCTGTTTCCATGGGTGATCTGCACACACTCTTCTTTTTTTTAATGTTTATTTAAATTTGAGAGAGAGAGAGAATGAGAGAAAGTGAGGGAGGGGCAGAGAGAGAGGGAGACCCACAGAATCTGAAGCAGTCTCCAGGCTCCGAGCTGTCAGCAAAGAGCCCAATATAGGGCTGAAACTCATGAGCGGTGAGATCATGACCTGAGCTGAAGTCAGACATTTAACTAACTGAGCCACCCAGGAACCCATGCACACACTCTTACATCTCAGATATTATCATCACAGCAAATAAGTCTGTGTCCCAGGCCATGGGCTCGGGTAGTTCTGCATGTCACTAAGCCCATGACTCCAGCTCCTTTGCTGTTCTGAATGCCAGCACATCAGAACTGTCACCAAGAGGGATCCACTTGGCAGGGCACCTGGATGACTCAGTTGGCTAAGCGTCTGACTCTTGATCTCAGCTCAGGTCATGATTTCAGGGACATGAGTTCAAGCCCCATGTTGGGCTCTGTGATGGGCATGAAGCCTACTTAAAAAATAAATAAAGGGATCCTCTTGGCTAGAAGTTAACACCCACAAAGTAGAACATGAGGATCCCAGCAGCCTTTACCATCGAGGACACCAACAGCTCCAGCCACCACTGCCATCACAGACCCCCACAGAATGCCCACAGTCTTGGCCGCTGAGGATTCCCACTGCCTTTGCCAGCATTGGACTCAGTAGACAGATCTGCATGGAGACTATGCCACTGCACCTCAGTCAGCTAGTGCCCTTGCAGCCAGCTTTAGATGAAAATCTTTCCCCATCAAATACGCATCATCCAGACAGAAAATCAGCAAGGAAATAATGGACTTGGACTATACTTTAGACCAATGACTCTGGCAAACATATACAGAATATTCCACCCAAGAGCAAAAAAAATATGTATTGTTTTGAAGACCACAGAGAACATTCTCCAGGATGGATCATATGTTAGGTCACAAAACAAGTCTTAACAAATTTAAGAAGATTAAAATCTTATCAAATATCCTTTCCAAACACAATGGTTACTAGAAAAAGTAACAGGAGGAAAGCTAAAAAAATTCACAAATACGTGGAAATGAAACAACGACTTCCAAACAACCAATGAGTCAAAGAAGAAATCAAAAGAGAAATTAAAAAAAAAAATCTCGAGACAAATGGAAATGGAAACACATATACCAAAATTTATGGGGGTGCAACAGAAGCAATTCTAATAGGGAGGTTTATAGGACACCTACATTAATTTAAAAAAAAAGAAAACAAAGATCTCAAACAACTTAATCTTATTTCTCAAGTAACTATAAAAAGAACAAACTAAGCCCAAATTTAGCAGAAGGAATAAAGATTAGAGCAGAAATGAAATAGAGACTAGAAAGACAAAAAGATCAATGAAACTAAGAATTGGTTTCTTGAAAAGAAAAAATTGATAAACCTTTAGCTAGACTAAGAAAAAAAAGATGACTGAAAGAAATGAAATTATAAATGGAGGAAGCATTATAACTGATGCCACAGAAATACAAAGGATCGTAAAAGACTATGAATAATTATGTGCCAACAAGTTATATAACTTGGAAGAAATGGATAAATTTCTGGAAACATACAACTTATTAAGACTTAATCATGAATATCATGGTTTGTGAGATGAGCCCCGCATGAGGCTCTGCATTGACAGTGTAGAACCTGCTTGAGATTCTTGCTCTTTGCCCCACCCCTGATCTCTCTTTCAGAATAAATAAACATTTTTTTTAAAAAAAGAAATAAAACAAATGAGCAAAGAAAAAAAAGAGATAAAGTAAAAAATGGACTCTTGGGGGTGGCTCAGTTGGTTGAGTGCCTGACTCTTGATTTTGGCTCAGGTTGTGATACCAGTATTGTGGGATCGAGCCCCACAACAGGCTCCAAGCTGAGCATGGAGCCTGCTTAAGATTTTCTCTCTCTCTCTCTCTCTCTCTCTCTCTCTCTCTCTCTCTCTCTGTCTCTCTCTCTCTCTACCTCTGTCTCTGATCCTCTCCCCTGCTAGCACTCTCTCTCTAGATAAATAAATAAAACAAATGTTAAAAATTGAAAAAAAGTCTCTTAACTATTAGAGAACAAACTGATGGTTAGTGGAAGGGAGATGGGGGTGATGGATGGAAGTGATGGAGATTAAGGAATACATTTGTTGTGATGAGTACCGGCTGATGAACTGCAGAATCACTGTATTGTATACCTGAAACTAAGCTTACACTGTATGTTAACTAACTGAAGTTTAAATAAAACCTTTTTTAAAAAAAGGAAAAAAAGACTTCATCATGAAGTAATAAAAAATCTGAACATACCAGTAACCAGCAAGGAGAACGAATCAATAATCAAAATCTCCCCAAAAAAGCAAAGCCCAGGACAAATGGTTTCATAGATAAATTCTACCAAACATTTAAATAAGAATTAATACCAATCCTCAAAATTTTTAGAAAGAATTGAAAAAGAAGGAATACTTCCAAACTCATTTTATGGGGCCAACATTACCTTTATAGTGAATCCAGATAAGGACACTGCAAGAAAATTATAGGCCAATATCCCTGATGAACATAGATGCAATAAATCCTCAACAAAATACTAGCAAAATCAAAATCAGGAACATGTTAAAAGAATATACCATGATCAAGTGGGATATATTGCTGGGATGCAAGTATGATTCCACTTCTGCACATCAATCAGTGTGATATACCACATTAGTAGAATGAAAGATAAAAATCACATGATCATCTCAATGGATGCAGAAAAAATATTTGACAGAATTCAATATCCTGTCATGATAAAAATTCAACAAATTAGGTGTAAAAGGGATGTTTCTCAACATAGTATAGGTTATATGGGCAATCCCACAGCTAACATCATACTCAAGATTGAAAAGTTAAGTCTCTCCTCTAAGATCAGGAACAAGACAAGGATGCCCATTTTTACCACTTCTATTCAACATAATATTGGAAGTCCTCACCACAGCAATTTGGCAAGAAAAAGGAGGGAAAAAAAGGCATCCAATCAGAAAGGAAGAATTACCTACTTGCAGATGACATGATTTTTTATATAGATAACCCTGAATATTCCACCAAAAAACTGTTGGAACTAACCAGGGAATTCTCTAAAGTTGCAGAACACAAATTAGCATTTCTATACAATAACAAGAAACTATTTGAAGAGAAATTAAGAAAGAAATCCCATTGACAGTAGCATCTGGAATAAAAAAAAATAGTTAGGAATGAATTTAACCATGAAAGTGAAAGACCCTGAAAGCCATAAGATCTTAATGAAAGAAATTGAAGATTCAAATAAATGGAAAGATATTCTGTGTTCTTAGATTGGGGGAGTTGATATTGTCAAAATGTCCATACTACCCAAAGGAATCTACAGATTCAGTGCAATTCCTATCAAAATTCCAATGGGATTTTTCACAGAAATGGAAAAAACTATCCTAAAATTCATAGCGAAGCACAAAAGATCCCTAGTAGCCAAAACAATCTTGAGAAAGAACAAAGTGGGAAGCATCACACTTCCTTATTTCAAACTATATTACAAAGTTATAGCAGGCAAAACAGTGCAGTACTGGCATAAAAATAGCCACATAAACCAATGAAACAAAATTTAAAGCCCAGAAATATACCCATGCATATATAGTCAACTAATCTTCTACCAGGGTGCCAAGAACACACAATGAGGAAAGGGATTCTTCAATAAATGGTGTTAGGAAAAGCAGATCTCCATATGCAAACAAATGAAACGGGACTTCTATCCTACACCACTCACAAAAATGTACTTGAAATGGTTTAAAGACTTAAATGTAAAACCTGAAACTACGAAACTCCTAGCAAAACATAAGGAGAAAGTTCTTTGAGAGTGGTCTTGGCAATAATTTTTTTGGATATGATACCAAAAGTAGAGGTACCAAAAACTAAAATAAACAAGTTGGGAGTGTATCAAACTAGAAGTTTCTACACAGCAAAGGAAACAATAAATTAAAAAGTCAAACAGTGGAGTGGGAGACAATATTTGCAGACCATATATCTGATAATGGGCTAATATCCAAAATAGATGAAGAACTCCTACAACTCAATAGCAAAAATTGAATAGTGAGACTAAAAAATGGACAAAGGACCTGAATAGACATTTTTCCAAAGAAGATATACAAATAGTCAATAGGTACATGAAAAGGTGCTCAACATCACTCATCAAGGACATGCAAATCAAAACCACAATGAAATATCACCTTACATCTTGTTAGGATGGCAAGTATCAAAAAGACTAGAGATAACTAGCAAAGATGTGGAGAAAAGGAAACGCTTGTACACCGTTAGTGGTAATGTAAATTGGTACAGCCATTATAGAAAACTGTATGCAGGTTCCCCATATAAAAAATGGAACTGCTGTGTGATTCAGCTGTCCTACTTCTGGGTATATAAAGGAAATGAAGTCAGTATCTTGAACAGATACCTACACTCTCATGTTCACTGCAGCATTATTCACAGTAGCCAAGATACGGAAACAACCTAAGTGTGGGTGAGTAACGAAGGTGAGAGACACACCTGTGTGTGTGTGCACGCACACACACACAGGAATATTCAGCCTTAAAACAGAAGGAAATTGTGTTATTTGTAACAATGTGGATGACTTGGAGGGCACTGCGCTAAGTGAAGTAAACCAGATAGAGAAGACAGATACTGTGTGCTACCAGTATATGTGGAACCTAAAAAAAATAAAATCTGATTTCATAGAATAGAGTGGTGATTCGCTGTTGTTTAACATAGTGTTGGAAGTTCTAGCATCAGCAATCAGACAAACAAAGGAAATCAAAGGCATCAAAATTGGCAAAGATGAAGTCAAGCTTTCACTTTTTGCAGATGACATGATACTATACATGGAAAATCCGATAGACTCCACCAAAAGTCTGCTAGAACTGATACATGAATTCAGCAAAGTCACAGGATACAAAATCAATGTACAGAAATCAGTTGCATTCTTATACACTAACAATGAAGCAACAGAAAGACAAATAAAGAAACTGATCCCATTCACAATTGCACCAAGAAGCATAAAATACCTAGGAATAAATCTAACCAAAGATGTAAAAGGTCTGTAGGCTGAAAACTATAGAAAGCTTAGGAAGGAAATTGAAGAAGATATAAAGAAATGGAAAAACATTCCATGCTCATGGATTGGAAGAATAAATATTGGCAAAATGTCAATACTACCCAAAGCTATCTACACATTCAATGCAATCCCAATCAAAATTGCACCAGCATTCTTCTCGAAGCTAGAACAAGCAATCCTAAAATTCATATGGAACCACAAAAGGCCCCGAATAGCCAAAGTAATTTTGAAGAAGAAGACCAAAGCAGGAGGCATCACAATCCCAGACTTTAGCCTCTACTACAAAGCTGTCATCATCAAGACAGCATGGTATTGGCACAAAAACAGACACATAGACCAATGGAATAGAATCAAAACCCCAGAACTAGACCCACAAACGTATGGCCAACTCATCTTTGACAAAGCAGGAAAGAACATCCAATGGAAAAAAGACAGTCTGTTTAACAAATGATGCTGGGAGAACTGGACAGCAACATGCAGAAGATTGAAACTAGACCACTTTCTCACACCATTCACAAAAACAAACTCAAAATGGATAAAGGACCTGAATGTGAGACAGGAAACCATCAAAACCCTAGAGGAGAAAGCAGGAAAAGACCTCTCTGACCTCAGCCGTAGCAATCTCTTACTCGACACATCCCCAAAGGCAAGGGAATTAAAAGCAAAAATGAACTACTGGGATCTTATGAAGATAAAAAGCTTCTGCACAGCAAAGGAAACAACCAACAAAACTAAAAGGCAACCAACGGAATGGGAAAAGATATTTGCAAATGACATATCGGACAAAGGGCTGGTATCCAGAATCTATAAAGAGCTCACCAAACTCCACACCCGAAAAACAAATAACCCAGTGAAGAAATGGGCAGAAAACATGAATAGACACTTCTCTAAAGAAGACATCCGGATGGCCAACAGGCACATGAAAAGATGCTCAGCGTCGCTCCTCATCAGGGAAATACAAATCAAAACCACACTCAGATATCACCTCACACCAGTCAGAGTGGCCAAAATGAACAAATCAGGAGACTATAGATGCTGGAGAGGATGTGGAGAAACGGGAACCCTCTTGCACTGTTGGTGGGAATGCAAATTGGTGCAGCCACTCTGGAAAACAGTGTGGAGTTTCCTCAAAAAATTAAAAATAGACCTACCCTATGACCCAGCAATAGCACTGCTAGGAATTTACCCAAGGGATACAGGAGTACTGATGCATAGGGGCACCTTTACCCCAATGTTTATAGCAGCACTCTCAACAATAGCCAAATCATGGAAAGAGCCTAAATGTCGATCAACTGATGAATGGATAAAGAAATTGTGGTTTATATACACAATGGAATACTACGTGGCAATGAGAAAGAATGATATATGGCCTTTTGTAGCAACGTGGATGGAACTGGAGAGTGTGATGCTAAGTGAAATAAGCCATACAGAGAAGGACAGATACCATATGGTTTCACTCTTATGTGGATCCTGAGAAACTTAACAGAAACCCATGGGGGAGGGGAAGGAAAAAAAAA
>NW_024412441.1:20311547-20331582 GCF_014898765.1 Herpailurus yagouaroundi | reverse complement strand
AAAAAAAAAAAAGAATAGAGTGGTGATTGCCAGTGCCTGGAGGGAGGAGAAAATGGGGAGATGTAAATCAAAGGTACAACTATAAGAAGAGCAGGTTCTGAGGGTCTAATATACAGCATGGTGACTATAGTTAGTAATACAGGATTACATACTTGAAATTTGTTAAAAGTAGATTTTAAGTGTCCTCGCTGAAAAAAAAAGAAAGAAGAAAAGGAAGAGAGAATGAAAAGAGTTAACTGTGTGAGGTGGTAGATGTGTTAATTACCTTGATTGTGGGAATCATTTCACAGTGTATGTGTGTATCAAATCATCCTGTTGGGTGCTACATTTTATATGTTATTTTTGTTAATTGTTCTTCAATAAATTTGGATTGAAAAAACTGGATTCAGCTATCATCTGGAGGAGTTCAAATTCTTAGTTTTGGGCTATGTGACAGTATTTTTTTGTGTTTGTTTGCTTTAACTCACACAACCTGTCATTCCTGAGACTTTTCAAGGAGATAAATGAGATGAGTTGTACTGTGCATATGACCTATCATAACTGTCCATTTGAGTAAGGTTACTTATCAGCAAATTTCTGGTAACTTAAATTTTTCTGGTTTATTGTGCGTGATTCACTTATCTGAATGAAGTACTATGAAATTAATAAAATTTCTTTTTAAAAATTAAAAGATTCAAATAAGCAGATTGTAGTATAATCATTCAGTGGAACCCTACCTGGTGATAGGGAATAATGAAGTATCTGTCTATTCAACAGTGCGGGTGAACCTCAGAAGCATCACGTTAAGTGAAGGAAGGAACACAAAAACATGTGTGATTACATTTGTATGAAATTGTCAAAAAGGCAAAACTGTAGTGACAGATCAGTTGTTCCTGAACTTGGAGAGAGGAGAGGGTAGACTTCAAAGGGCATGAGGGAACTTTCTGGGGTGATGGAAATGTGCTACATCATGATTGTGGTTGTAGTTACACAGTGTATACATTTGTCAAATGTCATACATTGCACATTTAAAATTGGTAACCCCCTAGCCAGACTTCTCAAAATGCAAAAAGATAGGAACCAAATAGATAGATAAAATCACCAATTAAAGAGGACAGATCACAACCAACACCATAGAAATAAAACAATTATAAGAGAATACTATGAAAAATTATATGCCAACAGACTGGGCAATCTGGAAGAAGGCAATCTGGAAGAAATGAACAAATTCCTAGAATATCACAAACTACCAAAACTGGAACAGGAAGAAATAGAAAATTTGAATAGACCCATAACAAGCAAAGAAATTGAATCAGTAATCAAAAATCTCCCAACAAATGCAAACTGGTGCAGCCACTCTGGAAAACAGTGGGGAGGTTTCTCAAAAAATTAAAACTAGAACTACCCTATGACCCAGAAATAGCACTACTAGGAATTTATCCAAAGGATACAGGAGTGCTGATTTATAGGGGCACATGTACCCCAATGTTTATAGCAGCACTTTCAACAATAGCCAAATTATGGAAAGAGCCCAAATGTCCATCAGCTGATGAATGGATGAAGAAGATGTGGTTTATATATATAATGGAATACTACTTGGCAATGAGAAAGAATGAAATCCTGCCATTTGCAACAACTTGGATGGAACCGGAGGATATTATGCTAAGTGAAATAAGTCAGAGAAAGATATCATATGTTTTCACTCATATGTGGAATTTGAGAAACTTAACAGAAGACCATGGGAGAAAGGAAGGGAAAAAATAGTTTCAAACAGAGAGGGAGGCAAACCATAAGAGACTCTTAAATACAGAGAAAAACCTGAGGGTTGATGGGGTGGGGGGTGGGGGGGAAAGGGGAAAATTGGTAATGGGCATTGAGGAGGGCACTTGTTGGGATGAGCACTGGGTGTTGCATATAAGTGATAAATCACGGGAATCTACCCCCAAAACCAAGAGCACACTGTATACGCTGTATATTAGCCAACTTGACAATAAATTACATTTTTTAAAAATCTCCCAACAAACAAGAGTCCTGGATCAGATGGCTTCCCAGGGGAGTTCTACCAGACATTTAAAGAAGAGTTAATACTTATTCTTCTCAAACTGTTCCAAAAAAAAAAAAAAATAGAAATGGAAGGAAAGCTTCCAAACTCATTCTACGAAGCCAGCATTACCTTGATTCCAATACCTGGCAAAGGAGAATTACAGGCCAATATCTGTCCCTGATGGACCTGGATGCAAAAATTCTCAACAAGATACTAGCAAATTGAATTCAGCAGTACATTAAAAGAGTTATTCACTATGATCAAGTGGGATTTATTCCTGGGCTGCAGGGATGGCTTAATATTCATAAATCAATCAACGTGATACATCACATTAATAAAAGAAAGGATATGGGGCACCTAGGTGGCTCAGTAGGTTGAGCATTGGACTTTGGCTCAGGTCATGATCTCATGGTTTGTGAGTTTGAGTCCCACATCGGGCTGTCTGCTGAACCTGCTTTAGATCCTCTGTCCTCCTCTCTCTCTGCCCCTCCCCTTCTCATGCTCTCTCTCTGAAAAATAAATGAAAACATTAAAAAAATAAAAGAATAAGAGCCATGTGATCCGGTCAATAGATGCAGAAAGACCATTTGACAAAATACAGCACCTATTATTGGTAAAAAGTCTTAACAAAATAGGAATAGATGGAACATACCTCAACATCATAAAAGCCATATAGGAAAGGCCCATAGCTAATATCATGCTCAGTGGGGAAAAACTCCTTTCCCTTATGGTCAGGAAGAAGACAAGGATGCCCACTTTCAGCATTACCATTTAACATAGTCCTGGAAGTCCTAGCCTCAGCAATCAGACAACAAAAAGAAAGGGTATACAAATCAAGGAAGAAGGCAAACTTTCACTGTTTGCAGATGACACTATACCCATGTAGAAAATCTGAAAGACTCCACCAAAAAATTGTTAGAACTGATACATGAATTCAGCAAAATTTTAGAATATAAAATCAATGTGCAGGAATCTGTTGCATTTCTATACACAAATAACAAAACAGAAAAATCAAGGAATTATTCCTATTTACAATTGCACCCAAACCAATAAGATACCTAAGAATAAACCTAATTAAGAGACAAAAGATCTGTACTCCAAAAACTACAGAAGACTTATTAAAGAAATTGAAGAGGACACAAAGAAATGGAAAAGCATTCCATGCTCACGTATTGGAACAACAAACATTGTTCTCGTTGCTTGCTACCCAAAGCAACCTATGCATTTAATGCAATCAAAATACCATCAGCATTCTTTGCAGAACTAGAACAAACAATACATTTCTATGTAAAATTTGTATGGAACCAGAAAAGACCCTGAATAGCTAAAGCAATCCTGGAAAAGAAAAAACTGGAGGCATCACAATTCTAGATTTTAAGCTATATGATAAAGCTGTAGTCATCGAGACCATATGGTATTGGCACAAAAACAGATCAATAGAACAGAATAGAAAACCCAAAAATGGACCCACAGCTATATGGTCAAGTAATCGTTGACAAAGCAGGAAAGAATATCTAATGGAAAAAAGACAGTCTCTTCAACAAATGGTGCTGGGAAAACTGGACAGCAACATGCAGAAGAATGAAACTGGACCACTTTCTTACACCATACACAAAAATGAGTTCAAAATGGATGAAAGACCTAAATGTGAGATAGGAAACCATCAAAATCCTAGAGAACATAGGCAGCAACCTCTTTGACCTTGGCTGGAGCAACTTACTGGACACATCACCAAAGGCAAAGGAAACAAAAACAAACATGAACTATTGGGACCTCATTAAGATAAAAAAAAAAACAACAACAACAACAACAACAAAAAAAAAAAAACAAAAAAACTTCTGCACAATGAAGGAAACAATAAACAAAACTAAAAGGAAGCCTACAGATTGGGAAAAGATATTTGCAAATGACACATCTGGTAATGGGTTAGTATCCAAAATCAAACTCAACACTCCAAATAACCCAGTTAAGAAATGGGCAGAAGACATGAATAGGAACTTTCCCAAAGAAGGCATCCAGATGGCTAACAGACACATGAAAAGATGCTCAACATCACTCATCATGAGGCAAATACAAATCAAAACCACAATTAGGTATCACCTCACACTGGTCAAAATGGCTAAAATTAACAACATAAGAAACAACAGGTGTTGGTGAGGATGCAGAGAAAGGGGAACCCTCTTGTACTGCTGGTAGGAATGCACATTGGTGCAGCCACTCTGGAGAACAGTATGGGGGTTCCTCAAAAAACTAAAAATAGACCTACCCTGCGATCCAGCAATTGCACTATTAGGTATTTACCCAAAGGATACAAAAATACAGATTCAGAGGAATATATGCACCCCAGTGTTTATAGCAGCATTATCAACAATAGCCAAACTATGAAGAGAGCCCAAAGGTCCATCAACTGATGAATGGATAAAGAAGATGTGGTATACATCATAAACACACACACACACACACACACACACACACACACACACACACAATGGAATTGTATCCATACATACAGTTGTATACATACAATGGGATATTACTCAGCCATCAAAAAGATTGAAATCTTGCCATTTGCAACAACATGCATGGAGCTAGAATGTATTTTGCTAAGTGAAATAAATCAATCAGATAATGACAAATACCATATGATTGCACTCACATGTGGAATTAAAAAACCAAACAGAACATGCGGTAAGGTAGAGGAAGAGAAGAGAGGGGAACAAACCACAAGAGACTCTGAGAGAACAAACCGACGGTTTATGGAGGTAGGTGGGTGGGAGATAAGCTAGATGGGTTGGGTATTAATGAGGGCACTTATGAGCATTGAGTGTTGTATGTAAGTGATGAATGATTAAATTTACTCCTGAAGCCAATATTGCACTGTATATTAACTAAAATTTAAATTTTAAAAGTATTCATAAAAATTTGTGGATTTTATTATATATAAATTATATGTCCCTAAAACTGTGGTGGCAAGAATGTATAAGCAAGTATAAGTCTATAGCTGAAGAGAATGAGGAACATTCATGAGATTAGAAAGCTCAGAAAATGTTTGGAATGCAGGTTAATGGATGAAAGAGCAGAGGATGTTATAATTCAATGGGAGCCGAGTTCACATCATAATATAAACTCCAGGAAGGATTCGATTTAAGCACTTAGGAAAGGAATAAGAGAGAAGGTTTGCTTGATGGTGCCAGTTCACTCTGCCATGCAGATCAGTTGTGGAGAAAGAAAAGTCCTGGTGCCTCACCCCGACGTCCTGCAAAGAATTGCACAAACTGCCTGGGGAAAATTGTGGCTGCCAATGCATGTGACAGGTCCTTCCCCCAACCCCCCCCCCAAGTAAGCCCCTCTAAATCCTGGTACATGGGGCTCCCAGCATAAGGCCTGGCTTCCCTGTCACACACCCGAAAATAAAATCTCTCAAATAGATCTCTTTTATGTAGACAAAGGACCCAAAAAAGCTTCCATTCAGCAGTGAAGACTATGGAGGACGAGGGTCTGACTCAACATAAGAGAAAAACAGTTGGAAACAGTACATCTTTCTTAAATATGAACAAAGAACCAGAGAGTAACAAGAAAAAATAAATAAGAAAAAGACTAAAGATAATATGTGAACTGATAAATTACAGTATTTACAATGATTTGAGAAAATACTGCAATTACCAAAAAAAAAAAAATGCTGGTGGAAAATTCTGATCCATATTACACTTTGTTTATTTCTGTTGTAGTATTTTGTAGGCTATGCTTTGTGTTATAGATAGTTCTGCTCATGTCTGTCTTACCTCACAAGTCTATATGCTCCATGAAGACAGGAACATGGTTGTGATCTGTGATTGCTGAGAGTATTTAAAGTTGGTAGATAGCCAGTTCTCTCTTAGCATGTACCTTGGAACTGCCTTGGGCTCAAATTCCTAGTCTGGTGACCCCTGTAGGCTGATTGTGGATTGTGTTTATGAGACATTTGGGTTTGCTTGGTTTCCAAGGCAGAAGAGCTAGAGCCAACCTTGATGGGTTTTTGTTTATTCTAGCTAATTTGAAAATTAAATAGTTCTAATGGTTTTTTTCAGGTCTCCTTGTATACAAGAATATAATCACACCATTTTTTAAAATGTATATCTTGTTTTTTGATGAATCCAGGGGCATCATGTGAAAGCTCAGGCTCTTTCTGGATTGGGAAGAAGTAAGGAAGTGTTGAAGGAGTTTCTCTACTGCCTTGCTTTAAATCCTGAGTGTAACTCTGCAAAGAAAGAAGCACAGAAGGTGTGATTTTCTTTAAATGACTTTCTTCTTTAAGTCTCATTTATATAGCCCTTGTGTCCATGCTAGTGACTCCTGTCACATAAACAAGAAATATAATTCTGAATATTCATAACAATATGATTAAAAACACACAGGAATAATGATGAGTTTCATGCACTTGATAACTTTCATCCAGGGATAAAGCACAGTGAGATGGCTTGCGTATAGCTCTGTTCTGCTGAAATAATGGCACATGCTAGTGAGGGAGGATCCATGTGTGAAACTGGAGAGGCAAAGTGAGTTTTCTTAGAGTGGTAATTTCAAGCATTATAGTTTGTATAGGAGCCCTATAAAAGACATTGTGATAATACGCAAAATATACCAGTCTAGCTGCATAGGTTGACTTGAAAGTTTTAGCAAAGCTTCACCAGAACAAGGCAGAAATATCTTCTCTCTTATTCAGGTCTTTAACCCAGTCTTCTTAGAAGTCACTGAGTCACACTTACTGTAAAAGAGCCTGTACAATAGTTACAGTCTTAGCAGGTGCAGTGACCAGCAGTTCTGGTTTTTATGTCAGTGTTTCCCTATTTTAACACTATCGCTGACTTCTACCACACATTTACCTTGTAATTTCCACTTTCCAGTCTAGTTTTATTTTTGGCAGCAAGGAATAATGAATCTATTCTTCCTTCTCCATTTTAAAGCACCTTAGATATTTGAGATGGATTCTTATCTTTGTCTCAAGTCTTTCTTTGGCCTGAACATCCTTATAAGGTAGTAAGGTTTCCTCCTTTGGATACATTTAGTGTACCCCAGCATCCAAATCTGACAACTATAGGGGGCACCTTTCACCTTCCCTTGTGTTCATTTCATGAGGCGTGTTTATTTTTAGCCTAATACCATCACACCATTGGCTCATAGTTAGACAAAACACCTACATCTTTTTTGTTTGTTTTCAGTGAGAACCTTGTAGCAATATCTTTTTTATCCTTTTATTATGCAGTCTATCCATCTTCACTAATGCTGTCAAGTCATCACTTACTGGTTTTGGCCGTTGTTTCAACTTGTCAAAATAACATTGAATCTTAACATTGGCTTTTCTAACTATCCCTGCCTGCTTTGTTCCACCTGCACATTTCACAAGAATGTTAAAATGCGTCTCAATTGCTTTTTACAACAGCATCATAGGAAATTCAGCTTGAGCTCAAAATTAAGCAGATGTATAAAGGTCCCAGGACCAGAATCTAGATCTTGTGGTGCTTCTTGTCAGTCTGGTGCTATTTCAGATATGATGTTTTTCCCTGTAGCATTCTGTGAGTGGTAGATGTCTTCTGTCTCACACAGTCCCAAAACAGTGCCTGGTGGTGCCCGTGAAACATGGTATCCTCCCAGGCAGCCTTCTGCTGCTCTAGTGGAGCCACTCAGAGCCAGTGCTGAGGACATTGATGTCCATGCTGAGTGCTGTTTCTTCTTGATACAGCAGTTATGGGTGTGGTGCACTGACCTGTGACATGAAGAACCATGGAGGACTCTTTATTAGGCTTCAGTCACTGCTTTGTACTTCTCTTAAGCCCTTGGATTTCTTTTTTTTTTTTTTTTTTTTAATTTTTTTTTTTCAACGTTTATTTATTTTTGAGACAGAGAGAGACAGAGCATGAATGGGGGAGGGGCAGAGAGAGAGGGAGACACAGAATCAGAAACAGGCTCCAGGCTCTGAGCCATCAGCCCAGAGCCGGACGCGGGGCTCGAACTCACGGACCGCGAGTTCTTGACCTGGCTGAAGTCGGACGCTTAACCGACTGCGCCACCCAGGCGCCCCAATAAGCCCTTGGATTTCAGCTGAGTCCATGAGGATTGGCAGGACCATCGAGTGATCGGCAGTTACTTCCCCCTACCGCCAAAGGCTGGTCTGTGGCTCTTGAACTAGAGTTACGGCCCTTCACCTTGTCTTCCTTTTATAGTTCTTTACTAGGTGGCTCTTCCAGTTCTCTTGTAAGTTGAGCAGTCCTCTAGAAATGTCTCAGTCCTGTGGGTGATCACGACTTGGATTTAATTTAGGATCCCTGCAACCTCTAGACCCCACTTTTCTCTCTTAACCCTGAGACTTTAGGGGCGATTTTCTGTAGCAGATGTGTAAGGGCCAGACAGAAATAGTGATGCTCATATTTTGTAGTTGGTTAGACTAAAGTGGAAAGGTACTGCTAGCCAGAATGCTTAAAGCATCGATTATGGTTTCAGAAACTTGAGTTTTAAAACATTGGCAATTGGAATATGGTAACTATTCTTTTCAATGTCTTGGATCAGTTTGCCCCGTAGTTTCCTTTGGATCTTTAAGGCATACTATGTATTTTTCAAAAGTGTTTTAAAATATATTTTTTTCTTCTTGGAAATTTTACAGGTAATGTGTGAGGTGTTGTTCCCAGCTTCAGAAAATGTGCATCAAAATTTAACACCTTCCATCCAAAGCAGAATATTGAACAGCAGGTTGAAGGCTCAGTGTGCCAGTGATATAAACACCCAGCCTCTGGAAGAAGGTGACAATGCAGGGAGTTCTAAGGTACAAAGTGCATGTGTTTGTCAATTTTATCTTGATTAAACTTTATGTAATTCCTTAATTTTCAACGTTTACAAGTTATTCAAACTGTGGTGTTATATTAGTTGGAAGTACTTCTCAAGACAGGTTCTAGCTCCTCAACCTGAGAGTTGAACCTTTTAAAGGAAATTGATGGAAGTAACGAAAACAATGCAAAGAAACATGTAGAAAGAAAGATTTAGGACAGCACACATTGGGAACCCCAAGCATCAGGAGACCTGAACTTATTTTGGCTTGGAGAAAAGAAAGCAGAGGGATGATTTGAATATATGAAGACTGATATTCAGTTGATCTGTCTCAAGGAGAATTATTCTGTATTTTACTATAGGAAGTGCAAAGCTCATCTTAGAAGTTAATAGATGAAACCAGTCATGAATGAAGAATACAATCCTGTTTTTTCCAAAGATGTCTAAGAAAGGCTACTGCATGAATACTGTTTTCTCTTATTTTGTGATTTCTTTAATATTTTGGATTCTTTTTTCTTAACCAGAATCCATCTGAGAAATACGATGTGTTCAGAAATACAAATTCTTCGGTTTTGTATTTTATACTGGGTCTGCACTTCGAGGAGGATAAAGAAGTGTTAGAAAGTATCCTTCCAGGAGCACCCAGCACCAGTTTAAAGAGACAGTTTCCAAATGATATGGAGGATGTGCATGACCTGAATGGTCCTGGGAAAATTCCCAAAAAAGGTCAGTAAACTATTTTATCATGGAGTTGTGTGACTCCAGAGTGATAGAATGTTAGCTAATATTCAATGCATTTTTTTTATTTTTTTAAAATTTTTCTTAATCTTTATTTATTTTTGAGAGAGAGAGAGAGAGAGAGAGAGAGAGAGAGAGAGAGCGAGCAAGTGGGGGAGGAACAGAGAGAGAGGGAGACACAGAATCCAAAGCAGCCTCCAGGCTCTGAGCTGTTAGCATAGAGCCTGACGCGGGGCTCGAACTCACAAACCGTGAGATCATGACACGAGCCAATGTCGGACACTTAACTGACTGAGCCACCCAGGCACCCCCAATGTTTTCTTTTTTTTAATTTTTACACAGATAGTTTAAAATTAATAATGAAAGGAATATGTCAGCTTTAAGATTAGAGAACAATTTGAACGGTTAATCCCACAAGGATTTCATAGTCAAAACGAGGGAAAATTTAGTTATAACTTTAACTTTTATTCAAGTCCACTGTCCAGATAAATTATTGCTGTATATTGTTAATCAGGTTAGGAACTATTCCTTCCTAGCATGATTTGTTACATTGATGTAACACTTTTAGCCAGAGGAAATACAATTATTGCATGCTGGTATCCATATAAGCAGTGTTAATTTTAGCATTTTAAACTCTTTCAGAGGCAGATTCCTCACCTCAAAGGAATATGACCTCTAATGTAGGAGAAGGTCCAGAGCTCTCCATAGATGTAACGGACTTTGAGTGTGCCCTTTGCATGAGGTAGGATGACATAGAATCTGTGCAACTCTTTGAAATATCCATCCTTCCTGAATTTGATATCATAAACATAATAGGCTTTTCATTATCAGAGAAATTATATATACCTTAGCAATAAATGATTTATTTTCTAAAATTTGATAAGGAAGCTATAAATGGAAATAGATATAATTGATTTCTACAACAGTAGGGAAATTGTCTTAAGGAATTCTTAGAAAATAGATTATTTGAAAATCTCTTCTGGACAATTTTTGGCTAAAAACTCAGATATATTTTCCAGGTTGCTCTTTGAGCCTGTGACTACGCCATGTGGACATACATTTTGCCTAAAATGCCTTGAGCGCTGCCTTGACCATGCCCCACATTGTCCGTTGTGCAAAGAAAAACTTTCAGAAGTAAGTATTTCTTCTGAAATAAGAAGACTGTTCGGCCCCTCTTCTTACCCCTCAGCAGGTGCTCATTTCTTGGGTTGGCTTTGTTTTGACTACCCATTTATTAAAGAAAGCTGGATTTCTTCCATCAAAGATAGGTCTTTTTCCTATTGGATTTCTCAAAAGATACACAGAGGAAGTTTAGATACAGAACCCATTAAACTTCAGGGAAATTTTCAGGCATGAGTATCGAAAACAGGTAACATAATTGGAGCTCTTACTATGCGTTAATTATAAATAACTGAGATAATATTGCTGAGTCCTTACCCTATGTTAATCATAAAGGGTTGAGGTAACATAATGGCATACTTAATATGTGCCAAGGATTCGGTCCTTTACTTCATCTCAAGGTGAAGTCATATTATAGTACTTAGTTTTTCTTAGGATCGAAGACTTGATCATTTTTGATACTGGGAAATCCCTTTGGTGCCCTGTCAGTTGCATCTTTTGTCTGAAATCAAAGCCAGTAATACATAAGTTTCCATGAAGGGAAGCTGCTTAGTTATGTCTAACTCAAAAATAAACTGTTTAAATCCATACCATAGGTATGGTAAATACAGTAAACAACACTTAAAAGCTTTTAAAAGCTTTCTGATCAACTTTGCACATCATGACTCTGTCAACTATGTGGGCTCTGGTACTTTTGGTGCCACTAACCTTCCACGAAGCAAGTTATTTAACTTCTGGGAGGGCAGCTACCTGTAAAATGATACTACAAATATTTGCCTTAATTACCTCTAGAGATCAAACTCACTAAATGCATTTTAAATACGATCAAGTGTTTTTTTAAAAAAACAAATATACAGTACAATTTATTTTTGAATTTGATATGGTACAGGAGATATCATACTTACATGAGTTTTTAAATAATTGTGACTTAGTTTACTGCCAAAACTATAATTGAGACCTTTCTAGAGCATTATCTGTACATAGTTTCTTTTAATTGCATACATCCTGAATCCTTCTAAGTTACTCAGGGAGAGCCTGAATAATCATGAATATCATTCATTGTACCATGCACCATGTGTCCTGATGGTAGATGCTTTTTGAGTCTTTGTAGTAGTTTCCTTCAGCTGTTCCTGTGCAGGTCTACTCCACAGTATTTGCTCTCTCTTCTTGCTAACAGTGGGTAGCATCTGGCCCACTGCCTTGTTATACCCATGCTTGTCTGGACCGGTGGACCTGGAGGCAGCCTTCTTATTCTCAGAGAGTAAGATGCATGTCTTTATGACCACTGTCTGTAACACAGACCCTTCATTCATGTCTGCGTTCAGTGCTATTTGGTTAGGGGGCTGTGTGATGAACCAGTGCATTGAGGTTGGCACTATAATATAAGCTCCTTAGGGACAGAGATGACTTCTGTCTTGTTTTCACTCTACCTCCAGAGACCAGAACGTGTACTAAAGGTTCAGCAAGTCCATGTTGAATCAATGATTAAATGAGTGAATGAATGAATGGCTAAGTGCAAGTTCTGTGTAGATTGCTGGTGTTCCAGAAATTAGAATATAATAAAACAAACTAAAATAATAATAATTTGATCTTTCTTCAATGCAGAAATACTTTCATGAGGTTAGACTTTTTCACATGCGTTATTATAAACACGAATTGTCAATTATCTGTGTATGTGCCGAAGTCTTGGTTGACATAAAGCCAAGTGAAGCAAATTTTATTGTATTACTCTTCAATAAAATGATACCCTAAAAGAACAGTATAAAATACTGATGTCATTAATAATACTAGTTGTGAATTAAGTGAAACTTGTTTCTGCTAGTTACTCCGTTACTGAGGGTCTCAAACACAGTTGTTGTTTCCCAAAGTTGAACTTCTAGTTCTTAGTGGGTTATAGCAACACATGTAGCTTGCTTCATATACTTTGTTTCATGTAGCTTGCAGCCCAGAAATGCAGCAAGTTAACAAAGAAACAGTAGGACATTGAAACCTACCGGCCCTGGGGTCCTAGCTGTGCCACTGTGACTCTATACTAGTCCCTTAACCTTTCTGAGACCCATGTTCTGTATTAGTGCATTGTAGATGGTGCCTGTGGGACAGTGCTGTTTTAAGGCTTAACTTAATTTATATGAAGCATCTTCAGCTGGTACCTGATACGTATTCAAATGTTGTTGAAAAAGAACTGTTATTTGCAAATTCATGTGTCTAAGATAAAAGCAGTGCACACACACAGACACAGAATGATAGATCTTCAGCTACGTATAACTCTTTCACCCACTGATCCTAGCACATTTTAATTCAGTTTCCACCTATTTTCCTTCATATCCAGCTGTAATTCCTTGGTCTGTCAGTTCCTTTCCCAATCCAAATAAAGTCAACTCTGCTTCTTGCACATGTCCATATAAATAACAAAGCAGAGCTAGAGAAAAGCCCCCAAATTGGTAAGATTGGTTTCAGTTTAAATTCACAATCTTAAATCTTAGACTGAAAACATTAGTACTCATCCTTCCTATGCTTCTCTAGTAGCTTCAATTTTCTACTTTCCCGGATGAGTATTTCCTGTTTCTCTTCTTTGGCAACATATCTACTCACTTCCTCTCCCCTCCCTGACATTATGATATGTGATTGAGAATACAGAAGCCAACTCACTAATCCTTCCTCTGGGTGAACACCTTCTCCTGCCCTTTTCTCAGAGGGGAGGAACTGCCCTGCCCCTCTCCATATCCCAGACTGGCTGACCTCCAAGCTCTGTATCCCCATCCTTTTGTCTTCCCAAAGACTGCACCCCTCTACCTTGTTGTCGACCTTTCCTACTGGGAGAAGAGTGCTTTGTCCTTTGGAATTAATTGCCATGTGGTATTAATATTGCCTTTTGTTACAGTTGTTGGCAAGCAGAAATTTTAATATAACTAGTCTGGCCGAAGAATTAATATTTCGATATTTGTCAGATGAACTCTCTGATAGAAAGAGAATTTATGATGAAGAAATGACAGAATTGTCAAAGTAAGTCCTCATGTTGTATATACTTGGTCTTGAGTTCAGATTAAAGAAGGAAATCCTTGTTAACTTAATAGCTTTATCTCAGGTGTTTGTTTTTTTTTTTTCCTCCTTGGCAGAGAAATTAGAAATCCCACAAATAGAAAAAAATTAATTACAGAGACTTATAGAAATTTAATTGGGATTATAAGAACCACTTCAAAGGTGTGGCTTCATAAAAAGTATGTAGTTGCTTTTTGTATCTAAATAAGTGGTACTGAATTTTTCAGAATTGAAAGATACGGTATATAGAAACAGAAGGGAGAGCAGGATTACCACTCCAAATAGGCTTGACAGTTGTTTTTATCTTTTAAAGTGAGCAGAGTTCTGTGTTGTAGCAACTTTTAACTATTGAGGTCTTAAAATTCTGCTACTCTTTTTTATTTAGAACTCACTACTTTTGACTACTATGTAGTTTATGCTTTCATCAGAACTTTTTTCTCTTTTTCTTATTTGTTTTTATTGAGGTGTAATTGGCACATAACATTACATTAATTTCAGGTATGTAACATAATGCTTTGATATTTATGTATATTGCAAAATGATCACCACAGTAAGGCTTAATGTCTATCGCTATACATAGTTAATTTTTTTTTCTTGTGGTGAGCACTTTTAAGATCGATTTTCTTAGCAACTTTCAAATATACAATGCAGTATTATTAACTGTAGTCACAATGCTTGGCATTACATCCCCAGGACTTACTTACTATACAACTGGAAACTTGCATCTTTGACCCCTTCACCCATTGCCCACCTCCCCCCTGCCATCCCAGCCTCTGGCAACCACCGATCTTTTGTCTGTATCTATGAACTTGGTGTTGTTTGTTTGTTTTTAAGATTCCACGTGTATGTGAGGTCTTGTGGTATTCATTTTTCTCTGACTTCTGTTTTTCTGTTTAAAATGTTTACTTATTTATTTTGAAAGAGAGAAAGAGGAAGAGAGAGAACCCCAAGCAGGTCTTTGCTGTCAGCGTAGAGCCTGACATGGGGCTTGATCTCACAAACGATGAGATCGTGACCTGAGCTGAAATCAAGAGTTGGACACTTATTTCACTTATGATGGTACCCTCAAGGTCATCAGAATTTTTTTATAGGAGTCATAAGCTATAACTTTTCTAAGAAAACTAATACAATATAGTATGTTCTAGCTCATCAAATTAAGTAAGAAAGGCTTGGCAGGAAGCCTGGTGAGTTGAAAACTTTCTCATGTGGTGGGCTTTCTTTTCCCACTAAAGACTGAGGAAGGGAGTGCCTGGGTGGCTCAGTCAGTTAAGCATCCGACTTCAGTTCAGGTCATGATCTCGTGGTTCGTGTGTTTGAGCCCCACTTTGGATTCTGTGCTGACAGCTCAGAGGCTGGAGCTTGCTGCGGATTCTGTGTCTCCCTCTCTCTCTGCCCCTCTCCCACTCATGTTCTCATTCTCTCTCTCTTTCTCCCCCTCCCTCCTTCTCTCTCTCTCCTTCCCTCTCTCTCAAAAATAA
Organism: Herpailurus yagouaroundi; assembly: GCF_014898765.1. Taxonomy (NCBI): domain Eukaryota; kingdom Metazoa; phylum Chordata; class Mammalia; order Carnivora; family Felidae; genus Herpailurus; species Herpailurus yagouaroundi. Next base: position 20,316,387 of record NW_024412441.1, on the reverse strand, counting down.
ATAAGCATTAAGAAAATTTTTACAAATATAATAGAGACAGAAGCAGGCTTCAGGGTTTTATTTTGTAAATGAGAGAATTGAGGTTAGCTAGCTTTTGCTATTTTACAGTGACTAATACTCCCTTCTGTCTCTGACAGCTCCCACTTCTAAGTTAACATTTTTTCTCACCCCACAGTCTGACCAGAGATGTCCCCATCTTTGTGTGTGCCATGGCCTTCCCCACCGTCCCATGTCCACTGCATGTGTTTGAGCCCCGCTATCGGCTTATGATAAGAAGATGCATGGAAACCGGCACCAAACGGTTTGGCATGTGTTTATCTGCCGAACACGCAGGGTAAGAATTGCCAACGTCCAGAGGGTCCTGAATAAATGCATAACCTGTTATTTTTCTTGAAGAACAATTTAAGGTGATGTTGAAAAATTCTGGTGGCTTCCATCACATAACAAAGTATAAATCCAAGGCCATCCATGATGTGATCCCAGCTTTCCATTACCCATATTATTTGCTTTTCTGTAAATATACTTCATATCCATACTTCCGCCTGTAAGTCTTTTGTAGTTCATCATCATACAAACAAATCCAGTCTAACTTTTAAAGATCCAGAAATTTGCTATGTAGGAGCACCTGGGTGGTTTAGTCGGTTGAGTGTCCAACTCTTGATCTCAGCTTAGGTCTTGACCTCAGGGTTGTGAGTTCAAGCCTGCATTGAGCTCTGCATGGGCATGAAGCCTACTTATAGGCAGGTAGTTAGGAGATAGATAGATACATACGTACATACATGCATACTTACATACATATGTACATGGATCTTCCGTGAAACCTCCACCTATACAGCCAGACAAATTTCAGTCATATAAAAACCCACAGCTCTTAGTTTTGACCTCTCCTCATTTTACATCATTTGTGTAGGGAAGGTGTTCCAAATCGACAGGCAGCTCCTTTCCATGGGCTGCTCTGAGGACTCTGGGAAGGAGACTCCCAACAGATGGGAAGGAATCCCATCTGTTGGCTTGCTTATCCCCTAGGACTTTGTCATTACTGCATGGTCATGATGAGGTCTCTACATGTAAGTTCTAGCTGGTAGAAGAGGCACAGGTGCTCTGAAAGGATTTGAAGAAAAGGGGTACTCATCACTATTGTTCATACCTACTGCAAAGGAGGCTGGGAAATGTAGCCCATCCATGTGCCCAGGGAGAAAAGGAGAGCGGATACATAGGACCACCCACTAGCTTCCATAATATATACCTAGGAACAGATCTTTTTAAAGATATGTGTAGCACCTTTATGGAAAAAATTCTACAGCTTTATTGAAAAATACTCAAGAAGGCCTAAATAAACAGAAGTACCATATCCATGGATGGATGCATAGATTCAATGTCATAGTAGAAATGCCAGTTTTACTCAAATTAGTCTCTAAATCTAAAGTAGTTTCAGTCAACATTCCAAGAGGACTTTTTCATGGACTTGTTCAAGCTGACTTTAGAATTATTATGGAAAATCAAAAGACCAAGACCATGATAGTTTTGAGGAAATCAGCTGAGCAAGATGGGAGAACCCTTCCATCTTGTAAATCCTAGTGAGTAGACCATTACAGTATATGGAGATAAGAAACAGATCATTCATATTTGGACCCATATTTAGATATAATTATGTGAGAAAAAGCAAGCCGCTCATTTTTAAAAGGTGCTCAGAAAATTAGTGGGCAGTCCAAATGTGGAAAATAATCTCTTCTCTGCCTTGCACTGTACACACAAAGTAATACATGTTATTTACATTCTCAATGTGAAAAACAACATATAAAAATTTTAAGAGAAAATGTTGGAGACTATAATTAGGAAAAGACCTTTTTTTACACAAGATGCTGAGAGCACATAACATAAAGGAAGAGATTAATAAATTTGAATATGTTAAAATTCATCAAAATCAGCAAAAGCAAAGTGATAAAACATCCAGAAGTTCTGCTTCCACTGAGGATATAGAACACTAAGAAGTGAATTATTCCATATAAAGTATAGGACACGAGTCTCTTGAACCTTGCTCTGGTGAGCAGAAGTTTGCTCAGGGGAAGTGAGGAAAGGTAAGTCTATCCAGGGAGAGAGTAAACAAAAGTGTGGCTCATCTGTGGCAGAGCCTAGAAGGAGACCTGCAGGTGTGTAGGAGGAATTCAGCTAGATTTTTGGGACCAACTTCTAATGGCCTCATGTGGACAAGCACGAGAGTCCAGAAAACCCTGGGAGTTTCAGGCGCAAGGGGAGTTTGCATCCACTCACAAATTCTTGTCCACATACAAGACAGGATGGCTCATTGGAGAGACAGCTTCTGCAGCTGAGACGAGCTTTGGAAGAGCTGGTATTGGAAGACATTTGTCTGCTGATAGTTGGGGCAGCAAGTCCTCTCTTGAAAGGGATCTTCAGGGCACCTCCGTCCATGCCACAGCTATGGATAAGATAGCCCTGTTAGAGAAGCAAGAAGAGATTGTTTTATTAGAGATTCAAGTAGAGGTGTCCAGCCTTACAGGCATGTGACTTGGGAACCATCACTCATTGTTAGTTTGAAGGCATGTAGTGAAGTTGTTCATTCACTTTAGAATTGGGTAACCTTGGGTTCAGATCTCAGGTCTGAATCTTACTGTGGCCTTATAGAAGTTGTTTGATTTTTCTTTTTTTTTTTTTTTCAACGTTTATTTATTTTTGGGACAGAGAGAGACAGAGCATGAACGGGGGAGGGGCAGAGAGAGAGGGAGACACAGAATCGGAAACAGGCTCCAGGCTCTGAGCCATCAGCCCAGAGCCTGACGCGGGGCTCGAACTCACGGACCGCAAGATCGTGACCTGGCTGAAGTCGGACGCTTAACCGACTGCACCACCCAGGCGCCCCAGAAGTTGTTTGACTTTTCTAAGCCTTTTCTAAGCCTTTCTGTTTTTGTGCTTGAATGAGCGCATATTATAAACTGCTCCTAATAGTGCATGACACATAGTAGGCACAATCAGTATCCTCAGGATACAGATGATAGTTCAAAAGGGTGAGAGTGGGTAAGGTCACACAGGAGAGCTTTGGAGCAAAGATGCCATTGTGGGTGACCCTGGTGTTTAAGGGACATGTGGAGGAACCAAGCTGTGAAGGGGTGCACTGGTCGGGGAGGGCAACTGAGAGCAGCAGTGGGTGTTAGGTCAGTGACAGATCAGTAGAGGATATAAGTAGCAGATGGGGTCATGCCAGAGTCATTTGTGACTTCCACTGGGGTTGTTTCGGTGAAACGGACGCCTGATGGGGAGGTAGGAGATGGAAGGCAGTGACTGTAGATGACTTCCCATAGTAGTTTGTTGGGGACGATAGAGTTGGCCAGCATCAGTGGAAATGAGAGAGGAGGGAGCAGAATCTGTGAGTAGCGTGGGGGCCCAGGCATACTTTGTGCTCTCTGTACCCCCTGCTGGTGCCCTGGCCAAGGGGACTGAGGATCCTGTCTCTCTCCACCTCTTAGGTCCTTCCAAAGCACTAGCTTATTTCAACTACTGAGGCACAAGGGCCCTTTTCCCTCCACCTCTCCCTCAGTGGCCTTGCACACCAGTGTGTTTTGCATTTAACAGAAGGAATCATCTGCAGGTATCTCTTAGAGAAAACAAGCTTGCTGGTCCCATGCAGAGACACCATTTGTTTTGTTTGGACCTCCTGCGTTTTTAAAATCACGGTTTTTTCTCTTGCCTGTCCTGTCAGAATTTCAGAGTACGGCTGCATGCTGGAGATTAAGGATGTCAGAACATTTCCTGATGGGAGTTCAGTTGTGGATGCCATTGGAATTAGTCGGTTCAGAGTTCTAAGCCATCGTCACAGAGATGGCTATAACACAGCCGACATTGAATATCTCGAAGATGAAAAGGTGAGGTTTATTTTCCTGGCGTGTGTTTAGAGGGCCATCGAGTCAATACTGTAGACTTGTCCAGGCCATGCAGTCTTGGTTGCAACTCCTCAGCTATGCTCTTATAGCCCAGAAGCAGCCGTAGACAATATGTAAATGAGTTGGCATGACTGGTTTCCAATAAAATGCTGCTTACATATGGAGTGAACAGGATTTAATTTGTGAGTAGTAGTCCATCCCTGTTCTAGATACTGGTATTAGTTCAGAATGAGATATAAAAAGTAGCATTTAAAAATACCTTCTAAAAGCAGTGTGGAAGTTCCTCAGAAAATTAAAAATAGACCCACCCTATGACCCAGCAATAGCACTGCTAGGAATTTACCCAAGGGATACAGGAGTACTGATGCATAGGGGCACCTGTACCCCAATGTTTATAGCAGCACTCTCAACAATAGCCAAATTATGGATAGAGCCTAAATGTCCATCAACTGATGAACGGATAAAGAAATTGTGGTTTATATACACTATGGAATACTACGTGGCAATGAGAAAGAATGAAATATGGCCTTGTGTAGCAACATGGATGGAACTGGAGAGTATGATGCTAAGTGAAATAAGCCATACAGAGAAAGATACCATATGGTTTCACTCTTATGTGGATTCTGAGAAACTTAACAGAAACCCATGGGGGAGGGGAAGGAAAAAAAAAAAGAGGTTAGAGTGGGAGAGAGCCAAAGCATAAGAGACTGTTGAGAACTGAGAACAAACTAAGGGTTGATGGGGGGTGGGAGGGAGGAGAGGGTGGGTGATGGGTATTGAGGAGGGCACCTTTTGGGATGAGCACTGGGTGTTGTATGGAAACCAATTTGACAATAAATTTCATATATTGAAAAAAATAAAAATAAAAAAAAAACTGATGTCTTTATAAAAAAAAATAAAAAAAAATAAAAATACCTTCTAAAGCTAAATATAAAAGGTTTGGC
>NW_024412441.1:20108312-20311447 GCF_014898765.1 Herpailurus yagouaroundi | reverse complement strand
AAAAAAAAATAAAAATACCTTCTAAAGCTAAATATAAAAGGTTTGGCTCTCTTACCCCTTAAGAATTATTTATATGCCTAAAAGAAATAACAGAACCCATGTTTTGACAAATTAACAAAATGTTTTGAAGGGATTCTCAAAAGATGTGTACAGAGATGTCTCTAGCAGTCTTACTCATTAATGGCCACAAACAAGAAATAGCGCAGATACTCATCAACGGGGGAATGGATAAACAAATTGTAGTACATTTATACAATGGAATACTACTTGGCAATAAAAAGGAAGGAGCTAATGATACACAAAACCATATGAAAGAATCTCCTAGATCTCTCAACAAACACATCTCTCAACATCCTGCTAAGCCGGGGAAGCCAGATGCACAACCACGTGTGCTGTGTGGCTCCATTTATATGTTTCCAAGACCAGGCATCACCTGTCTCTGGTTTTGGAGGGCAGAGACAGGCGGGGGTGGGTTTGTAACTGACCAGAGGAGGGTGTAGGGCCATTGTGGGCCATGGAAATGTTCTCTGTCCTGTTTAGGATGGTGATTCCACTGGTGTGTGTGGCTGGCAAAACTCTGAGCCAGCCAGTGAGATCTGTGCATTTTCTGTACGTAAATTATCCTGCAACAAAAACATTACAACTGTTTAGAAGGAGGGAATCCTTGGAATTACTGTATCCTTCTTTTGAATTCTGTCCTTCACATTTAGAACCACACCATGGTTCTCACCGTGGCGAGTGAGAGTCTTTAGCTGTCTGACATCACACTGGAAGTCGCTTTGGGGACAGTGTTGTACATTTGTGACGCCCATCAGGAGACCCACACCCACACTGCCAGCACTGCCCCCTTTCCAGCTGTTTCTGGTCATCCTAGGCACAGGGCTATACAGCTCAGAGGAGCCAAGGGCAGCAAGTCAACCCCAGCATCTCAGGAGCAGGGAGTGGGTTTAAAGGATGGGACTGAATGTGATTGTTCTCTGCTGCCTGGGTAACAAATCTGATGGGAGAGTTTACTGACTGTTGTGGATGGCGGTTTTTAGTGGTGTTTGTATTTATTTCAAAACAAGAGCTTACCTAGCTACAAATAAAATAATTTTTGTGTTTTTTTAAAGAAAACCCTCTACTACATAGGAATATTTGATTTGTATACATCAAATTGAGAATGGTTGCATGCATTATAATCTAATTCCTCAGTTTACCCTAGTTTTCAGAGATCCTTGAATTTTATAACCAGAAAGGACCTGAATGGTTTATTCCCATTTTGTAGATGAGAAAACTCTACCCTCAGGAGGCTGTGTGACTGGCTCATGAGAATCAGCAGTGAAGCCAGAACAAACCTGGGTCCCTCGGTCCCCAGCCCAAGCTTTTCCCACTCAGCTGTTCCTCAGCAGGGGTTGGATATACTTAAAATAGTGACTTGGCTGTGAGATAGGCACCCAGCAGTAAAGCATGATACATCTAAGGTATCAGGGCTTACTGCTGCTTAAGGCTAATACAGTGATACAGGGTAGCTGTCCTGTTTTCTGGAATATAGTTTGGTGATATGGAATATAATTTTTTAAATGTCTCACTCTTTGACTTGGCAATTCTGCTTCTAGGAAACTATCCTGAGGGAATGACAGCCCCTTCTATCACCACCACTGACAAAAAACAAACCACTTTTGCATAAATATTTATATTACTGTGTAATATTAAAGTCTATTTTATCTTAATGGTGGAGTAAGTTATAGTATATCTCTACCTGTAGCCATTGAAAATGATTCATAGTAACATGGCATGTATGTTTATGTTGTTAAGAGAAAAATCGGGATGTTATGGATAGACAGGATAGGTAGATCTTCACTGTATAAAAAAAAGTACAAATTTCTATGTTGAGCACATATCCTGTTTATAAAACACTGATGAATTATCTGAATACTAAATGTCCCAGCTCCACTTACCAAATACGGCAGATGATCACTATATTTCGTGTGCTAATAATGAATTGCTAAAATGGTCATCCCTCTTTCCTTGATCAGGTGGAAGGAACAGAGTATGAAGAACTTACCAGTCTTCATGATTCAGTATATCAGCAGTCAGTTTCCTGGTTTACTTCACTTCAGGATCACATGAAAGAACAAATCTTAAGCCATTTTGGGTTGATGCCAGACAGGGAGTCTGAACCTCAGGTATATTCTCCTTATTTCTTTTAGAATGCTATTATTATTTCCTGCTATATGTTAAGACACATTATTCTGAAGGAAAATTTGCCCGTGCTGTGCTGTGTACTCCATTGTGATCACTTATGAACGGGTTCATTTGTCAACAGCCCAAAGGATCACCTAATGTAGTAGCATGTGCCTTTTGGAGCAAAACAACCAATGCTTTTTGATTAATATTGTGTGAAGGTCATTTCTTTTCTATCAAAAATCAGTTTATTCTGACTGGCTGTTGGCTTTGGTACTTTTACTTCTCTCACCCACTGTTTAAATCAGCTGTTTCAATCTTATGACTTACAGAGTAATAATTTGTGTGTATTGACATGAACAGTCCATATTTTGCACATACTGTTGCCTTGTGCCTAATCAACAGATGTTGAATAAATGCAGAGAAAATCTAACTCCTGTTAAATTAGGAGTCTTCCTTGCCCTCTATATCCAGTCAGGCTTTCTCTGTGTTCCGCCAGCGTGCTTTCAGTGAACTTGGCTCTGCAAGCAGGGCGTGGCTTCGGGCTGTGAAGCGCTTCTAAGTGTACATGAATCCTTTCTTCCTCCTCCGGGTGACAGAGCCAGGCAGGGATGGCTTAGGCCTATGACAGAGTGTAAAGTTCCTTCTGTACAAACTCACCTGTCTTGTGGAGAAAGCACCATCCGGGACCAGCTCTCAGCAGGTTTGGGGAAAGATGAAATGTACTTTGTATTTTTCCCATCCACTGTTACACTCTTTTTCTATCTCTGGCCGACTTCTGTCTTTTACCCCCACCTGAGTTATGTCTTTTCCAAACTCAAGACCAGCCTTTAAGCCAAAAACTGCCTCAGTGTTACTCCTAATCTTCCAATAGAAGCTTCCACATCCTAAGCTAAAGTGACTTCAGAGTCCACCCTCTCTAGTTCCCAGTTGGATTCTGTATTCCTTTAGGGGTAGGATTGGAGGAGAATCCAAGATGGGAAGCCAGGCGGCCTAGATATCTTGGTTCTTAATGCAAGGAATACTGAGAACAACTTTATGACTAGCTTTTGCTTAGATCTCAGTCCAGAAGTGTGTGTTGGGTTATGTGAAATATAAGCTATCAGGTAGCAGAATAATTCTTATCTATTTAATTCATGATGACTCCAATCTATATATAATTAACAGTAATTCATATATAGATATTTTGTATACATGTGCATATTTATCACGCAAATATTGTTAAAAGATTTATAATACTCAGACTTGTACACCTACTTTTAGCCTTCCTAATATTGAGCTTTCTATAGTATATTTAAAACTTAAAAAATAATAACACAGAACATTGGAAAGTAGAGGTAAAATTTATGGTCCCCTCTTCTGACTGGTATATACTCATAACAAGAGCTTTGAGAGAACAGAAGCAATTAATTCATGGAATTTCCCTATAAAAGATGCTTCTCTTTGCAGGCTTTACATTTTGTGAATTCTCCCACATTTAAATTTGTAACAGAAAAGTAAACTTTGTATCTCAAGGGTTGAATGGATGGAAAGTAGATCTAAAATAGAAGGTGGCATTTAATCCTTGCCCACGCCTTGTTGGTGAAACAAAGAGAAGAGACTTGCATTTTAGGTGCTGATTTTCCTTCCCTTTCATGTCCCTTGCAGAGTAACCCTAGTGGTCCTGCGTGGTCCTGGTGGATCCTGGCAGTGCTGCCTCTGGAGCGCAAGGCTCAGCTGGCTATTCTTGGCATGATCTCATTGAAAGAACGTCTGCTCGCCATTCGGCGGATATTAGTCATCATTACGCGTAAGATGAATAGTCGGCAGGAGCTGGTTAATAGCAGGGAGAGAAATAATTGATTTTTTTCTCTCTGTCAAGGTTTCTGGAAGCCCTTGTACTTTTATGAGGAGCGCTAGACGTGGACAAGTAGCATCCCATTCATCGTGCTTTGTAAAATGCTTGTTGAGGGTTACAAAATGGAACACTTAGCAAACATTGACTCCTGCTCAAATGTTAAAAGTTGGTGCCTGGCGGAACCTGACTGGGTACCAGGTTAGCCTGAAGTTTGCATGGAGCCCACAGTTGGAAACCAACCTAAGAAAATCTCCTTGAAGCAGATGCTTTAATGTGCAGTTCACTGACAGCAGGGAACACCACAGATGGTTGGCAAGTGGTTTAGGTTTTTCGAGAAAGAAGGACTCCCTCCCTGGTAAAGTATCTCACTACACCATATGGGAACAGCATGCTTTGGTGGCTAGAGAGTAAGAGGGAAACCACATTTTTATCTGGAAGCAGATTTCTCAGAGCACAGGCTAACTGAAAATGCGCTTTGGCTTTGTGTGTCGCTGTGAAGTTGTGTGCGAAATTGAGGGATCGAACTGTTGTCCAGTACAGGAGCCAAAATTAGTCCTCACCCAAGAAGTAGTAGCTACCAGATGGAACTATGTTGTGTGTCCCGTAGTAGTTCAGATATCATACATTGCATGTTGTAATCAGATGAACATCAGAATACACGAAGGTGTACCTTGGATATAGAAAAATCTGACAACAGTCTAGTTGATTTGAGGATATATATTTATATGCACTCAATAAAGAGTGAGCAAAAGTTCACTAAAACTGTATGTGTATTAGAGTGTCAAACATGCAACCAAACTAGTACAAAAACCCCCTTGAAAGCATAAGCCTGTCTCATTCATAAGCCTGAACACTAAACATCCACTCATCCATCCACTCGTATATGAGGACATTAACGTCTGCTCTGGAATGGGACTCTATCTCTTCCAGGAAAATATATCAGGACAGTGTGCAAGAAGAGGGGGGGTGCATATGGGGTGTAAATATTCAGCAATCTAAAAATTGTTTTCCATCCTCAACCTAAAAATTGTCTCTGTGTCTTTTGAAAAGAAGTTTTAAAAGTGATCAGACCCAGTGTTATCTATTACAGAACAATACATTACAACTTCGACCTCTAATGCATATTGGTAGTATTAATTGGAATAACCGTGTGAACTAAGATACTGGATCATTAGCACCGGCCTAACCAGCTGGTGCACTGAGTTAGCTTCTTGGGCTGTGCCATGGATGCTCTTAACTAAAAGATGATGAGAACCAGACCGGAGAATAAATCACAGCTTTAAGTTTTGCTTTTTTCATTCAAGGTGTATCATATTTGAGGTTTTTGTTTGTTTGTTTGTTTGTTTTTTGTTTTCTTTCCAGGTAATTTATTTTTTTTTCAATAAATGAAATTTGTTGTCAAATTGGTTTCCATACAACATCCAGTGCTCATCCCAAAAGGTGCCCTCCTCAATACCCATCACCCACCCTCCCCTCCCTCCCACCCCCCATCAACCCTCAGTTTGTTCTCAGTTTTATTTAAGAGTCTCTTTGAGTTTTAACAGAATATTTCATAATGTCAGAAGTTGGTTATCAATCCATCAAACATTTTATTAGAAACTTTATAATTGTATTTTTTTTAATTTTATGGGTTTTCAATAGCTAATGCTCGGTTTCATTATGGGAGTGAGAAAATCCTCTTCTTGTATAACTTAGTCATAAAGAGAAAATGTGAAAGTATTTCCAATCAGATGTTTCTGGTACCTCACTTATTGCAAATCTCATATCTCATCTTGAATATGGTTTAAAGGCAATTTGGCCATGTGATTTCTAAAATATTTTATTGATTCATGTGTTAATGATAGTATTCAACATTCTTAGGCATTGTATCCTAATCTGATCATCTAAAAGAAAGCAAAACTGTATCTAGTATGCCAGAGGACCTTTCTTAGAAATGGCTCCTAAAAATGGGTATGCATTGACCATTTTCTTTTTTTTGGAGAATCTTTCCTATGTTAAAATCATATCATTGCTGTTTCCATTTGGGAGTGTGTAAAATAGCCACAGTGTGATCGTAGTGTCTGCAGGAGCCTTCCTGAAGTTAAGTCTCTGTGCTCGGAGTACCAGGGCTTTTCCTGTCCCCATCACATGCTGTGGCTTTCTCACCCTTATGCCTGAAATGTCATAACTGGCACAGATCTCTGATCGGAATCATTAATTATCGCTTCCTGATTCTGTCTGCCTCTTTCTGAATTGTCACCTTGTTCCTAGTGCTCTTATGTAAAAGACTATTCAAACAAGTAATGATGTAGATAAAACAGCCAAAGTTTTGGTTGTTTTTGTCTCTTGACACCCAAGGGAATGGACTGCAACTGCTTCATGCTGTGTCCAGTATCTCACCTCTCTGTCCAGAGCAGGGCAGGACTAGATGGGTATTTCCTGAGCACTTAAATGACAGGAAGTCGGATCAAGGAAAGAATATTTCAAGTCATGTTATGAAGGAAGCTTCCTTTCAAAAACTTAAAGAAGGACACCTAAATTCTGGTTTGTTACAAATTTAGCTAACGCAGAATAGCTTTGCCCCTGCCCCTGCCCTCTTTGCTGTCATGGGGATGTTGTTTCTAATATTTCTCAGAAAATAAGCTCTTATTCAGAGTCAGAACATTCAAGTTTAATTTTACTGAAAATGTTCCAGCACTAATGGTCTAGTTAGTTCTGCATCAGAATAAAAGCAGAATCTACTTAGAGTAATAATAACAGTGTGGGGGAGTAATTTTTCTTCTTTAAATATAGTAATTGAAGTACATTCTATACACTTTGTTAGGTATTTTCCATTTCACTCTCCTAAGTGGCTTGACTCATAATTCCATCCCTGCATTCCTATGTCTCTGAAATAGAACTGATATCCTGACCGGCAGTATTCTGAAAGCTTAGATTTTTAGGGTACCACATTCCCTATGTGTCCTCATCTTCAGAATTGAAAGTTAGAATACTTTTTAAAGTTCCAAATTAAAAAATTTAAAAATTTTAAAGTCTATCCATGGAACCACAATAAGTATTAGCTGATTCATGTGCCAAATTTTGGAGTGTTATCCCATTTTTACAACCACAACAAAGTCTTTCTCTTAAGCATCACCCTCCTTGACCTCCCAAACCAAAAAGCACCAAGACTGTTTAGTAAGTTGTATCTCAACTATTAACATACATTAAGCCTTACCACAGGACGTTTAAATCATCAAGGAACAAAATAGATGGTAGAGTTACCATGAACTATGATATTATCATTTTGTCCTAAAATTATTTGAAAATTGGCAGTTCATACAATCAAAGTACTCCATTGCCTGACCTAGCTGTATCACATAGAAGTCATTATGCTTTTTAAGTTGCTTTTTAAAAGTACTCATCTGTTTCTTCTTTTCTCCTTTTGTGTTTTCTCCCACTTCTTAAATTACTTCGGTAGATACCACTCTTTAAAATTTAGATGCTTTTAACGTGGATGGAACTGGAGAGTGTGATGCTAAGTGAAATAAGCCATACAGAGAAAGACAGATACCGTATGTTTTCACTCTTATGTGGATCCTGAGAAACTTAACAGAAACCCATGGGGGAGGGGAAGGAAAAAAAAAAAGAGGTTAGAGTGGGAGAGAGCCAAAGCATAAGAGACTCTTAAAAACTGAGAACAAACTGAGGGTTCATGGAGGGTGGGAGGGAGGGGACGGGAGGTGATGGGCATTGAAGAGGGCATCTTCAATGAAGATACGAAGAAGAAAGAGCCATTAGGAGGGAAAATAAATGTCGGTGGGTGATTTTTGTTTGTTCAACAGGCATGGGGTTTTATTTTTTTCTAAATACCCTTATGAAACAGGGTAGAGAGGCTCCCATCTCCCATTTTCAACCTGGATAGCAGCGGCAGCTTGAAGAAGGAAACTCTTCCTCTGTAGCTCTACCCCTGCTAAAAGACCCTGTTATGATTCTATGTTTCATCAAAACCCGGGAGGCTAGATCTGGATGAGTAGGGTGAGCTGTATCAACCACACATGGGAAAAATTGAACCCTTCATGTTTCCCAGTATCACCTTGTCCCTACTGGCACTGCTTCATTCTGAGCCATTGACTTCTGACTTGTAGCAGAAGGTCTTTCCGCCTTTGCAACTCCTCACCTTAACTTCACCTTAATTTTGGCTTCTTGACTGATAAAAAAATTACCAATATCTGCTGAATCCTGCCAAGTAGCTTTTAGTAGTAGGTCTGCTTTTAGGTGAATATTATTAGCATATTGACTATTAGAATATTGAAGTAGCATAAACTATTGAGGAAATTAGAGTGCTGCTACCCCAGATGGACCATTTGGGGGACACTAGTTCTGACTTGTGGCCAAGTCTTAATTTCTAAACGTGACTGGGTGACAATGCAGACAGGGCCGTGCCACTGAAAGGCAAGGTTGTTGTTACTCATAGTTCCACTAGAAATGAGAGGCATGAACTTAAGACCACACGGGGAAGCACCAGAGCTAGAAGGCAGAAGCAGGAGTGAAGGCAAAACGTGGGGAGGGCCTTTATTGTGTTTCTGTGGGAAACACCAGACAGGACAGGGGAAACAGCTTAGGATTGTCTAGTTTGGATGATCATGATTGGCTCTGGGCTATAAGAGTGGGATCTACTTGTCTGGTATTGAGTCCTGGGTGATTAAGGCCAGGACTCTTTTCTCCTAGACTGTAAGAGCCAGACAAAGGAGGTGGCTCCGAATATGGGCTCTGGGTTGTTTAGTTCTCATATGAAAGGCATGCTTCCTTGTGGACCCTTTGCTGTCTCTGACTGGCCAGCCCAGGAGGGTCAATCTCCCCAGCCAGTGAGGCCCTGAAGATGTCAAATGCATGATTTTTAAACGCATGATTAGTACAATTGGTCCTCCAATATTCTGACATCATATTAAGGAAACTTCGGGGTGATGACAATGGAGACATTAAAGAGTAAGGCGTAAGTTACCTTAAACACATAGAAAGCATTTTATTATGAGAGTAAAAAGGAGAAGCATAAGGAGTCCTTGAGGCCAGTCTATAACTAAGGTTCCCACTTATAGGCCTTAGTCAAGATCATAGATCTGGAACTCTGGGGGGTCTTCAACACTATCTTGGTGGAATTGTAAAGTGTATAAGAAGTATGAGTGTGATAATATCTCAATGTATTTCTCGAGTTAAGATGGCAGGCCCAGCAGTTATGCTATTGGAGGGTATGATAACTTAGTAAATACATTAACGATTAAGCAGTTATGTGTGTGTAACCAAGGAAAAGGAGTGTTACAATTAGAGACACAGGGCAGGAGAGGTGGTGGAAAGCTGGAGAGGGCAGTAGAAGGCGGCAGTGGAGAGTGAGTAGTCCTCTCCCAGACACTGGAGGGGTTGGCAGAGATAAGGCAGGCTCTTCCTGGGGAAAGTGATAATCACCATTGATTTTTGGAATAGTGTACAGATAGTAAACTCCATCAGATTTCACTTTAGGCAGGGGAGTGTAGGGGTGTGTGTTTTGGCAGAGAGCAAGGAATATACCAGAGTAATGCACTAAACAGGCAGCAAGCTCAGAAACATAATAGAATCCCTGGTATTGAAGGAAGAGAAGTAAAAATGTCCTGGGTTTACTTTGTGACTTAGCAAAGGTAGTCTGTGGGCATAAGTTCTAGTGTCCAGTGTAGAGTTATCTCCAGTGGCAAGCTTGGGGTCTGGGCAGTGAGCTTCCAGGCCAGAGTGATGTCGTATGGGGTTTGGGACTTGGGGTATCCATTTTAAGTAGGTACCCACTCAGGTCGATGTGGGTCTCAATGTTTGCTATGTTTGCTTGAAACAGTGGTTTACTTCAGGTGTTCGCAAACCAATGAAAACGTCCAGATCAACAGTGATAAGACCAACAGTCAGCAGAATGGTGGGCAGCTACACCTGGCAGAGTTTTTGGTTTTGATTTTTGGTTCAGGTTCACTTGGGTCCCTTATCAGCTGCGCAGCTGCCTGACCTATGGGAATGTCCATGATTAATGCGTCCCAAGAAAGCACGTGCCCTCAATCTGGCCGCTAGCCCTTGTTAGATGGGGGAAAGATAGAAACATTTATAAAGGGAGGGGGAAACATTGTTAAAGGGCCTAACATATATAATGAGTTTTTAATATACATGAAGGCAACACATATCCCCCTTTATTTTATTTTGTTTTTTTTATTTTTGAGAATGTGTGTGTGTGTGTGTGTGCGCGCGCATGTGCATGCGCACGTGCGTGAGTAGGGGAGGGGGAAGAGGGAGAGAAAGAGAGAATCTTAACCTCCACACTCAGTGCAGAGCTTGATGCAGGGCTGTGATAAAAATGCTTAAGATCTACTGTCAGCAACTTTTAAGAACACAATACTGTATAATTTAGTCCCTGTGCTGTACATTAGAGCCTCAGAACTTATTCTTCTTATAACTGAAAGTGTGTACCCTTTGACCTACATCCCCCATTTCCCTCTCTCCTCAGCCCCTAGCAACTCTGCAATTCTATTCTTTATTTCTATGAAATCAGCTTTTTCAAGATCCCATATACAGTGATATCATAAGTATTTATCTTTTTGTGTCTGGTTTATTTTCACTTAGCATAATGTCCTCTGTGTTCATCCTATTTGTGACAAATACCAAGATTTCCTTCCTTTTAAGACAAAATCATACTCTACTGTATGTATATAAATATGTGTGTGTATGTATCAGATTATCTTTTTCCAGTCATCCCTTGAAAGACATTTAGGTTGTTTCCATATCTTGGCTATTGTGTGAATAAGCTGCAGTGAATCTGGGAATGAAGATATTTCTTCAAAATACTGATTTCTTTCCTTATAGGATTTCATTTTATTTCATAAATGGTTTACAAATATTTGTTTCCCATTCTATAGGTGCATTTCCAAATTATTAATTGCTTTCTTGCTGTGCAGAAGTACTTTAGTTTTACGTGGTCCTACTTGTTTGTTTCATTGCCTGGGCTTTGGGCATCTTATCCAAAAAGAAAGCATTGCTAATACCAGTATCAAGGAGCTTTTTTCTAGGAGTTTTACAGTTTCAGCTCTTACATTTAAGTCTTTAATCCATTTTGAATTAATTTTTTTAAATTTTTTTTAAGAGAGAGAGAGTGTGTGCACAAGTAAGGGAAGGGCAGAGAGAGAGAAGGAGAGAGAGAATCCCAAGCAGGCTCCACACTGTCAGTGCAGAGCCCAATGTGGGGCTTGAACCCACAAAACATGAGATCATGACCTGAGCTGAAGTCCGGAGTTGGGTGCTTAACTGACAGTCACCCAGGTGCCCCTTTTTTGAGGTGATTTTTATAGGTATAAGATAGCTTTCAATTTCATTATTTTGCATGTAGATATCCAGTTTTTCCAAAACCCATTTTTTGAAGAGCCCATCATTTACTCATTGTGTTTTCTTGGCACCCTTGTCAGGATTAGTGGACCATATCTGCACAGGTTTATTTGGGGGCTGTCTGTTCTGTTCTACTGGTCTGTGTGCCTTTTTAGGCCAGTATGAAACTCTCTTGATTATTATAACTTTGTAATGTAGGTTGAAATCAGGAAGTGTGATGCTCCCAACTTTATTCATCTTTCTCAAGATTGCTTTGGCTTTTGGGGTCTTTTGCGGTTCCATATGAATTTTAGGACTTTTTTTTTTCTATTTCTGTAAAAAATACCATTGGAATTTTGATAGGGACCACATTGAACTTGTAGATCACTTTGGATAGTACGGACATTGTAACAGTATCAGTTCTTCCAATCTAGGAACATAGGCTATCTTTCCATTTATCTGTGTCTTCAATTTCTTTCATCAGTGTCTCTTAGTTTTCAGTGTACGGGTCTTTCATCTCCTGGGGTAAACTTATTTCTGCGTATTTTTGATGCAATTATAAATGGGATTTTTAAAAATTTTTCTTTCTGATAGTTTGTTAGTGTATAAAAATGCAACCAATCTTTATATATTGATTTCATATCCTGCAACTTTACTGAATTCATTGATTAGTTCTTACAGTTTTTTGGTGGGATCTTTGGGGTTTTCTATTTATAAGAGATAATTTTTCTTCTTCCTTTCCAGTTTGAACGCCTTTTATTTCTAGGATTTCCAGCACTGTCTTTAATAAAAATGGGGAGTACTTGGCTTGTTTACGACCTTAGAGGAAAGGCTTTTAACTTTTTGCTGTTGAGTATAATGTTAGCTATGGGCTTATGATTCATAGCCTTTATGACATTGAGAAACATTGATTCTACGCCTAATTTATTGAGAGTTTTTGTCATGAAGTGGTTTTGAATTTTGTCATATACTTTTTCTGCACTATTGAAAAGATCATATACATTTTATCCTTCATTCTGTTAATGTGGGGATCACACTGTTCGATTTGTATATGTTGATTTTTCTTTGCATCCCAGGGATAAATCCATCATGATCATGTTGTATAATCTTTTAAATATGCTCTTGAATTTGGTTTATGAGTATTTAGTTGAGGATTTTGTGAATCTGTCTTCATCATATTGACCTGTAATTTTTTTCTTATAGTGTCCTTGCCTGTTTTTGTGTCATAGTAATGATGGCCTTGTAAAGTAAGCTTGGAAGTGCTCCCTCTTCTTCGATTTTTGAGATGGTTTGAGAAAGATTAGTATTAATTGTTTAAATCGTTGGTAGAATTCACGTGTGAGGCCATCTGTTTCTAGGCTTTTCCTTTTAAGAAATTTTCGATTACTGATTCAGTCTCCTTGCTTGTTATTGACACTCATATTTATATCTATTACTTCATGAGTCTGTCTTGGTAAATTGTATATTTCTTTGAATATATCCATTTCTTCTAAGTCATCTCATTTGTTGACATAAATGTTCAGAGAATTCTCTTAAGAGCCTTTGTGTTTTTGTGGTATCATTTGTAATGTCTCCCATTTTGTTTATCACATACTTGAATCATCTCACTTTTTTCTTAGTCTGGCTGAAAGATTGTCAGTTTTATTTTTTAAAAAAACAATTCTTCATTGATCTTTTCTGTTGTCTTTCTAGTGTCTATTTTATTTACTTTCTGCTCTAATTTTTATTATTTCCTTCCTTTTGCAAACTTGGACTTAGTTCCTCTTTTCCTAGTTCGTTAAAGTTTAAGGTTAGGTTTATTTCTTTGTACACATTTACTAGGCATTAATGTAAACTTCCTTCTTTAGAGCTGCTTTTGCTACATCCCATAAGTTTTGGTATGCTATGTTTCCATTTTCATTTGTCTCAAGATAAACCCTTTGATTTCTTTTTTGATTCATTGATTGTTCAGAAGTATGTTATTTAACTCCTACATATTTGTGAATATTGTAGCTTTCCTTCTGTTATTGATTTCTAGCTTCATATCATTGTGCTTGGAAAAGATACTTGATAAAATTTCATCTTTTAAATTTATTAAGACTTGTTTTGTGACCTTTATATGATCTATCCTAGAGAATGTTCCATGTGCACATGAGAGGAATGTATATTTTGCTGCTGTTGGGTAGAATATTCAGTATATATCTGTTAGACCCATTTGGTATAAAGTGTAGTTCAAGTCCATTATTTTCTAATTGATTTTCTCTCTGGATGATATCCTTGCTGAAAGTGGGGTTGAAGACGCCTGCTGTTAACTGCTTTGCTGTCTGCTTCTGACTTCAGATCTGTTAATAATTGTTCATTTTATTTAGGTGCCCGATATGTGTTATCTGTATATGTGCAGTTATTATATCCTCTTGATGAATCGATTCCTTTATCTTTTTATAATGATCTTCTTTGTCTCTTGTTACAGCTTTTGACTTAAAGTCTATTTTGTTTGACTTTAAGTATAGCTACCTCTGTTCTCTTTTGGTTTCCATTTGCATGGAATATATTTTTCTGTGTCTTGACTTTTAGCTTATGAGTATGGCTAAAGCTTAATTGAGTCCCAGCATATATTTGGGTCTTATTATTATTTTTTTTTTTTGTTAAATTTTTTTTTCAACGTTTATTTATTTTGGGGACAGAGAGAGACAGAGCATGAACGGGGGAGGGGCAGAGAGAGAGGGAGACACAGAATCGGAAACAGGCTCCAGGCTCTGAGCCATCAGCCCAGAGCCCGACGCGGGGCTCAAACTCACGGAGCGCGAGATCGTGACCTGGCTGAAGTCGGACGCTTAACCGACTGCGCCACCCAGGCGCCCCGGGTCTTATTTTTTTTTAATCCTTAGCCACTTTATGTCATTTAACTGAAGAATTTAAACCATTTACCTTAGAATAATTATTGATAGGCAGTGACTTACTATCACCATTTTGTGAATTGTTTTCTGACTGTTTTGTAGTTCATTTGTTCCTTTTTTCTTCTGTTTTCTGACTTTCTAAATTAATGATTTTTGTAGCGATATGCCTTGAGTTTTTTTCTCTTTATCATTGATGTATCTGTTAATAGGTTTTTGCTTTATGATTTCCATGAGGCTTTCATAATGCATTTGTAGTTTCAATAGTCTATTTTAAGCTAATAAAAAGTTAATTTTAATTGCGTAAAAAGTTCTATACATTTACTTGTCCTCTACATTTTATGTTGTTGATGTCACAATTTCCATCTTTTTATATTGTGTGTCCATTAACAAAATATTGTAGCTATAGGTATTTTTAACACTTTTGTCTTTTAACGTAGATGCTAGAGTTGAAAGTACTTTGCACACTACCATTACAGTATTAGGGTATTTTGATCTTGCCTGTATGTTTATCTTTACCAGTGGTTTTATATTTTTATATGTTTTCATGTTACTAATTAGCATCCTTTGGTTTTATCCTGAAGAACTTCCTTTGGCATTTCTTGTAAGGCAGGTCCAGTGGTGATGAATTCCCTCAGCTTTTGTGTATCTGGGAAAGTCTTTATCTCTCCTTCCTCACGGAGGGACAACTTTGCTGGGCAAAGCATTCTTGTTTGGCAGGTTTTTTCTTAGAGAACTCTAAATATATCATCTCATTCTCTCCTGGTCTACAAGGTTTCTGCAGAGAAATCTGCTGATAGCCTTATGAGGTTTCCGTGTATGTGATGTGATGAGTCTTTTTTTTTTTTTTTCTCTCTTTGGCTTTTTTCAAAATTCTCTCTGCCTTTGATTTTTGAGAGTCTCATTATAATGTGTCTCAGTGAAGATCTGTTCAAGTTGAATCTGTTTGAGCTTCATATGCCTGAATGATCCATATCTCTCCCCCAATTTGGGAAGTTTTCTTCCATTATTTCTTTAAATGGTTTTCTGTCTCTCTTCTTTTTCTGTGACATTCATAATATGGATTTTTTTTGCTTGATGGTGTCCCATAACATAGGTTTCCTTCACTCTTTTTTTTTGGCCTCTGATTGGATAATATCAATGCTCTGTCTTTAAGTTTGCAGATTCTTTCTTCAGCTTGTTGAGGCTGCTGTTGAAGTTCTCTGTTGCATTTTTTCATTTACTTTATTATATTCTTCACAGTATTATATTCTAGAACTTCTATGTGGTTCTTTTTAATGATTTCTGAATGTTGAACTTTTTGTTTTGTTCATGCAGTATTTTTTCTTGAGTTCATTGAGTTGTTTATCTCTGTTTTCTTGAATTTCACTGAGCTTTTTAAAAATAATTATTCTGAATTATTTTTCAGGTAACTCCTAGAGTTCCAATTCTTTGGGGTCAGTTGCCGGAAAGTTAATTGTGTTCCTTATGTCATGTCATGTCTCCTTGCTTTTTTTGTATTTCTAGTGGGTTTCACATTGATGCCTGAGCATTTGAGGGAGAATTAACCTCCTCTAGGTTTTTCAGACTGGCTATGGTGGGGAATGACTTTCACTTGACTTTCACCTGGTGGGCTGTGAGGGCCCTGGCTTAGTAGGATGCATTTCTTGTTCTGGGGAGGGTACAGTGGCATAGTTTCCATGCAGGTCTGTTAATTTTTTTCAGGTTTTTAAAAAATTGTAATGTTTATTCATTTTTGAGACTGAGAGAGCACAAACAGGGAAGGGGCAGAGAGAAAGAGGGAGACAGAGAACCCAAAGCAGGCTATGTGCTGTCAGTGCAAAACCCGACATGGGGCTCAAACCTAAGAACTGTGAGATCATGACCTGAGCCGAAGTCAGATGCTCACCTGACTGAGCCACCCAGGCACCCCATACAGGTCTGTTAGATGAGGTCAGTGTTATTGAGGACTGTGGGGATCTTTAGTGGCCAAGACTGTGCAGGGCTTGCTGGTGGCAGTGGCAGCTAGGTCTACTGGAGTCCTTGGTGGTGAAGGTTGCTAGAGTTCTCCTGTTCTCTTTTGTTGCCCATGGAAGGAAGTTCTAGCTGAGAGCATCCCTCCCGGCACCAAGTCAGTACACTGATACTCAGTGGAGCTGTGGTCCAGGTCAGTTGCACATGGAACTACCATGGTGCCTGGGTCTTGAGGCACAGGTGCGCCTGCTGCAGCTGTGGCACCCATGTCTGAGGTACTGGCATTTGCAGATCTACAATGAGACCAGGGTTGGGAGCTTGCTGCATGATTTGGGTCCCGGGAGCAGGGGATGCAGTAGTGGCACAGACCCTAGGATGACAGAGTGTAGCAGTGGCCTGGGCCTAGGGGGCAGTGGCCGGCATCCATCAGCACACCCTGGGGGTAGTGTGTCAAAGTTCCAACTCTGAGTCCAGGGGGCAGGAGACAGAGCAACAGCAGTTTGGCCAGTAGTTAACGCTGGATCAAGGCTCCAACTGAGGAACCAGGGGGGAACACAGAACTACAGTGGCATGGCCTCATGATGGCAGGGCAGAACTGTGACTTAGGACCTGGGGAAGAGGTGTGGAGCAGCAGCACCTCTGCCCCAGTAATGGTGGGTTGAAGCCCTGACTAGAACCTTGGAGTCAGACACAGAGCTGCAACAGCACAAGCTTGTGATGGCGGGTCAAAACTGTGACTTAGGACCCTGGGGGCAGGTCTCACCGCAGGGACCACTCCAGCCTCAGGAAGAAGACCCTGTAGGACTCTGAGCAGCTCTGTTAGCTGGGTTCAGCACTGATAAAGAATGTCAGGGTCCTCAGTAATAAAGGCTGCAAATGTCTACTGCTGGGGGGCCCTGCTCTCCTTTCCCTGTGGGGTGACATCCCTCTGAGGGGATCGCTCTTGGTGCTGAGCTGCTCTGGACTGAGTTGGGGTCTTGCATGTAAAATGCTTCCTGCACTTTTGTAAGTGGCCATCCTCAGGTTTTGAGCTCTACAGGGTTGTGGCTGCTGCTTTTTTGTCGTCCAGAGCTGTTTCTACTTGGTGTGGAGTTATTTATTTGTTGCTTTTGCTATTTTTGGCAGGGAGAGAAGAGCACTAGGGCTACCTACCCCATCAACCGCCAGATATTTTGGGGGGAAGTTTTTAAAAGTTTGTATGAGGAGTGAGGCAGCCAAAAGGTCCTGAATTAAGAGACATTAAGGCCTGGGGCACAATTGGGGCCATCGAAGGGTCTGTTTGCTAGACTCGACTTTGAAAAGGAAATGTTTGAGGACATCATTATTTTTCAAACTGGTTATCTGGCACCTAACAGGGACATGAAAGGTCTGTTGAACATCTTTTCCAAATGCCCGGCATTGCATATTCTGAGAAGTGACATGTATGTCTTGATTACTATTGAAAATGCCTGCAACCCCAGAGGAGTAAGAAGTGTCCTGGCAAAGGCTTGTGTTGTGGGTCTAGTATGTATATGAGTTTGATTTGTGTTTTAGATAGCTGTGAGGGATAAGATTCCCAGCCATTTTTATCCCAAAAGGGACAACGCTTAGGCAATGGCAACAGTTGTGATATTTGCCAAGGAGAGCATCCAGTGCTAATATGACTGTCTGAAGTTTGGCCATTTGTGCTGACACTTGGGGTCCAATCCTTTTAGAGACATCCTAGCTGAGAGACAGAACGTTTCAGTGTTCCATTGAGCTCCATCATTTTCATGATGGTGGACAAGGTCATTCATGTGGTCCATGAATTTTACCTCCTGTTCACTCATTTAATCCCAAGGGCTTCTCAGGTAGCCAGGGAGTCTGGGGAGGGTGACCTCCTCCAGCACAGTGGCATCTGGAAAAGGACTAAGGACAGGAGAGACCACCCTCTCTTGTAGCTGAACTGTGTCAGGTTTGGCTCCATCCTATATCAGGGAAGCCTCAGTACCCATGCAGACCTTGTGGGGTGCTACTTCCATGGCCCAGGGGCATCTGGATGCAGAGATATAGCCCAGGGTCTGTGAGAGCCTATGTTTTCAGGAGAGTCTGGTATGTGGTCAGTCATTTGTTGTTTTAATGGTACATAGCATGAGACCGAGAGGCTCAATTTTTGCATCTACAGCCTTTTGGCCACTTACAGCCACATCGGTGGTCCAGAGATGCTGGGAGACCTGAGAAGAGGTTGCCAACATCTCTTGAATGAGGGAGTCTCTGAGGGCAGTGCCTGTTGGTGTTAATTTGATCAGATTTCAGATGTTTTTCCGAGGCAGCCCCATTTAAGGGGGCTGATTTGTAAGTAGCAGCATCCATGAGATTAAGGGCAATTTGTAAATGAGGACTATTACAGAATATTTCAGAGGACTACTTTCAGAACCCCCAAAATACTGAAAGATGTTGGGCTTGTATGTCACTTGGGGAGTGTGTGAGGTGAGTCTCCTTGGAGCAAGGGTGGTATTACTGTGATGTAATGCCTGTGCTCCTGGAGAAGATGGGTGCAGCAAAGATCTTGTCTGAAAAGCTGCTGAGATACCCCACAGGGAGCTGGAGAAGATGGGTCCATCCCTTTGAGGTGAAGGCAAAGTGTGCCTGAGAGACTGTTGAAGTAGATGCTGAGCTGAGTGTACTAGCCAAGTCTGTAAGAGCAAAATATTCACCAGTTACTGATTGAATAGAATTAGTAATTTTAAGAATATTGGATATTGGTTATGGGGGCCCTAACGCAATAGGACCGTAGCAACAAGGCTGCAGTAGTCCACCATGAGGGACCCTTTATGTTCCCTGGGTTTAAGAACAGGCACATTTGAGCTATAAAAATGGAGAGGCATTTGGGATAATCACCCCTTTGTGAATTAGGTTTTATGGAATACATCTTAATTTTTTTTATGTTTGTTTATTTTTGAGAGAGAGTGAGCAGGGGAGGGGCAGAGAGAGAGGGAGACAGAGGATCCCAAGCTGACTCTGCGCTGACAGCAATGAGCCACATGTGGGGCTCAAACTCATGAACCATGAGACCATCACCTAAGCCAAAGTCGGACACTAAACTGACTGAGCCACCCAGCAGCCAGCCCCTAGAATAAATGTAATAAATTTATATCATGAAAAGCCTTCTTCACTTACATTGGGCCAGATAAACTATTTTAATGGGGGGAGGGGGATCATGGAGTCCCATTTTTATCGATCTAATTTGTAAGTGACAAAGACTTACTGTAACTTAATTTATTATTCATTATGTTAGAGTGTCTGTACTCAACATGGGGTATTTTAAGGGAATTGGTACCATCACTATAGGAGATTGAGACAAGGCTACACTTACAGTGGACCTATGTTTTTTTCTATTTTCTATGTGGTTACTTTATTTCAGATTATAGGAGGTACAATGTCTAAACTTAGTAGAATCCTCAGCTATAACTATAATTTGAGCCCCAGTATTCAGTCTAAAATTTTGTTAATTGGTGCATTTTAGTAAAATGTTTGAGGTAACGTAGAACCTAGGTTGTAGAGGCACAAAAACCAATGAAAACTTTTTAAAAAATCTTTTGGCTATATAAATCTTTTAGTAAATAAATTTTATTATATATTTGCTGCATATATAATTATTCTACATAATTTGTTATATAAAGTGTTGTATCCTGGGGCGCCTGGGTGGCTCAGTCGGTTAAGCGTCCGACTTCGGCTCAGGTCATGATCTCGCGGTCCGTGAGTTCGAGCCCCGCGTCGGGCTCTGTGCTGACAGCTCAGAGCCTGGAGCCTGTTTCAGATTCTGTGTCTCCCTCTCTCTCTGACCCTCCCCTGTTCATGCTCTGTCTCTCTCTGTCTCAAAAATAAATAAACGTTAAAAAAAAAATTAAAAAAAAAATGTATCCAAGAGAGCAGTGGTGGCAGCATCCTGAGTGTGTGAGCATGTAGTTTGTTTGTCTTTTTAAAGTTTATTTATTTACTTAGAGAGAGAGTGGGAGAGGAGCAGAGAGAGAGGGAAAGATAGAATCCCAAGCAGGCTCCACGCTACCAGTGCAGAGCCTGATGTGGGGCTTGAACCCAAGAACCATGAGATCTTGACCTGAGCCAAAACCGAGAGTCAGAGGCTTAAGTGACTGAACCACCCAGGCACCCCCCACCCCTCCAGCACGTAGTTTTAAGGAGGAAGCTTGAAGCACAACCTTGAGCTACCAGTCTCCACGGAAGGGATTTCCTATATCACTCTGGGTCTTGGGACAAATTGCAATAGCAGAAAGGCAAGTGACAACAGAGAGATCTGCCATTGAAGCAACTTTCTAAGCCTTTTGGGGGCCATGGTTTCCATGAGGAGGGCGCTCAGCACTGTTACCAGTGGATCCTGATAGCATACTTGAGACTAACACCCAGACTTCTGCCAGAGACACTTTCTAAAAGGGAGACAATCTGGAGGAAGTTGGCATCAGTGTGATGGCATCAGTTCACTGAATGAGGAGGGAGGTGACTCAGTCATGCAGCCCCCACTGACGTGAGCTTTGCTGGCCCAGTCAGTCAGGCTTACATCCCAACACAGTCTGTCGGAGAAAATTACTCCTCACTCCTTGTTGCAAAAAGCCTCTGCCTTGTATGTTGGCCAGTTATCCTAGTCACTGAGGGGTCATCAGTCCAGAAACGAAGCATATCAGGGTAGAGAATCACATGTGACCCACGGATCCAATTATTTATCCCAGAAGGTGTCCACTAGGGAACGTGGATTACTATCAGCCTAGGCTACAGAACCTAAGGTAAATGAGGACCATGGATGTGCACGCCTTTGAGGTCCTCCTGCAAGTTAGGCTGGAGCACCGTGTCAGCCTATGGCAGTTGCAGCGTAAGTGGTAGCTGCCAGAGTCCAGGTGTGTCAGCATCGGGCTATCCTTTCATAGGCAGTGTGGGCCACTTAGTGGAATCTGTTCAGTAAGTCAAGAGCAATTAAGAGGCATGCCCCTCTGTCAAAACCAGTCACCCTTCTGCACTGTTAAAATATACCCATGGGACTCTAATTTATGGAGGTGACTGAGGAGCCGACATGGAGAAGCTAATGCCATGCCACAAAAGCCTGCAAGGGGGCACACCAGAGCTAGTCAGGAGGCAGGAACAGGCTTGCTGGGAAAATATGGGGGAGAAGAGAAGTGTGAGTGTTTTTGCAAGAAAGGCCAGGCAGGGCAGAGGAACAGTTGAGGATTGGCTAGTTTGGATAAGGTCAGCTGGCTCTGGGCTACAGGGCGGATTGATCTCTAGTTGTGTGGTGCTGACCCTGGGTGATTAGGACAGAGGAATATTGCCTCCTGGAGGGTAAGAGCTAGGTAGAGGAAGTGGCTCAGAATTTGGCTCTGGATTGGTTTTCCTATGAAAGGTGTGTTCCCTGGTGGGCCTTTTGCTGTCTCTAAGAATTGGCCAGTCCGTGAGGAGCAGGCTCTCCACAGTCAGGGAGTCCACCAAGTTGCCAAAATGTCACAAAATATTTTTAAAGCATGCTCATTCTAGCATTTCTGGCTTCAGCTTCAGTAAGAGACATGAAACTCTCCAGTGAGTAGGTATTTCTCTTCAGAGGGGCCTGGGCCTGCAGGCACAGACCTTTGTGCAGAGCTCAGCAGCAGAACCACTGTCATAGTCGTGCAGCAAAGGAACAGGTCTGCGGAGCGGAGAGGCTCCTCAGCATGAGCCAGTGTCCAGGTTAAGAGCTCAAACCTAGGTAACAGCAGACTACACAGAGCACGTCTGCCTAAGTCATGATGCTGAGTTGGCATACATGGCCCTTAAGGACACAAATGGCATTTGCAACATGGAATATCTCTAACCTTTTATTTTTAGGGATCACTTGAAGCATTGCATTGGGACTTTTGTTACTTACCGTAGTCTTTTAACTTGAATGGCTTGGTCAAGTTTTGGATGCTAACAGTTGGATCAGTGACTGGCTTATCTTGCTTCTCAAACTACTCACTCCCCATTCCCCCTCCCCCCTAACCTATACACACAATTTTCCACTGAACTCTGGAAAAAAAAAAACAAACTGTGGATAGGTTGGGCAGCTCTATTTGTATATTGTTCTGTGCTAGTAGAGAGTGGTGTCATTAGCATTTTTTATATCTGTGAAATGATTTTACCAGTTTAAAATTTGATGTGTATTTTTTTCCTTTTAATTAGAAACACAGGTTTGAACCAATAAGGCAATGTAGATAAACTTATAAGTTATGCTTTCACCTGTTCAGAAATAGGCAATGTGTTCTCACATTCATGTAATGTATGTTATTCTTCTTGCCTTTTATTTTTTAAGTTCAAGTCAGGGTTAAAGCTGGAGCAACGATATTTGGCATTTCCTGTTGCTTGAGTGAGACCAGTCTTAAATGTTGCAATATTTACTTTATGTATTCTTGTACTGTTCATTTTCATTCCTTGGAATTTGATATCTGAGATGTGATACTTGGAGTAAATAAAACTTACGGTGTTGTAAATGATCTTTAATAAATAATTGCACCCAAGTGATAGGGTACAGTGACCAGAAGTTAGATCAGCTCAATGTGTAGCATATCATATTTGTTTCCTGTGGCTGCTCCAACCAATCACCACAAACTCAGTGGCCTAAAACAACAGAAATTTATTCTCTCACAGTTTTGGATGGAGGTTAGAAGTCCCAAATCAGGGCACCAACAGGATCACACTTTCTCCAAAGGCCCCAGAAAGAATCCTTCCCTGGCTCTTCTAGTTCATGGTGGTCTAGCCAGCAGGCCTTGGCTTGTGGCACCTAACTGCATGTCTGTCTTGGCCATCATATGGCCCTCCTCCCTATGTGTGTCCATGTCTCACCTTTCTTCTATAAGAACACCAGTCATTGGATTTAGGGCCCACCCTAATCCAGCATGATCTTAACTTGATTACATTTGCAAAGACCCTGTCCCAAAGAACACTATTCAACCCAGTGCAGATGTGAAACTATTCCAGCTTAATTCGGTAATAGAAAAATAAGAGAAGAAACTGTAAATGGCTTTGTCTTAGAAACAAAAGTTACCTTTTTATTAATTTGATTTTTTAATTTACATCTAAATTAGCATACAGTGCAACAATGATTTCAGGAGTAGATTCCTTATTGCCCCTTACCCACTTAGCCCATCCCCCCTCCCACCCCTTCCAGTAACCCTCTGTTTGTTCTCCATATCAAAGAGTCTCTTATGAAAAATTACTTTTTAAGAACAGTTCTATCCAAGTCATAGAAGATTTTATAGGAACTGAGTGGGGGTAGGTCTTCATCAAAAAAATAATATAAAATTTCAAATACAGAGCTAGGTTATGAAACTGTATATTTATTTAGAATATTAAAAGGAGTAAGTGAAAAATTTTAAAGCTGGTATACCACACTTACTGCAAAATACTAGAAACTATTTTCATTAAACTTCTGACACCTTTATGATACATTCCTTTCCTTTTTTTTTTTTTTTTTTTTTTTTTTGGTTGCATTTACTTTGATCACCTCTTCCTATGACAATTTTGTATTAGTTTCCCAAGAGAGGATGATATTTAAATTCTTCCTCTCATGTGGTTGTTGAAAAAGTTTTATGATTTGGAAGTTTCTTTTAATTTTCACAAGTTGTTGGTTATGTGATTTAAATTATTAGGATTGTTGACAAATTATGGAAAACCTAAAGTGATATTCCTTTGTATATCAGCTATAAGATACATTTTTAAAGGTATCTCATGTAGTGCCTAATCTTAAATCCTTTAGTACTATCCAACAAAATTTTCTGGGATCATGGAAATATTTATTTGTGTTGTCCATTATGGTAGCTACTAGCCATAGGTGGCTTTTGAACACTTAGTGTGGTTAATGTGGCTGAGAAACTGAATTTTTTATTTAATTCAGTTTTAACCTTGGATTTTTGTCCGTATATCTGTCCACTCCCAGCCCTGTGGCCCACCTCAGTGCCCTCTTCTGGGCCTCCCTTCAGGCCTGGTGACTGTGTTATCAAACTGGGACCCAAGCCAGTAAATTTGGTGAAACTAATTAAGAACATGGAGGTATGAAAAAAATTGTCTACCTCACTTACCTATGTGCTCACAATGACTATTGAATCAGCGTGTTTAAAAAAGAAAAGACATAGCGTTCTGGGAAAATGTTCTTTTAATGTTCTTGAGACTTGAAAGATCTTTTTCCTTCTTTCAGCATGAAGTCAGATGTATCAGTCAGGACAGACTACATGGTGCCACAATAACAAACATTCCCCCAATCTCATTGTCTTCAAATGGCAAAGATTTATTTTTCATTTATGTGACCTATTCAAAGAAGTAGCTTAGAGATGATTTACATCTCCTTCATATAAGGGATAACACCTTGTACTCCTCAAGACCTACGCCCACCTACCCTCCTGGTCACTAAGTCTATAATAGGATTAAATCATAGTGAACCCACCCAGGGATATTCTGAGCCTGATAAAGGGGTTGGGGAGAGTACTATATCCCAAAGAACAACAAAACCCAGCCCATATGTACCAGCAGAAGGCAGGAGACTGTGTGGGATGGGATTGTGGGGTGTTCCATCAAAGGAATTGGAATATAACTTGCTTAAAAGAAAGCTAACCAATTTGGGAGCAATCTCCTAAGATTCAGGATTTATTTAACACACTAGTAAGGACCCCAGGAGACGGGAGAGTGCCCTAGTGAAAGGAGTCCCAGCAGCCCTAAAATCCAACCCAGAGCTGATGATAGGAAAGGGCATTGCAGAGCCCAGCCCATTGATGGCAACTGGGATTATGGACTTACAAAGAAATAGAAGCCACATGACAGCATGGAATTGCCAGATGAACAGTTACTATAATGTGCACCAATGCCTTAGGTGTGGAGGGAGGTGTGCTGTTGACCCATAGATAGAATACTAAGGTGGATATTAAAATAAGGTATCCCTGGGGCAAAATAAGTGGACAGCCAACAAGAGAGCTACCTAGTCTGTACTAACAAAAGAAATCAAGAGGTGAAGAAGAGTTACTCCAGTAACAATTCACCTTCCTTTGCCTGCCTTCCATATCTGAGTCAGTTTCAGGCCCAGAACCTGTTGAAGGAAGAGGATAACCAGCTTCCCAAGAGGGAAGGGAACTATAGCACCATGGTAAGTTTCCCTGATCCTTCTCCAAAGACACCTTCAACCATTCATTCAGCTAACAACATACCAGGGAAGCAGATTACTTCACATTTCAAGGACCCCTGAACACAGGATCCAAGTCCATATCATTATCCAGGTACATGAAGCACCATCATGGCACTCTTACTAGAGTGGAGCATATGAGGACCAAGTAATAAATGCAGTCCCAGCCAGAATCCAAGTCACTATGTGTCAGTTGGTTCACAGACCCCACCCTGGTGGTCATTTCCCTGGTGACTGAATGTATAAACAGAATAGACCTATGTTAGTGTCCTTGGCCTGAGAGGTAAGAGCTATCCTAGTGGGGAGGGGCAAGTAGAAGCCTCTGAAACTATTCTCCCTCTTCCTCAGCCAAGATAGTAAATTAAAACAATATCCTGTCCCAGTGGGATGGCAGAAATTTTTGTCACAGTTAAATATCTAAAGGATGCAGAGATAGTGATCCCATCATTTCTCCACTTACTAATCTAGCCCCTGAAAAACCCTGTTCCGGGCGCCTGGGTGGCTGAATTGGTTAAGCAACTGACTCCTGATTTCAGCTCAGGTAATGATCTCAAGATTGTGGGATCAAGCCACGCCCAGTGTGGAGCCTACTTAGGATTCCCTTCCTCTCCCTCTGCCCCTCCCCTGCTCACATTCTCTCTCTCTGTCTCTCTATCTCAAAAAGAAAACAAACAAACAAACTCCTGGTGGATTTTGGCAAGTGAGAGCAGACTTCTCTAAATTCAACTGAGTACTGTTCCCTGATTGTAGTCAGCCATACCAGATGATCGATCTTTGCTAAGACATATAACTTAGGCCGCGGCAAACAGTGTGCAGATACTAATTTAGCAAATGCATTTCCTATCAGAAAAGAGGCACTTTGCATTTACATGCAACAAATAATGTACACATTTACAGTCTTTCCTCTGGACTAATGTTGATCCTTCTGCCCTCTGTCATGACATAGTCTAAAGAGATCTGGACCATCTGGGAGTTCTGCAGAACATCACATTAATCCACTGCATCACTGATCTGATTCTAATCAAACCAGACAAGCATGAAGTGGCTAGCACATGGAAGGCCCAGGTAAAACATATACATTCCAGAAGATGGGAGATAAACCCTAAAAAAACACAGGGCTTGTGTTTCAAGAGGGTCCAGTTATGAGAGGCATACAAGACATCCCACCCAAAGTAAAGGACACATTATTGCACCTCCTATAGTGAAGAAAAAAGTGCAGCATCTTGAAAGCCTCTTGAGATTTTGGAGGCACCGTGTTACATGTTTGGGGGTGCTGATGCAGCTCTAACCCATATGCAAGCTGAAACAAGAGCTGCCGACTTCCGGTGGGGCCCAGAATGCAGAGGAAGGCCTGGCTGTGGTGGAAGGATCCCTGACATTTAGACCATATAACCTGGCACATGTATCATTGGCGGGCAAGGAGCCAGGCAGAATTTATGGCAAACCACAATAAGGCAGTTGCAGCACATGCACATCTTTGGCCTCAGGAGAGCAGGTGTACGCCATTTCCAGGAGAAAATGATACAGCTTTTAAAAACACTCCCGGTATGCTAGTGGGGCCCTGGCAGAGACAGAACCCTTGACCATGGGGCGTAAAGTGGCCCTGCAGCCACAAGTGCCCATACGATGAGCTGGGTTCTGACCCAAGTCATAAGGTAGGGTGGGCTGGCAAGAATCCATTTTAAGACAGAAGTGGTATATCTACAGTCACATGCAAACAAGAGCAGAGGGTGCAGCACATGACACAGCCTGTGGCCAAAACCCCCTCCCCCCCCCCCCCTTGATCCCCCAGTCTTGCCCCAGTGCGGCTGGGCAGCTCCTACTTATGTCTGTTTGGGAATTCTGTATGACCAGATGAAGGATGAAGAAAAAGTCCAACCTTCGTCCATGGTCAGGTGGGCTTGATATGGATATGGAAGCCGAGAAAAGGTGACAGGTGTCTACAGCTCCTTCAAGGGTGGTCTTACATGAGTAGGGAGGGGAAAACCTCCCAATGGGCAGAACTTTGAGCAGAGCACCTGGCTGTCCATTTGGAGTAGAAAGAAAAGGAGGAGGAACTTAGAATATATGTGGACTCATGGGCAGTGACAAGTGGCTTGTCTGGCTGCAGGATCCCGGAAGGAAGACGATGGGCAGATGTGGGACAGGAGGGATGGCGTATGGGAATGGTAGGCAGAGTGTGAGGAGACTCGTGTCACGTGTTGGTGATAACTGGAGACCCTTCACTAGAGAAGAGGCACTGAGCAATCAGGGGGACGAGATGATTCAGCCAGACTCTGTCACTGATCATCCCTGTGCTGACACGGTGGTGACAGGATGAAGGCTATGAATGGGCCCAGCAGCATGGGCTTCCGCTTATCAAAGGCGATGTAGCCACTGCTACCACCAAATGTCTAATCTGCCGTTAACAGACACACACACCAAGTCTCTGACACGGCCTAGTCCTTCAGGAGACTTGGTAGCACACTGACTTGCATTGGACCCCCTCCAGCCTGAAAAGGGCCAGTAACTCATTCTGACAGCAATAGACCCTCCAGGTATCAATTTACCTTTCCTGACAACAGGGCCTCTGTCAGAAGCACTCTGACATGCTCATGGAGTGTTTTATTTGCATCAGAGGCAAATATTACTGTCACACATCACACAAGCTCAAGAGATCCTCTTCCTGGCAAAAGGGCAAGAACGGGCCTGTGGCCCTGGACTCCTGTCACAGACTGAACCCCTGATGGCAAGAAGGAGTGGCCTGTTACAGGAATAGTGCCACCTTGGGGGCACTGCCGTACAAGAATGGGATGCCAGCCTCCATGATGCAGACACATGTTGGAGCTGGCACCTTTACGTGGTGCTATGTCCCCAGTAGGAAGAAGACACAGATCTGAGAGCTTAGGGCTGGTTCTTGTAACCCCCAGTGACCCACCTGGATGGAGCACCTGTACTTCCCAAAGCCTCGTTTCCCAGCTCTGCAGGTTGAGAGGTCTTGGTTCCCAAAGGCAGATTTCTGCCTGCAAACACCCTCAGACTCACTGGGTTACAAGCTGCAGTTTTCACCTGGACACGTCCAAGCAGCCAGCAAGCAGGAAGAGTGTCCCCATCCTGATGGGGGGTAGTTGACTCTGATCAGGAGGAGGAGGCAGGGCTGTGGCACCCTGGGGAAGAGAGGAATGTGTGAAACCCAGGTGACCCACGTGGGTGCCTCCTAGAACTCCCTTGCTCGGTTTTGATGGAAAATGAACGCGTGCAGCACCCCGGCCTAAGATGGGTGTGTAGACCAGGGTGCACACTTCTCAGAGAGGAGGCTCTGAGTCAGTTAAGGCACTGAGACCAGCAGAGGTGCAAGCTGAGGCGAGGGAGTCTGCAATGGATGGTGTGGGAAGGAGATAGCGCTCATCAGTTACGGCCGTGAGACCAGCAAGAGACGTGGGAGCTATAGAGCACCCTACCTGTCTTGTTTTGTTTCCTCCAGGAAGAGGCCAACCGGTATCTTGAAGGAGCTGCTTCCCGAACCGAGTATGAAGAAACGTCTGAGAGGCACAAGGAGTGGGGTGTAGTGAGCATATGGTGTCCTGCCCAGACCCCTTCCAGTGGAGGGCTGGTTGCTCAAGCGGCTGGGTACACAGCCTTCAGCCCCCTGCCCCTTCTGGAACGGTCTCCAGTGCAGAGCTTCCAGGTAGCTCACATCCTATGACTGACCAATGCAAGAGTACGAAGGCCTGGCCCTCTCTGCCAAACTTGGACATCTCGGAAGGGTCATTCCCGTTCCAGAGCTTTCCAGGGCTGGCGAAAGGAGGGTCAGCCCAGGCCACTGTTGGGCTTGTGCTGCCATTTGGCTTCTCTCTCTGTCCACTTCTGCCTCCTTCCTTTCCCTTCCATAGGTGCTGATTCCAGGTGCATTCCTTAATAAACACTCTGCATGCCAAACTCCGTCTCAGTCGGGTTTCTCAGAACCCAACCTGCAACATCACATCAGGGAAACCTACAGGCTGCAGAATGTGTTAACAACCATAACCTGTGTCTGGTGACCAAATCAGAAGTACGGGGTTGTTAGCAACCAGGGACAGACCAGGAGCACAAGGCAAGGATTGGATGGACTTCTTTTGGCCAACGATAATTCCAAATCCAGAATGCTGCCTGAGCCATGCAGGAAAACCTTACTTAGTTAGGTTCCCATGCTCCTCATTACTTGCAGCCTAAGAGCCCAGTGCCCGGCTAAGTGCCCACAGGCTGACTGTTGAGGCCCCGTGGAGTAGGCAAAATAATATCTCCCCGAAGATGCCCATTTCAAGACCTGTGAACATGATAATTTACATGGCAAAAGGGACTCTGTGGATTGGAATGAATTAAGCATTTTGAGATGAGATTATCCTGGATTATATGGGTGGGTCCAATGTAATCACGAAGGTCCTTAAGAGTGAATGAGGGAGACAGGAAAGTCAGGCAGAGATGGGATGGCAGAAGCAGAGGTCAGAGCAATGCAGGTGCTGGCTTTGAAAATGGAAGAGAGTCATGAGCCACAGAATGTAGAACCTGGCAAGGGCAAAGCCGGAGACTGAAAAAACAGATTCCCCCCCTAGGTGCTCCAGAAGGAAGGCAGGCCTGGACACCTTGATTTGGGCCCAGTGAGACCTGCGTTAGACTTCTGACCACCAGAACTGAAAGAGAACTAATTTGTGGTGATCTGTGCCAGCCCCCAGGGAAACGCATGCATTCCAGAATGGCTGTCTTTCCAGGACCTGACCCATCTCCTAGGCCCTCTCTTGGCAGGATGGGTGAGACAGCTCTGTTGAAAGAAAAAGAGACCTCTTACTCCTTGGCTCTTCAAACCTAAGACTGCCACGGAGATGCACAGCCCGGCACTTGTAAGAGGTCAGTATTCCGTATGAAACCTCGGAAGCTGACTTCGGAACAAAGTGATGGGCCCTGTTTCAGAAGGAAGGGGGAAAAACCCAGGGGCTTGGACAGGAAACAGGTAGCAGATTTCTTCCTCTTGAGGTAACAGTGTCACCGACTCCTCCCAGACAGACCATAAGCTGTAGGTCAGCTGCTAAGTGCATGGGCTTCCCCGGGACAGACGGCCACCCCATGGGCAGCAGCACGGGAGAGCAAGTCAGTGCTGTGTTCCAGATCCCTTTTCCTGTGGTTCTTTGCCACTTCAAGACTCTTTCAGATATTCATTTTTGAGAAAAGTGCTTATTTCCGTTAGAAGCCTGAGAAGCAGAGCCTAGCAATTAGCATAAACACAGCCCTAAAATAAATAGCTGACCTTTAAAAGCTCAGCTCATGGGGCGCCTGGGTGGCTCAGTCGGTTAAGTGTCTGACTTCAGCTCAGGTCATGATCTCGCGGCCCATGAGTTCAAGCCCCGCGGTGCGCTCTGTGCTGACAGCTCAGAGCCTGGAGCCTGCTTTGAATTCCGTGTCTCCCTCTCTTTCTGCTCCTCTCCCACTCACATTCTGTTTCTCTCTCAAAAATAAATAAACATTAAAAAAAAAAAAAAACTCAGCTCACAACTGAGGTCACCAGATTGCTGCAGGGGAATGTAATTTTCCTGGTGTTTTGTTTACTGGAAGAGTACAACCAATGTGGCTGGAGCCAGGGCCTTGGAGCTAGAGAAAGGGAAGGGGTACTTAGGTTTGGGGATACTTCGTTTGTACCCAGAGCTGATTCTATGGTGCTTTCTTCCTGCCACCCACCTCCACACGGGGCAGGGCCCCTGCCCCGCCCCAGCTGCTGTTTACAGGCTCTGAGAGGCCCAGAGGCCCTAGGTTCCTGTTGCAGTTGAAATCAACACATGAATAAAGCCACATAAAAAAAGCAAACTGTAGCACCCGAATGAGTTATGATGTTACTGGACCATTCTTCAACATGTGGCGTTTTGAGCCGGTTTCTGTGCATGTTACTGCTGCGAGAGCCGCTGAGCCCGTAGCAGGTGAGCAAGCAAAGCACAGCCGATGGATGTCTCAACCAGAGTCAGCACAAGGTGCATCAGCAAAGCCAAGAAGGAGCTCAGGACAAGTCATCTCCTGGGCGTCTGCCCAGATGAATGACCAACCCAGGGCCAGTGGTGTCTAGGCCCCCATATCCCACTGTGGGGAGGAGAGCCTTAGGCTGGGCAGAAAGAGAGCCCCCTCAGCCTGAAGCTCTGCTGAAACCACTTGAGCATCCTGAGTGTTCCACCCTCGGGCATTGCCACACCCAGTCAGTGGGAAGAGAAGGACCCTAAGTCCCCATGTAGCCAAATGTGCCCCTCCTTGAGCTCCCCTGGATGTGGGGGCACTTTAGCCCACGGAAACGTGGAACCGTTGGCACTAGGCAGCCACCAGTTCACTGTAGAGCATCACTGACAACTAGCCTGGGGTCACTGGTGCGTTATGATGTCTGTTTAGTGGATTGTGACCATCACTTCCAAGCCATGAACCAGAATAGAATAAAAAACTGCAGAATGCATTGAACACAGTAAGAACATGTTGGGCTACAGTCCCGAGCATCTATGGTATGGTGTGGCTTGTAATGTAAAATGTATCTCTTAATGGCAGAGGGGGGCCACAACTCAAAATTTAAAATCCTGTGGAGCCCAACACCACTCTTGAACCCAAAGTAGTGGAGTGAAATGCTGTGGTCACAGGCTGATTCAGGCCTTCGGGATCCCTGCCTCTGGCCTGACCTCAGTTTCAGCAAGATCACTTCATCGGATTAACATCGGTCCCTGCTCTTAACAGACAGCCAGAGAGCATGTCTCCAAAGGGCAAAGCATAGGCTATGCTGTGCAGGCAGCTTCTAGGAGATTGAGAATAGCTTCCGTGGAATGAGCACCTGGCATACAGGTGGCACTCAATAAATGGACAGCAGGAGAGGGAGGTTGCTCAAGAGTCTTCACAGTGCCAGGCCTGGAGGAGGAGGAGAGGGGCAAGGGTGTGCATATGAGGGGCCCACACATTTCATCACACAATATGTCCTCCTGGATACTCAGCCCATATTTCCTTTCCCAGGACCCACTTTTCTTCTTCCTCCCAGTCCTGAAATGGGGACTCTGACCCCAGCACCACGCATGCTGTGCTCTTCTTCTAGAAGAGGGGACTGAGGGCCCCACAGCCCGTCCGACCAGGGGGGAGCTGCAACTCTCACCCCTCCATACTCAAGGAGAGTGAAGGCCCTGGTATCCTGTAGGCCGATGTACCCTAACCCAGCACTGTGGACACTCTCTGTGGCCCAGAAGGGCAGTTAGCACTGCCTGGCACCTGGCAAACAACCAAGTCACCAGTCACTGAGCCAAACCCAGCAGCCCCATGGACCTGCAAAGAGCCAGACCCATTTGTTGGTCCAGATCCCAGAAATGGAACACTGGGGTCCCTCAGACCCATGTTTAAGACTGCACAGGTGTCACCTGCCCCAGAGCCCACTCTCCCTGGTGGATCGCCCTAATGCCACTGGGCCTGGAGAGAATTGTCACAGGCCTAGGGGATGGGGAGTGCAGGGACTGGCCCAAGGCATCTGTGCCGCCATCTTGAGCGAGCACAATTCCTAGCCCAAGGATGCTCCTGGAAGAAGTGAGTGAATCTCGTTTTTAGAGGCACACCCTGTAGTCTGACAAAATCCAATTTATTGCCTGGGAGGACACTCAGGATGAGCCATGGCACACTGCTCAGTGAGAAGGAGGCCAGAAGACTCTCTTGGAAGACGCAGGCTGCCCCTGCAGGGTGTGAGGAGGGCCTGGGGGAAATGGGTCAGTGGTGTGCTGGCTGCTGTTTCTGGGGCAGGAGCAGGAGATGTGCATTAGGATTAGCTCAGAGTAGGGTGCCCTCCCAAGCAACATTGGTTCTGTGTTTGGATGTCCCTAGTAAAGGAGAAGAGGAGCAAAGCGAGTGTGGGAAGTCAGGGGTTAGAAGGCACTGGTCGCTCAAAGAGGTGGTCATTGAGGCATTTTTCTGCTGTGGCTCACCTTGGGAGAAATTCTATTTTCTGGGAACAGTGCAGCTGGTTCTCTGAGTTTGCTCCTCCCTGCCTGGCTAACACCGGGGCTGCTCTTTTCTCATTATAGTCTAAGCTGATTTTACAACTTCAGTTGTGATAGATTTTTACACTTTCACCAGAAAAGGTATTGAGAAATATACTGAACAAGTATTCATGCTGAGCATAGCTCCCTAGAGCACAGGAAGTTTCCTTATATTTATAAATATGCCTCTCAAAACAAGGAGGCACCCTATGTGCTATGTGCTATGTGCTATGTGCTATGTGCTAGGTTTCATGTGGTTAGATACAACAAATACCTATGGAATGAATGCTTGTATGAAAGAATGAATGAGTTACATGTTTTAAATAACACTTTGAGGATTTTTATGTGCTACATGCTTTATGTATATTAACTCATTTATTCCAACGTTATGAAAATCTCACGGGGTGATCTGTATCCCCATTCTGCAGATGAGAAAACTGAGGCTTTGAGAGATTAAAGCACTTGCGCAAGGTTACAGTAAGTGCGCAGTTGGGACCTGAAGATAGACAAGACGGGTCTAACTCCCAAACCCATAGGCTGAGCTCATGGGGCTCAAGAATGATACTATTCCCTTAGCAACCTGGCAGCCTCATTTGTCTATTGTATGTCTCTCTTTGTATGCTCTGGGCTCCTCTATGGCAAGGACCTCGTCCTAACTCATTTCTCCACTATCTTGCACAGAGCTCAGCTTTAGGCTTTCACAGACATTTGGTGAATCAATGAATAAAAGAAGAAAGGGAGGGACAGAGAGAAGAGAGAGAGAAAAGAGCAGGGAGGAAAAGGAGGAAGGGAATGAGGGAGGAAGCAGCCATTTTTGGTGAACATCTCTTCCAAAGGACAAGAGATGTTTTGCGCCATCTTCTGGACATGCTCCAGTACTGCAGGGGCTTGAGGCACAGTATGTGAGCAGGGATTCCCATCAGGACTTCAGCCTGTGCCTGATGGTTTTCCAAAGAACTCCACCAAAATAATAAGTCTTAAATGAGATCCCATGATAAATGGCTTTAAGACAACAAAGTACAAATGCCATTGCCCAGGCAATTGATGGTGGAGCCCAGTGCTTCCAGAGGCCCAGCTGTCAATATTTCTGTTCTTTATCAGAACAGATAAACCTTCCCTCAGGTTCTGGGTTAAGGGCGTTAAGTTTTTAAAAGGGGAAATTCAGGGGCACCTGGGTGGCGAGTTGAGTGTCCAACTCTGGGTTTCGGCTCAGGTCATGATCTCACGTTTTGTGGGATCGAGTCCCAAATTGAACTTTGTACTGACATTTGAGCCTGCATGGAATTATCTCTCTCTCTCTCTCTCTCTCTCTCTCTCTCTCTCTCTCTCTCTCTCTCTTTCTTCTTCGTCTTCTTCTTCTTCTTCTTCTTCTTCTTCTTCTTCTTCCCCTCCCCTGCTCATGCATGCTATTTCTCCCTCAAAATAAATAAAATAAACTTAAAAAAATAAATAAAGGGAATAAATAAATACACGAGAAATTCAGGGTAGGAGATTACATACATATTAATGAAAAGAGCAGGGAAACTTATGACTACTCATGAGTAAAGATGGAGGACACCATTGAGCAAACGTATATGTAACTTACGTCCCATGTTCACTTTGGGTGTAGACTTAACACCAGAAAGAGTCAGAATTCAGCCCCTGACATCAGGAGGTTCTCTTAGGAGAAGGAGAGGGACTATGAGCATGCTCCAAGAACTAGTATAAACTGGATGTGGTCTTGGGCTCCTTATCTTTTTCTTTTAATTTTTTTGTATTTATTTATTTTTGAGAAACAGAGTGAGACAAAGCCAGAGTGGGGGAGGGGCAGAGAGAGAAGGAGACACAGAATCTGAAGCAGGCTCCAGGCTCTGAGCAAGCTGTCAGCACAGAGCCTGCTGTGGGACTCAAACCCACAAACTGTGAGATCATGACCTGAGCCGAAGTTGGACGCTCAACCGACTGAGCCACCCAGGTGCCCCTTGGGCTCCTTATCTTGAGTAAGGAATGCAGGGCCTTGCTTGTTCCTAGGCTGGAACCATATCAATTGACTTTGAGTCCAGGCTTCTGCAGAGACAGCTAGTGGATTTGTTAGTGGGGTCTGGAAAGACACAGTAGCTGATTAGGGGGAAACCGTTCTCTGAAAGACAAGCTTTCAACTTTCTGCTACCTTCAATCTCATTAACCCAATGGGGCACAGTTTTCAGACCATGGAATTTGGAGTAAGATCTAGGTTCAGATTTTTCTCCATCACTCATGGGCTGTAGTGCTGGTTACAACCTTATAAGGCTTCATTTTTCTCACCTGTGAAGTAGAAAAACAGACTCTGGCAGGTTATTATGAGGATAAATGAGACAGTGCATATAAACATAGTAGGTGCTGAAGAACTAGTGGCCATTATAATCACCACTAGTTACAGAGGAGGCTTCTAGTTGTCTGTATTTTCATTCTCTCGCTTCCTTCTTAGCAATGTGCCCAGCTTACAAAACCGCAATTCCAAGCCTCTTTTTATAGGTAGGGATGGCCAATAAGAAATGAGGTAAGGTATTGGAAAATAGGAAAAGCTATTTAAAAGGAAGCTTACATCTCTGGCAAATTAGCTTTTGCTCTTGCTCTTTCTTTCTTTTTTCTGCCTGGAACTCAGAATTGTTGGGTGGGTCTCTGGCAACCATATTGGGCTCATGATATAACCTTGTAGCTAGGCTTTATTCTTCAGAGCTGATGAAGCAGAGGGCAGAGGAGTTGGGGTCTCAGATGACATTTTGGAGCCAGGAAAGGAGCCCTGGGCCACCTACCTCTGAGGGACTTTAGTTAATATTGATGCAGACAGGCTGGGTCTGAAGACCCAAAGGCGGGTCCTGCAGGACCAGCCAAGAGGGTCCTTGGCTTCAAGCAGGATAGAAATCAAATGTGAACTGGAGAAAGCAAAAGCAGAATTTACCGAATAGCGACTGATTATAGCAGATGGAATGCTGGGAGACTCAGAAAGGAAAGGAGAATGAGTTTCCTGGTCACTTGGGGTTAGGGGATTCTACTGAAATGAGGTCCAGGATACCTGTTCCTTCAGGAATCCAGGGTGGGGTCCAATCAAAGGTGAGTGACAGGTGAATAATAGGTGTTATTTCATAAATGACCAAAGGTAGGGGTACAGATGCCAGTGTCAGCTGAGGGTGGTTCCAAGCTAATGTCCTGGAATGTGTTTGGGATCTTCTTAGATGTTATCAGGTGTTTGGGAGTCTAGGACAAAACTCAGAAAATGATTGACTTTCTTGCTTCCCCCTTGAAGTGTTGGTTTATTCACATGCAAAATATAGACCTTGAGTAAATGGGGCCTGGAAGAAAAACAGCACAGTCAGAGTCTTTCTAAAAATGGAGTCCTTTTCAGTTTCCCTATCTCAATATGAAAGAAAATGACCCCTACCTAGTTTAAGCCATCAGGACTTGACAGGTTAGTGGCAGTCATATGCAAATCCTTGCTGGGTGGCTTTAAGGAGAGATTTCTAACACTTCTGGCCTTTACTTTTATTTATAAAATAAAGAGTGGCTTAGATCAGTCCCATGAACCTTCCCAGCTCTTGCATGACAGGCCTCCATTTCTACTTTCTGAGTCTGGAGTTTACACCACAGGAGAATTTCCCTGGTGCAGTAGCTTAGTCTGGGATGGGCTGGTGGGGGGGGGGGGGGGGGCCGGGGTGTCACAGAGGAAGAAGCCAGGGAGAGGGGTGCATAAAGGGCAGAAATGGACCTTAAGGTTAGCTGTCCCAATCACCATAGCACAACATTGCTGTCCCTCAAATGCTGCCTCAAGGGGACTCCCTCATCCCACTTCCTGAGCTGGAGGGTTCCTGTTGTCAGCATGCTGGAAGGATATTTGTCCCGGAAAGTTCAACATGCCTCTTCCCAGTCAAAGCTGCTTCTTTCACCTGCCTCCTCAGTGGAATGAAAGCAAAACTTCTAACAAAAGACATCAACCTGCTGATCTTTTTTTTAAATGATGAACTAGCAGCAAGTGGCTGCTCTGGGAAATGGCCACGTGGGGTCACTGCACACTCAGGAATGAAGGGACACCAGCTGGGTTCCTGTCAGGCAGTTGGGATTTGTGAAAGGAGCTGCCTGTGGAAGGGATAAAGATGCTCCTCTTCTGCAAAGCTGATCTGACCAGGACACCATCGAGTCCCTCCCTAAAGTCAGGAGGGAAGAGTCTTAGTTTAGAAGACAGGCTTCTGGAATATTACTGTTATTATTGTTTTCACTGTTATAGGATTTTGGAATGCCTACCTAATCTTTTTTTGACACACAGCTGATGAAAGTTATCAATCTTTTCTCTAAAAAGGTCAAATACCTACTATAATAAAATCAAGGCCAAAGCCTTTGACTCAAAGGGTCCTGCTGGTAAGTGACAGTCCAGCTTTGTGCTGGGTGGATGGTTTTGTGTAAAAGAACATGCGGTTGTAAAGCAATTGCTTTACATGGGTTTGAATCCCATGCTGGCTGGGTGACCTTGGTTGAGGTGCTTCAGTTCCCGGAGTCTTGATTTTTTTATTTGTAAAGTGGGAAACCTATTATCTACCTTGATTTAGAGTTAATGTGCAAAGAGCACCAGTCAGTGCCAGGTACATGGTGAGCAATAAACATGACCATGTTGCTCCCAGGGTAGGGAGAACAGGAAGAAGATGGGCCTGGGGGAGAGGAGGGTGGGCACAGACATAAGTTCGGATGTGTTTGCACTATTCTGGGAGAGGGAGGTGGAGAAGCAGGAGACAGGGAGCTCAGGAGAGCTGGGGCTCTTGTCTGAGATGGTGCAGAGGTGGGGCCATCCCCACATAACTGAAGTCACAGCAAGTGGGATGGACCAAGCCGTTCTCAAACTTGAACAAGCTCAGAAGCATCTGGAGGGCTGTTAAAACACAGGTTGTTGAGACAGGTGGCCCCAAATGCTGTGCAATTTGTAATCAGGTCTTTCAGGGTCCATAACACAAGGCCTGGACTGGCCACTTTCTGGTGGTTGGTCAAAAGCCAAAGTGAACTGGACAATTTCTGGTCAGTTTGTAATTGTGCCTTAGGTACTGTCCAGCAAGGCACCCCTGACCCCACACCATCATCTTATTCCTTTATTTTTGCCTCCAAGACATTTCATTTGACCAAAGGGTTCCCTGGCTTTAAAACATTTGAAGAACAGTGGTCTAAAGCATTGTTCTCTAAGTCCATTGCCCAATCAGCAACACCAGCATTGCCTGCAACCTGCCAGACATGCAAAATCTTGGGCTCCACCCCCACCTACGTATCAGAAACTGAGGTGGGAACCAGCAAGCTGGGGCTTAACAAGCCCTGCAGGTGATGCTGATGGAACTAAAACCTGAGAAGCAAGGATGTAAAGGAAGTGTGGGCCCTGTGCCCATGCTCCAGCCACCCTGCTGGCAGTGTGCTTCCAGTGTCATTCTCCTTAGTAGCTCGTCCCTCTTTGGCGCCCCCCCTCCCCCGCCCCTAAGCAGACTCCAGGCCCTGCTCTTCCATCCCTCAGCTCCCCGCTCTGGCACCAGGCAGTGGACAGTGAGGATCTCGCCAGGCACACTCATTTCTGCTGGTCCCATAACATGAGTATTGAAGTTCCCTCTCAGATTTCCACCTGCAACAATGCACGCTTCCTTAAGGGTCCAAAGTAAGATCCACAGGGTTAGATGTGGATGCTGGCAATTTTGTGGCCTTCGGACACCCTTCATTCAGATGGCTAATGATAATGGCCACTGTTGGTGGTGCAAGTAATAATAGCAGTGATGATAACAATGACAACAAAAACGGCCACGGCGGCTGACATTAGTGGGCACTTTCCAGATGCCAGCCACAGTTCTGTACTAACTCACTCTCCTCACAATGAACCACGAGGCTCTCAGGACTGTTATCCTATTGTAAGGAGGAGGGAAGGTAGGCTCAGAGAAGTGTTCTGGACTGCATTCACACATCTGGTAAGTGGGGAGCAGTGGCAGCTCAGCTAAGGTAAACCCTGCCCCACCCTGAGGGGCCCCCCCCCCCCCCCCAACCCAAGTTTCTGCCCACTAGGCTGCATGGAAGTCTCTGACGAGCCAGTATTAAGAGGACAACTCATTTGGACTGATCAGGTCTACACCTCTTAAATTATCCAGGTACTCCTGGACATCCTCCCCAAATTCTAAGATTGAGGAAGGAGACTGCGGGTTCTGAATTTCTCCGCCATTTTGGGAGGTGGTAGACATGGCAAATCCAAGCACGGGCTTGAGTGTTTCACTTATAGGAGGCACCCTCAGGACAGCTTCTTAGCCTCCCGGTGCCTCAGTTTTCCCCTGTAAAATGGGGATGAGAATAGTGCCTGGGTGTGGCCATGTGAAGCCAGGGCCCCAACACCGTCCATTAGCTAGATTGAGAGAGTCTTGCCAGACACGCCCCTGGGGACAGGTAGGTCTGACCAGGTACAGGTGCTGGTGAGTATCTCAAGAGTTCTGGATGAATACATATTGAGCACAGTCTGATGGGGCTTACAAGTGCTATGTTT
This sequence comes from Herpailurus yagouaroundi, assembly GCF_014898765.1. NCBI lineage: Eukaryota > Metazoa > Chordata > Mammalia > Carnivora > Felidae > Herpailurus > Herpailurus yagouaroundi. Next base: position 20,271,657 of record NW_024412441.1, on the reverse strand, counting down.
TTCCTAAACATAGCAGAGAGTATGTCTACTCGAGATAAATGATACAGCAGTTCGTGCAAACCATGGCTCTGTAAATGCAGTAAAAATATGTCCCATGACTACCAAGTGTTCCTGTGACTTTTCCAAATGCTAGGAGGGTGTTTACTGCAGAATAAATAAATAAGAAAAAATAGAGACAATGACACATGCATGGAAAAGAGAAAAAAGAGGGATAAAAAAGAAAAATAGAAAATATATTATAAATAAAACATAATAAATATTGTACAATATAGTCATATATAATTATATATTATGTATAATATATGTAATTATATTATATTAGTTACATATAATTATATATTAATACACACACACACTTTCAAAGGAAAAATAGCCCTTTATTCTATTTTAGAAAATCCTTAGTACATTTTGGTATTGAAAATGTCCTTTCTTGGGGTGCCTGGATGGCTCAGTTGGTTAAGCATACGACGTCAGCTCAAGTCATGATCTCACAGTTTTTGAGTCCAAACCCTGAATGGAGCCCCTCATCAGCCTCTTCATTATTAGTGCTTGGGATTCTCTCTCTCTGCCCCTCCCCCATGCCCTTTTTCTCTCTTCTTTGTTCTATCTCAAAAAAATAAGTAAAAACTTTTAGAACAGTCATTACTCTTATGAAGTGTTGCTGACAATTGATGGTAGTTTTCTCTTTTAACATCTTTAGTTGGTGAAATTAAAAAGTTAGCAACCCGAGAACAACCTCCCGAGATATTTCTGAGCCTTGACCAGTCTGAAATCTCTGAGTGCCTGCCCCAGCACACACTTCCTCCTTCCAAATTGTCTCCCACAGTCCCTGTGCCCACTGACCAGGGTCTGAGCTGCTCCTGCACCAGCTACTGCAAGGGGTCTGCCAGACCCCAGCAAAGAAGCTGCCCTGATCTGAGGGCTGGGGACCCTGTGTGGGCCCCGCTGGAGCTCCACAGTCAGTGCGACCACCTGAACATTTCAGTTCCATCACACCACCCATCCTCCTCCAGAAGGAGCTCAGGGTTGGGAACAGGGAGGTGAATCATTTTCAGTATCCTCTGCATAAAATTCAGCCCCAAGCACACATGTCACATCTGCCTCATGGCACTTGCCACCTCCTCACTAGATTGAGTGCAAGGTCCTAGGTGAGGTTCCTAAGCCAGGCCCACACATTGCTGAGATGGGCTTCTGTCCGGGTCACATTTTGCTCCCTGAGAGTGTTCAACACAGGGTCTGGGGTTACAATCAACTGTGCCTGACCCCCAGAGCTTCGACTGGAGGACATAAATACAGGCCTTAAGAGCCATTCTGGGAACAAAGCACTGATTTTGTTATAGTTACCACGCTGGAGTGCAGGATACTGCCTTCTCCTGGGACCCTCTGAATCTGTCTCTTTCATCCCCAAACCCCAGAGAGGTGTTTCACCACAACAATGTGGGGTGCTAACAATCAGAAGCACCCCGGTGCCAGAGAAAGACCATGGCAGGCAGCAAGAGAGAGGGGGTTGGTTCCACACATGCATTAAAGCCATCACATTTGCCAGCTCTGTTTCCTGGACCACACTGCCACATGGATGGAAGGACCGCTGAGAGGGAAATGCCAGTTCTTCTCCTCTGCAGGGAAAACTGGCCTTGGGTCCCTGAAGGCATAATGAGCATGGATCCAAGAGTAGGAGATGGGAAGGGAACTGGGTTCTCACTGGTGGGTAGGACCCAGTGGATGTCAAATTCTCACCATTCCGCGGTGTGAGGGAGGATGAGAGATTCCTTCCTCTCTGAGCCATGAGAAAAGAGCGTAGCATCCCCCATACCCTGTGTGCAGTAGGTACTCAATAAATACATACGGGACCTATGACTGCTCATCTACCCAAGGTCACTCCTTTGGTTCCCCCTGCCACCAACCCCAGGGTTGTAACCCCATGGTTACTAAGGACTCTGCTTCCTCCTGCTCTGAAAAGGTGCCTATTTTTAGCTTCAGTCCTCCCATGCATCAGTGCTATTGAATCACTTCAAACACTCAGCTAGGACGAGTTCAGGTTAGAGAGCAGGCAGATGAGCCAGGCTCAGCATCCCGGGCATAAATGCAGGGTTTGGAAGAACCTGGGACCCAGGAGGTGCAGGAGCGTAAGGAAAGCCTGCGCCCTCCACAGGAAGCAATTCCAGTCCTCCTGGGTATTTGACCCACATGTGGGTATTCAATCCAGGCAAAAGCAGGTTTGGGACACATTTTCACAAGCTGATGAAATTCTAGCTTCAAAAGTGCCTGGATCCAAAAGCTAAAATGCAATGAAAGAAATAAGCCACGAAGTCACAGGAAGTGATTTTGAGTTTAATCAGAATCTCCCCCTTCCCCTGAGGGACCTACCCGGGCATACCCCTCATTCTTTCTTTGCTCCCAGTTTCTCACCTCCTCTGGTCACAGTCCCAGCTGCACTGTAAAACTAACAGTGGTGGCACTTAGGTGCCTGGGATGGTCCTGAGCACTCTACATGTGTTACCTCCGGCCCTTGTAACCACTGTCCCCACTGTATGGAAGGGGACACTGGCACAGAGGGGCCAAATGGCCTGCTCAGGACTGTGCAGCTAAGAACGTGAGCCCCTTCAACAGCCTCTTCCTTTTCTCACCTCTTCCCTGGCAGAGGGAAGCCCGTGCGTGAGGAGTTGTGAGGATCAATTTTATGTGTCAACTTGGCCGGGCCATGGTGCCCAGATATTTAGTCAAATATTATTTTGGGTGAGTCTGTGAGGGTGTTTTGGTTAAGATTAGTGTTTGAATCGGTAGACTTTGAGTCTACCTCCATAATGTGAGTAGGCCTCATCCAGTCAGTGGCAGGTCTGAATAGAAGGAAAGACTGACCTTCAGATAAGAGAGAATTCCTCCAACCTGCTGGCCTTTGAAACAGGCTCTTCATGGTTCTACACAGCTTCCGCCTTTTGGACTTGAACAGGGACATTGGGTCTGCAGATTTGGGAACTGCCAGCTTCTATAATTGCATGAGCCAATTCCTTATAATAAATCCTTTTCTCTTTCTGTTTATACACATCCTATTGGTTCTGTTTCTCTGGAGAACCCTAATACAGGAGCCTTTCCTAAACTCTATGCTTTTTGCAGCCTGAGGGCACATAGCACAGCCCCAAGCCCATGGTGGGGGCAACAAAGGCATTTTGAACTAGAGGCCCCTGTCCGGCAGATTCTCATCCCTGAGAAGGGCATTCGCTTTCTCTGCCCCATGGAGGACTGTAGGAAGAGGTATAGGGAGAGGTGGACAGTGTGGAAGGGTGAGCAGGGTCAGGACTGCAGAACTGTGAGGGCCCATGTGAAAGCAAAGGGGATGTCAGCACGTGGCCCCCAAGCAGGCCAAAGATTCAATGCCACCCCTTGTCACTGTCAGCCAAAGCAGGGTCATGTGGGGTGGGACGCAGGGGAGGCATCCTACCTCGGTGTCCCAAAGCTGAGTCTTAGGCACATCAGACTCGGTGCAACATCCTTTCCTTATCATTTATCCAGAAAACAACTTACTAACGCAGAAGACAATTAAGCACCTCCCTTGTTGAGGACAGTGTTGTGTAGTGGGAACAGCAAGATGAACAAAGCACAGGTCTGCCCTCAAGGAAGATGCACATATAACAGCTATGAATAGTATTTCTATAGTATTAATATTACTCTTAATGCCCTCACATGGTGATTAGTATGCCAGGCACTGCTTTCAGTATTAGAGTAGTTACATGTATCGTATTAATTCTTTTAAGCTTCCCAACAGCCCAGGGAAGAAGCTATAACTACCCCCCCCTCTTTTACATATGAGGAAACTAGAGCACAGAGAGGTTAAGTGACAGGCTCAAGGTCACACAGCTATTTAGTGGCGGAGCTGGGGTTCATACTCAGGTAGTCTGGTTCTATTTGTTGATAGAAAATTATAATGTAGTACCAGCCTAATGTATGCACCAGGCACAGCACGCACCAGGCACTCTGCTTGAGTGGGCACTGAGGGTTTCACCCAAGGGGAGAAGCCTGGCAGGGAGGGCCCTGAGGCAAGGGCCAGAGTTTTCCACAGATGGTACAGACGGACAGAGCCCTGATTCCAAGCAGAAGTGAGAAATGTTGCATCAAAGAGAGGCCCCCCTCCCTAGCAGGAAGAAAATTGGGAGACGTACAGATAGCTGAGTTGTAGGAGGGAAAAATATTCATGGCCTATTGGACCCAGAGGGGGCTACCTGTTCAGAGCTGAGAAGACATCACCAGGAGCCATGCCATGAGACATGGCCTGTGTTTCCTGGGGCAGAAGGCAATGGAGAAGGGGACAAGCATGTCGCAATTCTGCCCCATACTCCTCTTTGGGTCTGATGTCAGTGGGCATCTGAGTTGGGGGGGATTCAATGAGAAGCTAAGGTGGGGGGGGGGGTCTGGTCCCCACCGGGGGGGGGGGGGGGTTAGGGGCCATTCAGTCAGCCAGGAAGGAGCCATTTGGCCCTGATGATGATTTAAAAAAAAAAAAAAAGACTGACCTTTGTTTGAGTTTTATTATTGTTTTTAATTTTTCTACAGACAACACATCCCTTATTGCCCACACCAGGCAGCCACTCCCACCACCCTGGCTAGGAAACCTTTGGAATATCTTGGTGGTGGAAGCAAAGTGTTTGGTTTAGTTGTTGTGATTTTAGTTATTTTTTTTTAAAGTCTGGATTCCCTTGGAACATATAGGTAAATATTCCCTTAAAACAACTGAAGTATAATCTTAGCCACATATGCAACTCGTATGGGTAATCTAGTAGTCCTATTTTAAAAAATGAAAAGAAACAGCTGAGATATAAACGTTAACAATCTATTTTATTTAATCTAGTCTGTTAATTAAAAATGTAATCCATATAAAATTATTAATGAGCTATTTTACTTTTTTTTTCTTTCTTTGAAATCCAGTGTGGGTTTTGAACTCAGCACCTGTCTCAGTCCAGATGCCACCCTTCACGTGCTCAACAGCCATAGGTGTGGAGTGGCTCCCCAACGGGACAGCACAGCCTGAGAGCCTTGACCCGTTGAGAAAATCAATCTACAGAGAGGTGGCCACTCAGAACGTGTTAGTTGCTTGGTGGTGCTTTGTTTGCTTTGTTTGCTTTATTTATTTATTTATTTATTTATTTATTTATTTATTTATTTATTTAATGTTTATTTGTTTTTGAGAGAGAGACAGAGCGAAGTAGGGGAGGGGCAGAGAGAGAGAGAAGGAGACACAGAACTCAAAGCAGGCTCCAGGCGCTGAGCTGCCAGCACAGCTGACAACTGTAAGCACAGTTCACAGGCTGGAATTCGTGAACTTCCAGATCGTGACCTGAGTTGAAGTCCGGCACTTAACCCACTGAGCCAACCAGGCGCCCCTGCTTTTAATTTTATTAATAGGACTGTTCCCCAGGCAGCATGCAGGTGTCATTTAGCTCTAAATATTAACTACACACGGCCATCTGTCCCGGGCGGAGGGGAGGGCAAATTCTCCAGGTTTCTACAGCACAAGGGGGAAGCGGGCCCTGGGAAGGCGGAGAGGAGATGCCGAGGGAAGAAGTGCTTCGCCCACTGGCTCCTCCGCACCTGTTAATCACAAGGCGTGATTCTGCTTGCAACCAAGCAGTCCGAAGAGGAAGGCGGAGACAAGGGTCAGGGGTCAAGGTGGGGCGCCCGCTGCTGGGCTGCTCACCAGAGACTCTGCTTTTGTTTCTACCCTGGCACGGTTCATTTGAAAGCGTACACTGCTTGGTTTTGGTAAAAGAACCGGTCTGAAGGTCGGCCCGGAAGTCGGCCCCGGGGATCTGAGGTCCCCAGGATCTGAGGTTCCACAGGAAAGGGCTGCGTGTCCCTAGGACGGTGACGGGGCCACCGCCAGGTCATGACAGTATGTGCGTGACCTCAGCGCTTCTCCGTGGCCAGCACAAGAAGAAAGCTTTGTTTATGGCTACAACACAGACCTGACCACATGGGGCGCCCAGACCATGGCCTCCAAGCCTCACCTCGTGGGGAGCGAGGGTTCAGCCTGTGCCCGGCCAGACCACCCCTCTGACGACATGCTGTTTTCCGAAGAGACAGTGCAGGGTCATCCGTGATGCTTCCTCCCTGGGGAGTCCTCTGCCATGGAAAGGGAGGATCAGAGTGAGTTCCTGTGATCATTTCCCTGGCTGTGGTGGGCCCCCCCACAAACCCTGACTTCGGCTGGGAATCTCCTTGCAAAACATGAACGGGGTGTAAGAGCTGAGTGGGAGCCCGGGGAGCCTACACGCACACCTCACCTGGAGGGCCCAGCAAGCTTGCCCTCACCACATGGCCACTGTGGGCAGATGAGTGAAGCCTGAGCTTCGGCTCAGCCCACCTCAGCCCATTTCCCTTCCTCTTCCCTTCCTCATTCTGTCCCTACTCCCCTCTCCCCCTTCCCCTCCTCCTCGCCTAGCCACAGTGATGCCTGCCCTGGCTATGGGGACGAACCTGCAGGGCAGCCCCGAAGAGCCGAGCCGAGCCGCTGTAAACTGTCTGTCACCCTGCACCCGGGAGAGGGCCTTGTATTCTTTAGTGAGAACCCTTAAGAGAGGCAGGTAAGGTTCAAATTATCATACAATCAAATAATCATGGAGAATCCACTCTTCTGTGTTTGGTTTCTGATGGGGTTTGGGGGCAATGGGTGTTCAGAGCTGACCGCCAAGAAAGAATTCTTGAAGACATCTTTGGTGCAAAAAGGTGATTTTATTAAAGCATGGGGACAGGACCCCTGGGCAGAAAGAGCTGCACTGGGGTTGTGAAGAGTGACTCCTTATATACTATGGGGCTGGGGGAGGTAAAATCAAAAGGGAAGTTTCCAAGGTGATTTTCATATGCTAAAGAAGACTCACGGATTACAGGAGACCTAGCTATTGTCAAGTTAAGGCTGTTTTTCCCTCTAGCAAAGCATTAACTTAAGACAGTAAGGTGTTCCTGGAGAAATGTTTTACTCTGCCTGCCTCAAGTATTTGTCAATGGGCTGCAGGTTATAAGAAAATTTAATTGTATCTGTCATTTCCTTCTTGTCTTTGTTCCCCCACATCATTATGAAGGGGGTGGTGATGTTGGGGCTCCAGGAAACTGAGTCTATAGGTTTCTAGAAATTTCTAGGCTATTGTTAAGATTGCCTTTTTCTTGTAATTTACTAAGATATTAGTAAACCCCATGGAGACTCTATCAGTTTAACCATTTGTTTTCTGTCCTTTCCTTTGTACTTGGGCAGCCAGGACTGCCTGAGGAATGTCACACATATCCCACCTGGGGGGTGGGAGTGGTAATGCTAGCTTATGCTTGGCCCTCAGCTTGCCTGAGGTCCCTCATCCCTTTCTATCATCACTACACTATCTGTGAGATTCCTCCTTGAGGTCCTTGTACCTTGAAAGGACCTTGAGGTCCTTTCTATTCAGTTGGTCCATAATATTCCATTGTATGAATAGACATACACATTGAGGAATACACTTACAAGCAGTGAACTTTATGTACTTTGCTGTATGTCCATTTTTCATCAATTTACAAAGTCTAAAAAGGCACATGAGGAACATGAACTATGAACAAAGCCTGGCAATTGCACATGGCTGAAATAATGTCTCACTCATTTGAATTCTAGCAGCAAACATCTCTACATGTCTGTGTAACCTACTGGTTTCACTTCCTGTTAGAATTCTGTACTGGGAGATCCTAAAGGGCAGAAGACTTAGAAGGTTAGCACCAGTGGTATGCCGGTAAATGATCAATTATGGACCCTTCAAAAAAAGTGTACATAAATATATACAAATAAGTTGACCACACAGTTTACTGACATAAAGGATATATACATATATATATATATATATATATATATATATATTATAAAACAAAATAATATTCTTTATTGTAAATTATATATAGCCAGTTGATTTTCACAGATTTAAAATTTTGTTTTCTTGAACCCTGTATCCTCAGCCATCCTGTGGTTACATTTCTACCATGAGTTGACAAATGAAGTTGCTCTGCTACCTCCCATGATGTTTGTTTTTATTTTCTGTACCTGTCTTCATCTTACATTTTGGAAACTTAACAGATTACTCCGCATTTTAGTATTTTAAGAGTCAGAATCCAGAAAAGAATTTTACATTTACAGTGAAATTTATACCCCTTGAAGATTAAAATAAATTTTTCTATTAGTGATGTTAGTCCTTTAAGTTTGGAAATGACATAAATATTAAGGTAGATACTTATTTTTCAGTTTATATGTATAACTTCTGTGTGATTTGCTATTTCTTGCAAAATCTACTAGTCTTTACAGTTCAATCGCCAGTAGTGTAACAAAATCAGACTACAAATAAATGCTTGACGCTGTTTGATTTGGCAGAGAAGTCACTCATGTCATTGTAAACGAGTGTACTGTCAGCATAAATGTTGGTTGATATTTTTGTTTATATTAATAAGATGAAAGTGAAACAACAAAGATGTATATTGGAACTTTACTCATTTGTCAATGACGTGAGCAACTTCTTTGCTAAATTGGATACTAGTTTTCAAATACTAGAAGAACAGATTTGCAATTGTAGTAGCTATAGGCACAACACACTTTTAAATTTAATCTTCATTATTAACTTTTCTCCACCACTTTGTCAAGTCTAGACAATCATCAGAATGATAAACCAAGCCCGTGTTTGCAGTATTTGCCAATTTCCTCAGTGTAAATGCTCCCACCACGGTCGGTTTCAAGTTACTGACATGTCACAAAGAAGTGACACCTAAGTTCAGTTTTGGAGAATAAGCATGGGTGGTCGACTGGATGGACAAAGGAGGGGGTGCATCCCAGGCATGAGAAAATGCATGGGGCACAGACGGAGCATGAAAGGCTGTGTCCAGCGCATAGAAGGTCTTGTCTACCCACCAGAATTGATAGTAACTGAGAGCTAATATGTACTGAATCAGTACATTGTGCCAGGCACTGTACTAAGCATGATCTCATTTAATCTTCATAAGAAGCCTATGAGATAGATGTTTTTGTTACCCCTTTTTGTGCAGAAGGAAACTATTATGGCTTAGAGCAGGTGAATGACTCACCTGAAGGCACACAGCTAATAAATAGCAGAGTTGGGATTTGAATGTACGTTAGTCTGACTCTAGAACTCTAAATTTCCCTACAACGTCTGAAAAACCTCTCCTTTCTTATAGAAGCCCAGGCAGAAAGTGATGGGGCTTGAACTGAGGCAGGCTGTGATGGGGGACAGGGGGGAGGAAAGCAGTAATGAGGAAATAGCTCAGACAAAATTCGTAACCAACTGGTTGTGGGAAGTAAGAGGGGGGGTAGGGAGGGAGTATGACAGCAGAATTTTTAACTTGGACAGTTAGATGAACACTATTGCCACTAACCAAAGTAAGGAATAGGGAGGAGGAAGTAAGGAGAGGAAGTGGGGGGAGAGATGATCAAGTGGTTTTGGATATGCTGAGTGAAAGGCAGCCTGAGGCATCCAGGTGGAGAATATCCAGGAGGCATTATAAATATGGCCTGGACATTAGGGAAAACCTAGCCTGTTGGTCTGGATGTGGCTATCATAAACTTGTGGGTTTGGTGGTCTCACCTGTGTGAAATCATTCAAGAGAAGTGACAACATTTACCTTCAGTAAACCAAACACTAAGAACCAACATGGAAGGATATTCTTCACATTTTGATATGTTACCACTTGGTTGAGCATTCCTAGAAGGCTGATTTTAATTACTGCAGATTCTATTAAACAATAAGAAAGCGGTCTTTCTGGGAGTTGCTGCAATACTTTATTTTTGAGATAAACCATCAGTTACCTTCCACTGGAGAGGCCCCACTTGAATTTAAGGCCTGCTCTACAGACCCAGACTGGGGGGTTCCCTGCCCAGACCAGCCCAGAAGCTGTTTTCCTGGAGGTTCCCATCCCACTCTCTTTGGAGGCGGCGGGAAGGAATATAAGGGAATGGGGGAACTTATGATCTTGCTGGCCAAAAAAGGGAAGATACTACCAATCCATGAAAGCTCTCTGCTGGCAACAAATCTCAGAGAAGAGTAGGTGTTCTCATGCACATGAGAATAAGAACCCTCCCATGGTGCCTATAAGATGAGGATTCGTGGGCTCCTCCAAAAATTCTGATTCACTGGACCTGGGACGGGGCCGAAGAATCCACATTGTATTGATTACCTCTATTAGTCAGTGTTCTCCAGAGAAACATATGTGTAAAAATATTTATTTTAAGGAATTGGCTCATGCAATTTATGGAAGCTGACAAGTACCCTAATCTGCTGTCTGTAAGCCAGAGGTCCAAGATAGCTTGTGGTATAATCCAATAAATCCAAAGACCTGAGACCCAGGGTTGCTGATGGTGTAAGTCTCAGTCCAAGACCAGAAGACTGATGTCTCAGCTGAACCAGTCAGGTAGAGCAGGGACAAATTCTCTCTTCCTCTGTTTTCTGTTTTATACAGAAATGTTTGGATGATGCCCACCCACACTGGCGTGGGCCATCTGCTTTACTCAGTCTACAGATTCAGACGGTAATCTCATCCAGAAACACCCTCACAGACACACCCAGAATAATGTTTGACCAAATGCCTGGACACTTTGTGTCCCAGTCATCTTGACACACACAACTCATCATCACATTATGTCAGGTGAGTCTGAGGCTTGGCAGTCCTGAGAGGATGGCACTGGGAGAGAAGAGAGGAGAGGAGAGGAGAGGAGAGGAGAGGAGAGGAGAGGAGAGGAGAGGAGAGGAGAGGAGGAGAGAGAAGAGGAGAGAAGGAAACTAGGAAGGAGATTGAAGAAGGGCAAACTGAGAGCCTGAGGAATGGTTGAATCCTCAAAACCTCAGGAGGGTTTCAGGAAGGAGGAAGGGTCAACTGTTCAGAGGACTGAGGTCCAGCACTAGAGAGGGTCTCTGGACTCTTGCCACAGATGGTCACTGAAGGCTTACATCAGAGCAGCCTTCATTGTGTGGTGGGAAGAGCCTGACTGCTGGACTGAAGCCTGACATGGGGTGAAGAGTTGGCCAGCAGGAACAGTTCGTTTCTGGAGGCTAGCTGGAAGGAAGAAGAGACTCAGGGCTGTGGCTTGCGCTGTCACCAAATGACGCAGCAACTGAGGAGTTTCTACTCTTTTGGCTCCAGCCTGCTCCCTGGCTGGGGTGGGTGTATGGGTCTCTGTTCCTCTCCCTTCTTTTGACCCCCAAAGCATATAGACAGGACTCTAATGTGTCCCAAACTGCTTTGGTAATCCAATCCCTGCAACAAGAGACAGGGTTAACTTGTACTCCGGTTAACAAATACAGAGTCTTAGCAGCAGAATGGCCCCAGAAAAGGAAACATTGCATAAAGGTGTGAACTACCCCAACAGCCGGAGGGGTTTGTCCAGTGAGTTCCCCGGGCACCTCTTCCTTTTACTGGAAATAATTTTTGGGTGTTCTAACAGATTGGGGCTAATCTTGATTTCAGTCACAGTAATTCCACTGAATAGTTCCTTTTAGAAACATTTACAAATGAAGCCAACTTGTGTTTTAAAAGTGAACATGGGTATCACCACGTTGTGGTCATATAAAACTATTTATATTTGTTTCCTGAATGGATACTATAACAAATGACCACAAAATGGGTGGCTTAAAACAACAGGAATTTATTCTCTCATGGTTCTGGATGCCAGGAGTGCAAATTCAGGGGGTTGCAGGGGTGGGCTCCTTTCAGAGGCAGTAGGAGCGAATCTGTTCTTGGCCTCTTCCAGCTTCTGGTGGTTGTTGCATTCCTGGACTTGTGGCCAAATCACTCCAGTCTCTCTGCCTCTGTCCTCACGTGGACTTCTCTGATATGTGTCTACATCTCTCCTCTGTGTGTCTCCTAAAAGACACTTGTCATTAGATTTAGGGCCCACTCGGATAATCCAGAACGATCTCAGCTCAAGATCCCTAAATTAATTTCATCTGCAAAGACCTTTAAAAAATTTTTTTTAATGTTTATTTACTTTTGAGACAGAGAGAGACAGAGCAGGAACAGGGGGAGGGTCAGAGAGAAAGGGAGACACAGAATCTGAAGCAGGCTCCAAGCTATGAGCTGTCAGCACAGAGCCCGACGCAGGGCTGGAACTCACCAACCACGAGATCATGACCTGAGCCAAGGTAGGAAGCTTAACCGACTGAGCCACCCAGGCGTCCCTGAAAAGACCTTTTTAAAAAAATAACGTCATATAAATAGGCTCTGGGGATTAGGATGTGGCCATCCTAATGGGGATCCTAGGATGGGGGCCACCATTAAATCCACTCTACTACTTGCTCAGGCAAACTTTCTAGAAAGCAGATATAACCTAAGCAGCATATGTGACTCAGGGACCCCCGCAAAATAAGAGTTGTTGGGGTCCTAGAGAAGACCTCATACAGTCCACTGTATGGAGGAGAATGTTGAGGCCCCAAGAGGGGAAGTGGCAGAGCCCAGGAGGTGCTAGTGATAATTCCTCTTTTCAGAAGTAAATCCTTGTACCTGGAAACAACATTCATTGCTCTGTCTGAAAATGGCAAACCTTGTTTGAACATCTTGCTTTCAATCCAGAAGTCAAGGCCATCAGCAGATGCAATGGCACATATTTGGGGTGGAGTATGGGCAACACTAACATATTGATTTTGGCTAAAGCTCCTAATACTGCTTGGCCTGTGTACATGACTGTCCTTCTCTTAAATTGATGCCTGGAATCCATTTGATTTTTCTTGAAGAGCACTACCGATTTTGTCATCTGTTGTAAACCTCCATAGCTAAACTGCAATGTATGTCAGCACAAAGGCTTATTTGTCTTCATGAGGTTTGTGTGGAGGGAGATGGGGAGGTAGTGTGATAAGTTGGAGAAAGGACCTGTGTTCTAAATCATCTCTGATCTTTTAATTACTAAGCTGTGTGTTCTTGGCTAATTAATTAACCTCTCTGAACCTTTTCTTCTCCACCTGTGAAAGGGGGCCAGTGACCCCCCCCACCCCAGCTCTCAGAGTTGGCTCTAGGATTGGTGAGACAGTGGTTGTTAAAGCACCTGGTATGTAGTCATTACTCAGCAAATCATTTTGAATTTTGCTTTTGAACAAATGTTCATTTACTTTGAGAGAGAGAGAGAGAGAGAGAGAGAGAGAGAGAGAGAGTGAGTGTGCATGTGCATGTGTGCCGGCAGGGGAGGGGCGGAGAGAGAATCCCAAGCAAGCTGCATGCTCAGTACAAAGCCCGATGTGTGGCTTGATCTCACAGCTGTCAGATCGAGACCTGAGCTGATATCAAGAGTGAGACACTTAACTGACTGAGCCACCTAGATGCCCTGAATTTTGCTTTTTTTAAAAATTTAAGGGGCTCCTGGGTGGCGCAGTCGGTTAAGCGTCCGACTTCAGCCAGGTCACGATCTCGCGGTCCGTGAGTTCGAGCCCCGCGTCAGGCTCTGGGCTGATGGCTCAGAGCCTGGAGCCTGTTTCCGATTCTGTGTCTCCCTCTGTCTCTGCCCCTCCCCCGTTCATGCTCTGTCTCTCTCTGTCCCAAAAATAAATAAAAACGTTGAAAAAAAAATTTTTAAAAATTTTAAATTCAAGTTAGTTAACATACAGTATAGTATTGGTTTCAGCAGTAGAACCCAGTGATTCCTGAACTTTGCTTTTTAAGGAAGAACACTTACAATCTAGGAAGGAAGGTAACATGTAGTACTTAATAGCTAATACTTCCAGGTGTTAGACTCTGTTCCAAGTGCATCCCATGTATTCACCCGTTTAACCCCCTCTGTGCGGCAGCCTCTGTCCCTCTCATTCTACAGATGGGGAAACTGAGGCTTGTGGCAGTAAAGGGACTCGCCCACAGTCATAGAGCTACTCTGTGATAGAGCTGAGACTTGAGCTGAGGCTCATGTAATCCTGAGCTTTGCTCTATGCTGCCTCTCCAACATTTCAGGAGGAATATGTTAAAGGAGGTGAAAGAAGCTTGGGGTGGACTTGAGGGTTCAAAGCGAGAGGATACCTGTGGTTGAAGACATGCAGAAAGGCAGAAAGGATGCTAGGCATTTAAGGAGTTGGGCTGAGTTTTAACAGACATGGGTGCGCAGCACCAGCCACTTAGGTCTCTGCGCGTGGGCAGGGAGCAGTACCCGTGTTCACCCTACCTCACTTTCCGCTGGCTTTCCCAGAGCTTTGGGAAGCAAGCTCACCCCTCTCCAACAGGGGAGCTTCAGAGTGGCTTCGGAGCGGCCAGATTTCGGAGGCCAAGGAGATGGTGCTGGCCCTCAGATCTCTCCCACACAGGGTGACCATAGTTATTGTCCAAATCAAGACCGTCTGGGGAGTTATTAGGCCATTAGTCCAGGACAAGAGGTGTCACCTGAGACTGTCCCAGCAAGCCAGGCCATGTAGTCACGCTGTCCCTGAGTAGCCAGGTGCCTGGGCCTGTAGTCTATTGAACCACGGCCCAGCACAGCCCCTCACGACACAGTGTGCTTCGGCTCAGGGTGGTGGGGCTCGCTGGTGAAAGCGTCCAAACCAAACAGGATGAGGCAGACAAGAGGCTGTCACAAGGCCCTGTGCTGGGGGCGGCTGGGGAGAGGTGAAGGCACCTGACCTGCCTGGACGTGCCATAACAACACCGTGCAGCCTGTTCTGTGTTCGGGGAATTGAGAAGAAGCCCCAGGTATGAGATCTCAAGCCTAAACTTTCCACCAAGAAGGGACTTTCTCACGTATGAAAGGAAGGCACCACTCGGGTTGTTATTTGAGTAAATACAGGCAAAGGAACCCAATGTCTGCCTCCATCAATAGAATAACAGGCAAAAATAGCTTTGTGGGTTTCTTTACTTCTTTTCACTAAGCGAGCCTTTGAGAGGTTTGTGGCGTGTTCCACGTAATGATGTACCCCCAGGACTCCCAGTTCTCTTTTTCAGTGTCCCTGGAGAGGAGAAGTGGCGGCTGCTCCCGTGCCCAAGGAGCCACAGCTGTGCCGACCCCCTTCTCTTTGTTGCCTCTCAGCATCTCACACCCCTCTGGGAAACCCTGCCTGCAGAAGGGCTCAGGCAACCTTGTTAAGTACTTATGTGTCCCCAAGGGGAAAAGCAGACACAAAGCAGGGCCCTAAGGGTGGGATGCAGACAGGTTAGTTTTGCTGGAACACAGAAAGGGTGCGTGACACTGGGGTGCATAGGCAGCTTGAGGAGGGTGGGGATGACAAACTGCCTTCTTCACACCAGGGCCCCAAGCTGGGCTGTGGTGGGCAGGTCATAATATCGGTGAAGGACAGGAGAAGAGCAGGTTCCCAAATTTTCCGGTGTTTGTGAGGTGGAGGGGGAGTGGGGCAGGTGGACACCACTGTGATGATGAGGCCTTGCTGCGGTCCTCACCTGTGGCCCTGCTCCAGGTCACTGAGCCCTTTCTGAGACCACACTGCAGTGTGACTAACACACACATGCTTGAGCTGCTCTTCAGAGAAGAATTTATCCACTTACCCTCGGCATCCCATGAATTTGCTTTGTCTCCTAGGGAATAATTAACCAGTGTTAGTATGATATCAGAAAATTGCTAATTATGGCAATGAGCTAGCACAGCGATCTGAGAACTTGTGGAGCTATAGTTAGTAATGACAGGAGAGGAAAATATTTGACTGTTTTGTGCTGCACCCAGGTTCTCAGGAGGGGGCGAGAGATGAGGCTTGGCACTGTGCCACACGTGGCACCCATGGCATGAATTTGGAGCGGAGACAGTCGCCTAGGAGTTCAAGACGGTGTGAGGAATGAGGATGGCTATGGGGGCTAATGCCCACAAAGGGTCCTGGTGACCTGTCCCCACCCCAAATGCTCACAGTGTTTCATGCACACTCACACACAATTTCAGTTTATATCCCACATTCACACACGTTTGCACACTCACTGTCAACCATACACATTCACTTAGACTTACACACACTTACAGTTCACACACACACATACACACATACTTTCACATGCTCATAGGTGCTCATATATTCTCTCTCTCTCTCTCTCTCTCTCTCTCTCTCTCACACACACACACACACACACACACACACGCACTTCAAATCGTTTGAGCTCTCTTCCTAGTCCTGGAAAGAAGATGGTCACCTCAGTGTTTTGGGCTTATATCCCTTGGGGTTACATCCTTGGTGCCTTGAGAGTAATTTTTCCCCCTTTCATATTCTCTGGGTGTTGAGAGAAGGACTGAGCTCCAGCGGAGTGGCGGGGGGCGGGGGGGAAGAATTCTATCAGCACCAGATGTAAATTATGCTAAGATACTTAAGCTCCAGGAAATGTTGGTATAAACAGTACTTGCAAATTACTGCACAAACAACAAAAAACAAACAAACAAAAACACCCTTCATTTGAATGGGTATCTTATCTGGTAAATAATTTGTGATATGTGATTAATTCTGTATGCTATGGAGTCTCATGAACCTATGAAGAACTACCTACCATGCCATACTCAACATTCAAGGTACTTCTCAGGTGCAGCCAAGATTGAGAATCACTATGTGTTTAGCCAGTGGGTCCCCAACTTTGCTGCACATTAAAATTACAATCCTGATGCCCAACCAAGCACCTGGATGTTGGCTTCTAATATCATCCTCCAATGAAAGGAACCATGGTTTGTTGAAGAAATGATTGATCCTGGGGCTTAGGCAGGAAGGATTCAAGATAAGCCTGGAGCATGTTGTAGTACCAGAGAATAAGGAAGTGCTCACCACAATGATGGGGATATGTCAAAGGGACACAGGAACCAACTGAAAGAGCTCCCAGTAGCCAAAGCTGAATGATTTGAGCAATGAAATATTAGACCATAAGCAGTTTATAAAATAAATATCCACAAGTCCATACTGATATAAATTATTGAATAAATAAACAAATGGAGGAGAGTAGACAAATCTCTCATACAGAAGAATTCCAAATGATTTATGTTGATACTCCTCCTTCAAGGAGGTGGAACATAACTCCTACCCCTTAAGTGTGGGCTATGCATAATGACTTCCAAAGAGTATAAGGTGAAAACAGGAAAAGAGTAACTTTACCATGGAGAAACCTACCAAACCCAACCTCAGTCAGGTGATCAGGGTCAACATGAACAGTGATAAGTCACGTGCCCGTGATTGGTGCCCATCTCTGGGGTTGTCCTCCCTAAAGCCCATTACCCTGTCTAACCATGAGAAAAACATCAAACAAATCTAGTTGAAGGACAGTCTACAAAACACCAGACCAGTACTCCTCAAAACTGTTAAGATGATCAAAAACAAGGGAAGTCTGAGACTCTATCACAGTCTAAAGGAGCATAAGGAGACAAGATGACTAAATGTAATGTAGCAGGAGGTATCCTGGGACACCAAAAAGACATTAGGTAAAAACTAAGGGCTTCTGTATGATGAATGAACCTTTATAGTAATAATGTGTCAGTATTGGTTCATGAGTAGTGACAAAGGACCATAGTAATGTGTTTAATTTTTGTTTTAGAGAGTGAGTGCAGGCGGAGAGAGGGGCAGAGGGAGAGAGAGAAAAAGAGAGAGAGAATTGCAGGTAGGCTCCACACTCAGCACAGAACCTGACACAGGTCTCGATCCCGTGACCCCAGGGTCACCACCCAAGCTAAAACCAAGAGTCAGACATTCAACCAATTGAACCACCCAGGTGCCCCACATAAGATGTTAACAATAGGGGGATAGGGGAAACTCAGTGAGAAGCATATGGGAACTCCCTGGACTACTTTCTCAACTTTCCTGTAAATCTAAAAGTATTCTAAAACAAAAAGTTCAGTTTAAAAACGTCCTGATTCCCAGAATAGTCATACCAATGAAACCAGGGTTTCTGGTGTGGGAGTGGGCATCAGGACTTTGTAAAGCCCCTGGATGATTTTGATGTATAGCCAAAGTGAGAGCCTTCAAGGCCAGTTTGTGCTACAGCAACAAACAACTATAAAGTCTCAGATACTTAAAAACAACACAGATTTTTATGCCCCTCCAGCTACACAGATATTATGGGAGGCAAGGCCCTGCTGTTCATCATAAGTGACTCAGAGACTCAGCCTGGCTGGGCCAGCCATCTCCAGTGTTGCTGGGCATGGGGCCAGGGAAAAGGAGGTCTCCCAGGGTCTTGCACCAGTAATTACAGGCTCTAGCAGAAGGGACACGTGCCCCTGGATCTCATAACTCATTAGACTAGTCACATGCCCCATCAGACCACAAGGGGGCCAGGAAATGCAGCCCTACCATGTCCTCAGAGGTGGAGAGCAAATATATTTGGCAAATGCTCCAATGGCTACCACAAATGTGCAGCCAGAGCTTAACAAGGGGGATTTAAACAGAAAAGTTGTTCCTCCTGACTTGTGGTATTGACCACTGAGGGCCTGGATCTGCCTCATGCCCAAGCACTACCTCATACCTTGATGGTAGAAAATGGCTGCCTGTCTTGTATCTTGTGCGCCTGTCTCTACCTTAGTGCCCTGTCTAGAGTTCCAGTCTCTCTAAGAGTAGGGACTCCCAGAGACTGGAGTTCATGGGGCCACCCCCTGGCCCAGCAACTGGAGGATGAGGTCTCACCATCTGCTGACCTTAAGGCCCCTTGAGAGTTGATTTCTGGTAAGGGTCTGCTCTGAATTCCCTGTCTTTGGGCCTTTCCAGCTGTCAAGACACTTGTGACTGCACAGAGCTTCCTGACCCGACAGCTGGGCTGAATGACTGGCCACCTCTTGTCTGTGCCCACACATCAACTGCCACATTCAGCTTGTGAGACCAGATTCCTTCCAGCCATAGACCCATCCCCACAATCTGCCTCATCTCAAAGTTCTGAGTTCCCCCGTATTCCAGGTGTCAGACTACATGACTGACAGGCTTCTGAAACATGAAGACCTTTCTTGCAGAGAGCTCAAAGAGGGTCATAATCAGATGGATGACAAGTAAGGCTACAGTGAGAGGGAGCTGCATGAGAACACACCCTAAATTAGTTTCAGCTCTCCTGCAAATCCTTATATATTCCTTCTGTTGATCAACTGAAAACCCAAAATCAATCTAATTCAATTCAGAAACTGAACATGGAGCCAGACGTTGTATAGGTGCCTGGGACCGGTAGTGAATAAAAGACATTGCCTATGTCCTTGAGAGATTTAGTCTTTGGGGAAGATAAATATTAAACAAATGTGAAAATACGAAAAGCCTCTTTTGTGTGTGTGTGCACGCGCGCATGAGAGAGAGATGGCAAGAGCATGAGCACGAGAGCACTATAGGAGCATGTACAAAAAAATATGATTAACCTAGTCTAGGATGAGAAAAGACCTCCCTAAGAAAATGGCATTTAATATGAAACTGAAAGCATCCAATGGTGCTTGGCCAAACAGGTTGCATGGCTTAAAGATGGTTACAAATTCTTTGCTCCTCCTCCCACTGAAATATGGAATCTAATTCTTCTTTCCTTGGATCTGGGCTGGCCTTTACTTGACCTATAGAATGTGGCAGAAGTGATGTTCTGGATCTTCTGAGGCTAGGTCATAAGAAGCCTTCAGCTTCTGCCTAGACCTTTTAGAACATTTGTTCAGGGGAAAGCAGATGCCATGTAAGAGGCACACTTACTCTGAGACCACCATGCTGTTAGGAAGCCCAGCTAGCCTCATAGAAGGGCAACATGGTGGGGAGAGACACCCAATCAGCCCTGGCTTTTCCAGCCCTAGACATGTGAGTAAAGAAGCCTTTTGATAATTTCAGCCCCAGCCGTTATCTGACTGTAACAGAATGAGAAGTGCCCACATGAACGCAGTCAGCCCACAGAATTGTGAAAAATAGTAACAAGCTATTGACTTAAACCACTGAGTTTTGGGGTAATTTGTTATGCAGCTATGGATAGCTGGATACTGGGAGTGGTATAGAGTTCCATGCAAAGGGAATAGCATATACAAAGGCCAAGACTCTGCCCTTAGACTTTGTTTAGAGAATAAGGCATTAAAAAACATTTTAGAACCAGTTCTGTGGGACCAGTTGCAGTATGCGGTATGTCTTCAGGACTTCTGCAAAATGTTCTCAGATACAGAGGGATTTTTAATCCATCCATGGATTGACTGAGGAGAGGAATGATTCACAAACGCCTTGAGACCATGGCTAAATTAGTTTGGATATGGGTGCATTAAATCTCTTCAGGTCAAAGGGTCTGTGAGATTTAAAAGGAGTCTGGGAACTCTAAGAATCAGGGGCAGTGTTTTAGATTTTAAAAATGGGGCGCCTGGGTGGCTCAGTCGGTTAAGCATCCTACTTCAGCTCAGGTCATGATCTCATGGTCCCTGAGTCTGAGCCCCGTGTCAGGCTCCATGCTAACAGCTAAGAGCCTGGAGCCTGCTTCAAATTCTGTGTCTCCCTCTCTCTCTCTGCCCCTCCCCTGCTCACATTCTGTCTCTCACTTTCTCTCAAAAATAACCATTAAAAAATTTTTAAAATAGTGTTTTTTAAGCCAGCCATAATTACAGTGGGAACTAATAAGACACACTCTTAGCTGGGTACAAAGTAGATTCTTTTTGTTTTTAATGAATATTTATTTATTTATTTATTTAGTGCACGTGCAAGCAGGAGAAGGGCGGGGGGGGGGGGGGGGAGGGGGTTGGGGGAAGAGAGAATCCCAAGCAGGCTCCGCACATGGTCAGCACGGAGCCCATTGCGGGGCTCAGTCCCACAAACTGTGAGCCACTCAGATGTCCCCAAAGTAGATTCTTTAAAGGAAGAATCAAGGGAAGCAACAGTGTTTGGGTCAGGAAATATGGATTTTACACTTATTCTGTGTCGATTTAGTTTATAAAAATAAACATTCCTTCTCTGAGTTCTAAGAGTCTATAGGGCTAGAATACATTTGCTAAGAGTAAATGTGAAGAAAAGAACAAAAACCAAAAATCTAGAGGAAGCTGACAGAACTCTGGGGTCTGTCTGCTCACTTCTCTCCCTGTTGTTCAGTGTGCACTCAGGCTGTGCCTGAGCCTGTCCAGGGCTGGGAGCTGGGGGCATGAGGCTGGGCTTCCTAGGCCTCCCTAAAGTAAGTGAAGGTAGGAAAAGCAGACAGGATCTACTACCGTGCTTGTTATCTTCCTGAGTCCATCTGAATATTTAGCCACTTCTGCCTCTAGGTGGCACTCTGTAGCCACCATTCTGTTTCTACATTGGCAACAGCCTGGTGACCCCCATCAGGCCTCAGTCTCTCCCACAGAACCTGGGGGGCTGAGCCTGTCCTGTGGCAATTAGGAAACTCCATGCAGTGCTTTCCAGAAGTGACGGGGAGAGGAGGGTAGGAAAGCATCTTGCCTCCTCCAGACAAAGTTCGTGACTGAAGCTTTGCCTTGGGGTTTTCTCTTCCTGAAGTAAAGTAATTCACATCTTATACTCTTTCTAGCCATCAGCACTAGAACAGTTATAAAAGGGCCAAGCCAGCGTTTGCTTTCCTTTGCCCACCTTGTCACATTTTCTAACACCTGGGCAAAAGGCTGTCTCCAGAGCCAGGAGGGATTGCCAGCTTCCGTCTTTCCCCACCCCCCTTTCTATCAGCACCTCACGTCCTTTCCAACAGGTCGCACTGACCTGCTTCCAAGAGGTCTGAGCACCCAACTTCACACAGCCAGGATGTCTGTCTCCACCTGCTAGTAGCTCACGCTGCTTCAGACAGGAAGTAGTCAGTGAACCCACATCACTCCTGGAGGAAGGATGTTTTGAGTGCAGAATGAGAGAGGACTCTCTTTCTGCTCTGTGAACCCCTTTTCAGTGCAGACCCCAGTCAGAAAGTGACTCTTTTCTGCAGAGGAAAAGGATGGATCTCCCCTCTTGTCTCGGCAACAGGCCAGTGTGCAGAGCAGGGACCAGAGATGATCAGACCCAGGCCAACCTCAGAGCTGTGCAGGCTGCAGTGAGTACTACCATGGGCACTCCAAATACAGGAAGGCACCTTCCAGAGCCTGCTGGAGGGAACCAGGCCTTTTCCACAGTTCTGCCAATAAAACCTCTGGGGCTCAGCTTTGAACCTGATCCTAGGAATGACATCTTCGCACAAACTTTGTAGGACAAGTCAAATCCAAAGAAGAGAAAATGCAGGACTGGCCAGTGAAAAAAAGCCAAGAAATCTGGACCAGCCCAGAGCAAATGCAGTATTTTCTCCACATGGGTTGAAAGAGGTTCTCATGTGTGAGGAATTGAAAATTTAAGTTAATTGTGTGATAAACTATCTTTTGTCTTCATTCTAGAGCAAGGAGCAGCTGTTCCTTTAGAGTCTTTATGGAACCCGTGTTCATTGAAGCTCTTCTGGGATTTGTCACAAATATATTTTTGGTTCAGGTGCCCAGAGTAGCAAAACGAGCCAAGAGCGATGCTTCCAGATTGTTGCTGTAAGAAGACCACATCCCTGTCTGGTTCTCCAGGTAATCCATGTGCACAGTAGGGGACATTTAGAAACAGCCTGTCCCTTCATGTTTTTTCCAAAAGTACATCCTGAGACAAGGGTTAATTTGCAGGGATGTGGTCCCAGGGAGCAAGAGTGAAGGACAGGGGAGCAAACAGGGGGGAGATGTGTTATCGAACTGGGCACTACCAGGGGTCACCGCATGATTGCTCTTTGGTACTCTGAAGAATTTTCTGGAGCAAGACTCAGAACTCTCCACCTGAGCAATGAAGGAGGTGTCCTGACTCCACCTCCCATGCCTCACAGGTCAGAGGGCCCCTCACAGGGCATTAAGTCTCCACACTTCTAGGTGATGACTGAGTGAAACAGTTCTCCCAGGTGGCCCATATCTCAGCATCAGAGAGACGACCTGAAGCAGGTGTGGCGAGGGAAGTAGCTGGTGGCTCACACCTGTGGGAAACTGGTTGCAACCTGCAGGGACCTGGGTTTCTGCAGCAGTGGCTACAAGAGGTGAAGCTGACAGGAGGTGAGGTGATGCACAAAAGGTGTTTCCCTCACAGGCACGGGCCTAAGCAGAGTATAGGGTGACCGAACGGTTGATGTGCAGACCACACTTCTCCATGGAAAGCATTACAAATAAGTAATGGCTAGCTTGCTCTGTGGGCCGGCTCACAAACAAACCGCCATCTGGATGGATTAACTGCATAGGGAAATACAACAGCATCAAGGCTTTCACTATGGAAGACAACAGAAAAACAAACATAGTGAGTAAAATAGTATTTTTAAAGTTCATCTTGAATGCTAGTGCTTGAGGAAAGCAGGATGCTAGTGCTTGGAGAAATGGAATGAGGTAGTTAGGGTCTCGAGATTGAAAGGCACTTCTGGATACTTTTCAGAGCTTTAGCAACAGCACCGGAGCATAATTGTATTTACCTCCATGGCAGATGCAGGCACGTCCCTTTCCTGGATGCACTTGGATTACCAACACCACTTTTATGTCATTCAGCCCTAATTTTGGTTAATATTTTGTTCCCAGATGGAAGGGAGAGAGGATTATAAAGTGGATAGAGATTTTCCAATGGAGAAACTCCAACAGGGTTGCAAAGGAATGAGGAGGAGGAGGTTAGAGAGAATATGGGTGGGCATATGAGAGGGAGAATGTCCATGGGGGAATTACTAGTTCTAGATAATTATTTACTGTGTACCAAACAACTCAAGGACCACAGCACGGGGGAGGAGGGGGGGGGGGTGGCAAGGATGAGGGCTGGGGAGAGGCGTGTGGCATAGAAGCACCCTCCCTTCAGAAGTAAGCGGGGGAAGCAATGAGGAGCCAGCTGCAGTAACCTGTACTAGGAGGCGCTGTGGACCCAGGAAAGCTTGGCTGGTTCCTGCCAGATGGGGCTAGCAGGACTTGGGATGGGGGGCAGGGGCAAGTGCAGGAATTGCTCACATGAATGGGAACATGTTTCTTAGGGAGCTGGTGGAGGGCGTGTGAATCTCAAAGGTTAATTTGCATTTTAAAAAATGTTATGCTGATATCTCACTGCAGTGGAGGAAAAGCTTTGGGTGTTCCGTCGAGTCTAGATTCTCTCTCTGAAATGTTCTCACAGGTAAAGATTTATATAAAATGCCCAGAGGAGGCTGTAATAGATCTTGATGCATATTTCATATTTTCAAGCATACCACTTGATCTCACAAACAGATTGATGAAAATGCAGTCTTTATTGTACAATATTCATGTTTTATTAAATGTGATTACATAGCAAGTAAGGGAGAACTGCGGTAGCAGCCATGCCTCAGAGCTGGAGCCATGGCTGTTTCCCAGAGGCCCAGATGGGACCTCCCTCTTTGGGTTTATAACCTTGGGGTCATCCTGCCTTGGGGAAGTCACTGTCTCTTCTAACTCTCACTCTGCAGGAAAAGAACAGCACTTGCTCTTTTTGAACCAAGCAGAGTATTAATAACACATTCAGAGACAGAGGCCTCAATCTTATCTGAGGTAGAAAGGAGTCTGGCTCCTTACCCAGTCTGCCGCCCTTGACTTCTCTAAGGAACCACATAGCCCGGAATTCGTTGTTCAGTACACACTCCCAGCTTCCCAGCAAACCTTCCCTCCTTGGAAACCTGAGAGGGTTTGCTTCAAACACGACTTTCTGGGCCTGGAATCAAATTGGCCTGGCTCCCCTCTGATCTCCCCAGTCTGTAAGCAGGGGTCCAGGCAGCTGTAGTAACTCTACCCTGCACAACCCAGCTTCTTTTCTTTTCTTGGACAAGATTTATACGGCGGGTGTAGTCTTACCGCAGACATTCCCAAGAGAGGCCCAGAACACCCGCGTCACCCCAGCCCCTCAACTCCCTGCAAGTTAACTTTAAGATGGGTTTTTAGATAAAGTTGGGCTGATACTTAAGGAAAATCAAATTTGTGTGTGATTGAGAAACCACTTTATACAACTTGATGGATTACCTGAAACCTTCCTATGAGAGAGGGGGTGAGGGAGAGCTGAAAGAGTCCAACCTGCAGTCTGCAGTTTAAGATGCTTTGTCCTCCCCGATGCTGGAGGAGTGACAGGCTTGGGCTTGGAGTCAGAAACAAACCAGACTTGAGTCCTGGTGACCCCACTTACTGGCTGTGTGACATGGAGTAGGTGAATTACCCTCCCTGTGCTCAGGTTCCTTTCCTGGAAAATGAAGATACTAATGTCATGGGGTTGTTGTAAAATAATGAATATTAAGCACAGCCACTGGCACAGAGAAAGATGTCAATACATGTTAGCTATTATGAAGTCATTAATTCATTTAAGCCACAGAGACAATGGCTTTGCTATTGGATTGTTTGATACATGTCCTTTTTGACAAGTAGATAGTGTCACATGCTGGGATATGAGTAGGGGAACCAAGAATGAAACCCCAGGCTGTTGCCAATCCCCACCTAATGCTAGAGTCAAAATGGGCCACCTGTTTTACTACTATGTTGGTGGAGGAAGTGCTAAGTAGCACAAAATAGTAAATTACATTGTGCGCAAAGCATACCCCTGCATCTGGGGGCTGGAGACAGTTTTCACAAGATGGCCATGAATGCTGTGGGTACAGGCATACGCTTTCCCATGACGGGACATAAGAACATGCGCAGTCTCCAGTGAATGCCCTTTTATTTACCTGGCGATGTCAGTTCCAGACAGCCCGGGCCTCGCTGCTGATCTGAATAGTAATCAGATTCTCACATGTCTCCCTGTCTTTCCAAGAAGCCCAGACACTAATAGCATCCCCGGGGAGGGGCTGCCGTTTTCTGAGTGTCCGCCACAGATGTACAGCTTGCCTTGCTCTTCCTCATAGGCAGGAGCCAGGGATAGAAAGGATTTTTTCAACTTGGCTGGCAGTTTCATTTGGAAAAACAAAACAGTATAAGCACTTGTTTCTGTTGGACATAGTGCAGAGATGTTTGTATTTTTAAGCAATTACTCAAAATTACTTTCTATGGAATTTCCATTTTATTTGGTTTATTTCTAAAGTCACCCCAGATAATGCCTACCCTCTACTGATCTGTAACTCGGTGCCCCAAGAAACTGTGACAACAACCCTGTACTCCACTCTAGGTCTTCTACACAAAGGGCGTTGCGTCAGAGGAAACTCCAGTGTGTGCAGACACCCAGAGAAGGGACCTGAGCTGTTTTAAGAATGGCTGTATTTTAATGTCCATGAAATTTGATGTAACCATTCTTTCCTTCAGTATATATTTGCTGTGTGCACATGTGGATGGATTGAGGCCCCGTGTCAGGGCTTTCATTCAAGGCAAGAGTCTGGAAGCTTCAGCCTGAAGATCGTTTGGGCCCTTCTTGCTGCCCAGGTCCTGGCATTCAGTAACCCCTATTAAGCTCCACCCCCAGCAGGTTGTGCTGGGGGTGCAGTGCAGGAAAGGACGTGAAATGCCCAGTGAGGAGTTTGGTGGACAAGGAGGCCCTCTACTTAGCGAAGCTTGGGCCTCCCTGTGGACTTCAGGCCCACACCATGCCTGTCTCCCAGCCCCTGGGAGAATACAGATAATTACTGCAGGGACTTCTGGAGAGGCTTCCATTCCCATAACTAAATTTATTCCATCAGAGTTTTTTCTTTGCCTAAGTCTAATTGGTACAGTCATTATGTCAGAGTGAATGTTATTATTTTAGTCAAAAGCAGTAAACTAGGAAAGACATTCTATATTACAGTTCGCCTCTCTGTCCTGGGGTTAGGAGCCTTACGAAAGAATCAACAAGACCTGATTGTGTACCATGGCCAGCATACCAGACCTTCCAGGGACCTCAAAGAACAAAGAGAAAACTGGTCTGTGGGGTTTGCCCCAAATCATCATAAACGAGGTTGTGAATCTACACATAGGTGGACTACTTCTGCATAGATAGAAAAATATCTCTGCACCACTTTCCTTCTTTGATTTGTTTATTCTGTTCTGCAGAATTCCTCATTGTACAGACTGCTGAGCACAGTAACAGAGAGCAGTGTGTGTTTGTTGAATGAATGAATGAATGAATGAATGAATGAAATATGCATGTGGCTCCGTGCCATGGTCGTGCTTCATGAAGCAAATTAAACCCTAGCCTCAGCTCTTAGTGAGCTTGTGTCCTGACAGCCTGTCAGGTGTTGGATAACATGTACCAATGATGGAAAAAATACAAAAAGGAATTCATGTTTATCCTTCCAACCAGCAACATGCATATCAGATTACAGAAGAATTAAAATGTCTGTGGGTAAAATTACAGTGCAAAGTTTTATGAAGTCATCAAGGTAAATCCTATTTTGCAAAATTGCCACAAGATTGTGAATGTTCTCATGGCCTTAATTCAGGATACATTCCTTAGACAAAGAACATCTTGGTTTGATTCCATTTGTTTTGAAGCCCATATTCTACAGAATTATTTTTTCAGTGTAGTATAAAAATGTAAGAATGGTAACTGGAAAAATTAGATCATTTTTCCAGATGTATAGATTTTCAATTGGCAGTTGTATGGAGGACTGAAACATGGTTAAATGTAACCAATATTCATTTAATGTAATTTTCATCTAATGTTTGGGCCTTTATGCTTCAGGTATCAGCTCCCTATTTTCTTGTTTTTATTTAAAATCTGTCACTTAAGACTCAAATCTCTTGTTTAAGCATCTGACTCTTGATTTTGGCTCAGGTTGTGGTCTCATAGTTTATGAGTTTCAGCTCCACATTGGGCTCTGTCAGTGCAGAGCCTGCTTGGGATTCTATCTCCCTCTCTCTCCACCCCCTCCCCTACTTGCTCTCTGTCTCTCAAAAATAAAAAACAAACTAAAAAAAAGAGACTCAAATCTCTCTTACAATGCTGCCCTCAATGTATAGTTGTTCAAAGCCTTCCTAAGAAGTGAGGGAAATGTCATGGAAAGCCCATGGTCCTGTTTGGGGTTGAAAGCACATAACTCTGCCTCTGCTGTATTTTAAGGTGTAGCTTTACACCTGAGAACTGTTGTTTACCATCTAGGTTTCTCTTAGCAGAACTTTGAGACTGAGCTGTTGTATCTGGTTTGCTAGGGCTGCCGTAACAAAGTACCACAAACTGGGCTGCTCAAACAAGAGAAATGTATTGTTTCACAGTTCTGGAAACTGGAAGTCTGAAATCTAGGTGTTTGTAGGGTTGATTCTTTCTGAGGCTATGAGGGAAGGATCTCCTCCAGGCTTCTCCTTGGCTTATAGATGACTGTCTTCTTGTTCACATGATGTTCTCCTTGAATCTTCTGTGTCCAAACTGCCTTTTTTTAAAATAAGGACATCAGTCATATTAGATTAAGGCCAACTGTACTGCAATATGACCTCATCTTAAGTAATTATGTCATCAAGGACTCTATTTCCAAATAGAGTCCATATTCTTAGGTACTGGGGGCTTTAATATGAATGGGGAAGGCACACTCAACCTGTAATAGTTATGAAGAGCTCTGCCTATGCTACAGGATTTAAGTGACTGAGAAGGCCCTATCCACTGACCCGCCCTTCTTCTCCATGTCCCTGCCCTGCTTGTTTCCAGGCCTTTCCCATAGGTATCTGAGACTCCCTTAGAGACTTGTCCCTTTGCTTCCAGAAGATGACTTCATCTTCGGGGATCTCATCCAGATTGCAGTCATGCCCAGGAGAGGTAGCAGGAAGCCATTTTCAGTTAATTCTTTAGCACATTGGCTCTCAAACTGTGTGCCTCAAACCTGTACTGCCAAATGCTGATCAGTGTGTGGATCATTCTGTCACCCTACCATCTCTCAAAAGGGACATTGGGTTGGTGGGACCATGAGCAGTAGTGAGAGCCAGCATAATCTGCAGCGAGTAAGAGCTGAGAGGTGGGATGTAGAGTTAGTCACACTCCACTTTCTCAGTGTAGACAGCGGGAGCTTGGAGTGTGGATGGTCCCACTGACACAGGGGTGTAGGGCTGAGACTGAAATGACCAGAGATGCTCTTTTAGGCTCTAGAAAACAGCATGACATTGTAGGAGTGATTGCTTTGTAATTACTGCTGAGGTTTCGAATTGCTTTTTGAATATCAATTAAGATTAGTCTTCTAATGTGTGCAAAAGGACATCATAAACAGATAGATGGAGAAAGTCTGCTTTTGGCAGGTCCAGCTTTCCCAGTGATTGGCTCCCAAATGTGAGAGAAAGTTGTGAGGCACAGGAAGGGATGGGAGATATGCCTGGAAAAAAACAAAAACCAAAGGCAGCATTATCAGAGCAAGAGGAACCAGGCAGACCTGGGTTTGAACCCCGACCCACTTTCTTTCTGGCTGGATGACTTTGGACGTCTGACCTCTCTAACCAGCTGTGACCTCCTCATCCATTCAGTGCACATAGTAATGCCTGCCTCGTGGAGTTGTGATGAGCATCAGGCTGGCAGAGAATGCCTACAACATCCATTAAAATGGCTCTAATGTCATTGACTACATCATTCTTTCTGGGCCCAGCCCTGGCTGGCAGTGAAAGTGTAAGCTCTGCAAGACTGTCACAGGTTCACTCAATGGCTGTGAACTTGTCTTTTCTACAAAAGCTGCTCTTATAGTGAGAATGGGCCTGGAGCCCCCTACTTCCAGGCTCCTGACCTGCTGTGGAGTTCTGCGTGCACAACCAGGACCCCACAGCTTCCTGAGCAGCAGGGGGGGCCTTGGGCAGGAAGGGGAAATGAGAGTGGCCAAGGCTGTGCACACCTGGGCTGCATCAATGGCCACGTTGTGGAGCAGGCCCTCTGGGGTGGCCTGGAACGTGGGGCTCTGGAGCTGTGTGTCAGTCATCACCTCGTTGGGCCTTGGTTTGTTTTGCAAACTTTTGTTTGTGTAATTTATGTTTCTAGTAACTCATCTTTAACTGCCCTCCCTCCTGATGACTCTATTCCCTTCTCCATTTATATTTTCTTTCTCCTAACACACTCTTCTCTCTCCCACCCCCACCCCGTCTTTAATTTTCTTTAGTTAAAATAGATAGGGAAGCAGAAGGCCTGGGATGAATGTGGGAAAGGCCATTTAGTTTATTCTAGAAAACTCTATATTTTGCTAATTCAGAGGAGGTCTGTCAGCTCTTGTGGCACTGGTCCTAGCTGATGTGAGCGGCACACAGCTGCCATTGCTAGGAGAAATCATTTGCCCACCCCCCACTTACCTGTCTGCCGAGCCCCTCTCAACTAGACCTTAAAAGGACACCTTGCCCATCTGCAAGTTACAGAGAAAGAAACTAAGACTTCAAAAGACTGAAGGAATAATTTTTAAGACCAGCAACAGGTTGTAATTCTTGATGTGGGGAGCTAAATAAACCTTGCCATGTAGACCTGCCCCTATCTTTGCTTGTTTATTCACACTGGAAATTAATGTCCTTTTTTTAAAAGTTTTTTTTTAACGTTTGTTTATTTTTGAGAAACAGAAATAGGGTGCAAGTTGGAGAGGGGCAGAGAGAGAGGGAGACACAGAAAGTGAAGTAGGCTCCAGGCTCCAATGCCGGGCTCAAACTCACAACCAGTGAAATCATGACCTGAACCAAAGTCAGACACTTAACCGACTGAGCCACTCAGGCACCCCTGGAAATTAATGTCCTAAAGCCTCTATGAAGTATCACTTCATATTCCCACATGTTTACAAATGTCATGAATAATTCCTGCAAATATTCATTGAATGGAAATATGTTTGAGAACTACACTAAGATGGACTTTACCTCTTTTTTCTGATTAAATGGTGCAAATTTATGTAAAATTCCAAACTGTACAGAAACGTACATAATCTCACTTCTAGAGGCACACTGCCAAAAATTGCTGCAAAATTCTCCATATTATTTTTTTACACTGATATTAACTCTTGCTTTTGATTGTTTTGGTTATGAACTCATGCCATGAATGCTACCCTGAGCTTGCATGTTTTACTCCACAGTAGTGCAAAGAAGTCTACCTCATTCTTAAGTCACGTACAGTATTCCATTGTGTGGATGTCTCAACATTTATTTAATCTTCAGAGTTCATTTGGGTTAATTATATGTTTGTAATACTTTTAAGTTTTTAAACAAAGCCACAAGGAACATATTTGAGTCTTTGAGCACTTTTAGAAGGGTTTTGGAGGCATAAATCTTAAAGTTAGAAATACTGGTTCAAAGGGTATCAACTTTAAACTTAGTAGATACTGCTAAGTTACAAGCCAAAAAGATAATATGGGTTTACCCTTGTACCACCAAAGTACTCAAGCACCCATTTATTTCCTTATACCCTCACCAATGCTGAAATTCACTAGCCCATATTTAGCTGTGCCAATCTAATAAATGAAACAGTACATCACTGTAGTTTAATTTGCATATCTTGATTATCTCCTCAGAAAATCTGTGGCAGGGGCTTCCCAGCCATGGGCTGGTTTATTCTTCCTGGCCTGTCCCTATTTCTTGACTCTTTTCTCATCCTTTAACATACATGTGAATGGGAAGTGCCTGTGAATTTTTAATAGACGCCTAGCAAAACCAGAAAGGCAAATCTGATTCAAATTGACACTCTACAGTCCAGAGCAGAGGTTAAGTGACTTACAGAATAGAGGTACCACCTCCTGCTTCTGTTAGCCCAGCTAAGAGACAGTAAACCATCTTTAAAAGTCATCCCTGAGACACTTTCTGGTGCCTTGCCACAATGGGAATGACAGTACAGGAGATGGGAGCACCAACGGTGGTTCTATTTCATATGAAGGGGTCTTTTCTCCAGCCAGTCAAGCACCATTCCAGCAAGGATTCAGAGCATAATGTCCCCTATCAGGTCAAACTGGTGGGGACAGACACACCATGGAAACTCAGCCCTGCTAGACTGCTGCCACCCCAGTCCTTTCCAGTCTGTTTCCACCTCTAACCTGTTGAATGACTTCTCATCTCAGCACAGGGCATATGCTGCCTGATTGTTTCCTTTGTCAGCTGTAGGTCTTACTTCCCCAAGAAATTCTTGAGGGCAGAGACCAGATCTTATCCTCATTCAGCACCTAACTGACCTCAGCAAACCTCACCTATGGCAAGTGCCAGTGGTGATGGGGAGGAAGTTGAGG
This sequence comes from Herpailurus yagouaroundi, assembly GCF_014898765.1. Taxonomy (NCBI): domain Eukaryota; kingdom Metazoa; phylum Chordata; class Mammalia; order Carnivora; family Felidae; genus Herpailurus; species Herpailurus yagouaroundi. The sequence goes on along the minus strand of NW_024412441.1, from coordinate 20,239,743 downwards.
AATGGATGAGTTCTGGCTCCACCTTGCATCTGAAGCCTCTGATGTGTATGGGGGCACACTCTGCCCAGATTCCCTAGACAGTTTGACCTGCCCTCCCTCTCACTGGCTCTAATTTAATCTCATCTAATGAGGCCTGGAAATGAGCCAGTTCCAGAACTGGCAAGAAATCTGACATATCCAGGTGGCCAGAAGACCACCCCCAAAACCAGCTTGCCCCCAACAGGAACATGTCCTGTGTTTCTCTTCTGACACATATTCCTGAAATTAGCATGTCACCACCTTGTTGGGGTCACTGCCTGATGGAAGACAAAACTATATATATTCATGTACCTGCAACTATATCTGATTTTTTTTTAAAGAAAAATGTTCACATTTGTAGCACTCCATATATTTCTTTAATTTCTGAAGATCAGTTTTTAAGTTCCATATTGCTTTCATAGTACTTGGCCTAAGCATAATTAAACCTACTTTAGCTAAGATTCACACTTGAAAAGTGTGAATAACATAACTCATTCAATCCCACTTATAAAAAGAGGAAACATATGCAAAGCTCATTAGAGTTTCTCAGGCATTCTTTCAGGAATTAATTGCCAGATTTTATAACCCATTAGAACCATTCCAGCTCTCTTTAGAAGCCATTGCTAAAATCAGGACTTTATTAACATTTTTGGGCACACTTGCTCTATGACACCTCCTAGGAAAGGAAAAATTCCTTTCCTTAAAATTTCATACCTACAGAAAAAGATTGTGGATTATAATATAAATGAAAACTTGTCAAGGGGTGTGATTGGTGAGGAGAGATTGTATTGCAAAGGGCCCAAAAGATGATTGAGGGGTAAGAGGATAAAATGGTGAGACACTGAATAACTCAGCCTGAAGAAGAAAGATTCCAATGAGTGACTAGAAGAAATAAAGTTCATTTAAGTTCTCCCCATTATAAAATTATTCATGCTAATTTTAGAGAAGAAAATTTAGAAGGAAGGAAGAAGGAAAGCATCCATAAACCCACCACTTAAAGATGACATTTTAACATTTTCTTTATTTTCATCCGCTCCTTCTGTACACACATGCTTTTTACATTGTTGTGATCAGATAATATGTATGTATAATAGTCACATTAATGTACTCTGATCTAGATTCCAAAGACAATTTGTTTCATGGTCATGGTTGCTGTTACCCTCCTCACACTGTGTTCATTTACTTGTTTATTATTCAACAGATATTTATGGAATCCCTTGGTAAGAACCAGGTCTTGAGAATACTAGAATGCACCAGACAGAAAGATGTTTGTCTCTCAGAAAATACATATTCTACTTGGACATGACACAATAGACAAACAAATAAATGTTGAGTGTGATGGGAAGTCACTAGAAATTTGTGAGCAGGGAGTAGCATAATCTGATTTATATTTTTAAAGATGGTTTTCTTCCCTGTGGAAAATGCATCATAGGGAGAGAAGACTCGAAGCAAGGAGAGCAGGCAGGAAGTTGTTGCAGTCATCTAGATGAGCAAGATGGTGGCAGAAATAGGGAAGAAAGGAATGTTTAGGCAGTTGGGTCTGTGGGGCTCGCTGATGTGTGTCATGGATGTGTTACAGGTGTGAGTGAAAAAGAGGAACCAAGACTGCAAGGTGCCAATCCAGGTGGACATGGCAGGTTTGCAGTTTGCTGCATGAGTCAGGAGTCCAGAGCCAGAGTTGCCTAATCGAGAATTATTGACATAGGGACAATATTTATAGCTGTGGAAGTGAATGAGGTCACGTGGGGAGAGAGTATGAATGGAGAAGAGAAAGGCCCTGCACGAAGACACCTTAACTTCTAAAAACTGAGAAGAAGAGGAGGAGCATGCTTCTTTCTCCAACCACATGCTCCCTGGCCCCCATTGACAGTCTAGGGGATATGTGAAGTGGGAGACAGCCTCCTTTATCAAACTGTTATCCTATTTTTTATGAAGAAATATGTTGCAAAGCCATTCTAGAACCTCTTAAAATTGTGGGAGTCAAAGCAGCATTCTACAATTTTGATTTACGAAGATCATGGAGTATGTATTGACAATCCAGTATTTAAATCACATAATAAAATATATTGAAATTATTTTATAATTATATATAATGAAAAAATTTTATTTTTTTTTTAATTTTTTTTCAACGTTTTTTATTTATTTTTGGGACAGAGAGAGACAGAGCATGGACGGGGGAGGGGCAGAGAGAGAGGGAGACACAGAATCGGAAACAGGCTCCAGGCTCTGAGCCATCAGCCCAGAGCCTGACGCGGGGCTCGAACTCACGGAGCGCGAGATCGTGACCTGGCTGAAGTCGGACGCTTAACCGACTGCGCCACCCAGGCGCCTCAAAAAATTTTATTTTCAAGAGATACTTTTAAAGTTGGTGAGCAGGGCACCAGGGTGGCTCAGTTGATTAAGCATTTTACCCTTGATTTTGGCTCGGGTAATGATCTCATGGTTCATGTGTTTGAGCCCCATGTTGGGCTCTGCACTGACAGCATGAAGCCTGCTTGGGATTCTCTCTCTCTCTCCCTCTCTCTGCCCCTCTCCGGATCGTGCTCTCTCTCTTTCAAAATAAGTAGGTAAATTTGAAAACAAGTTGGTGAGCATTTTCATGCAGTTCTATGTATATTTTAAATTTTCCTTTGAGGTTTTCTTTATGATCAATAGATTGTTAAAAAAAATATGTTGTTTGGGGTGCCTGGGTGGCGCAGTCGGTTAAGTGTCCGACTTCAGCTAGGTCACTATCTCGCGGTCCGGGAGTTCGAGCCCCGCGTCAGGCTCTGGGCTGATGGCTTGGAGCCTGGAGCCTGTTTCCGATGCTGTGTCTCCCTCTCTCTCTGCCCCTCCCCCGTTCATGCTCTGTTTCTCTCTGTCCCAAAAATAAATAAAAAACGTTGAAAAAAAATATGTTGTTTAATTTTAAACTCTTTAGGTATTTTTCCTGTTGTCTTTATCTTATTGAGTTCTGATTTGATTCTGTTATGGTCAGAGAACATAACTTGTGTGGTTTTAATGCCTTTACATTTTTTGAGATTTGTTTTATGGCCCAGAATATGGTAGGTCTTGGTGAATGTTCCATGAGCACTTGGGGGGAAAAAAAAAGGATATTATGCTGTCGTGGAATGAAGTATTCTGTATGTGTCAATTAGATCCCATTGGTTGACTACATTGTTTAGATCTTCTCTATTCTCACTGATTTGCATTCTAGAAATTCTATCAGTTGCTGAGAGGGAAGTGTTAAAACACCTAACTATAGATGTGGATTTGTCTGTTTTTCCTTTCAGCTGTATTAATTGTGCTTCATGGATTTTTAGGCGCTGTCATTTGGTGTCATTTGATCTTTAGGATCATTATTTTTTTTCCCAGTAGGTTGATCTTTTTGTTGTAATGCAATCTCCTTCTTAGCTTCTAGTGGTTTTCTTTGCTCTGAAATATTTTTTATCAGATAGCAATATAGCTATCCCTATTTCCATAATACCATTTGTATGTTATATATATTTCCAAGGCTTGCTTTCAACCTACTTATGTCCTTGAATTTGAAGTGAGTTTTTTTGTAAGCAGCATATAGTAAGAGATTTTCTATCCACTAACACAAGCTCTTTCTTTTAATTACTGTATTTAAACTATGCACATTTAAAGTTACTGGTATATTAGAGCTAAGTCTGACATTTTCTTATTTGTTTATTTCTTCTGTCTCTCATCTCTTTTCTTGCCTTCTTGAAGATGGTTTGCATAAATTTTAGAATTTCATCTTTATTTGCTTATAATGTTTTTGAGTACATATCTTTTAATAACCTTTTTAGTACTCTTGTTAATTATAATATATATAATACTGTGTGTGTGTGTGTGTGTGTGTGTGTGTGTGTGTGTGTGTGTGTATAAAACAAAATGTAGGGGTGCCTTTGGGGGCAGAGAGCACTGTATATGCATATGTGACTTGGCGACTTGACACAGTGTACTATTATCAACATTTACCACTTAAAGTACAGTGTGGAAACCTTACTTCCATTGAGGTCTCTTTATCCCCCCCACATTGACTTAAGTATCAGATGGTGTTATTTTTACTTCCATATTCAAATATGATTTATGAAGCTTATAAGGAGGATAGTCTGTTTTATGTGCCCATATAAGTTCTCTTTCCATTGCTTTTTCTTCCTCCTGATATTCCAAGATTCTTTTATTATTACTTTTCTGTTTGAAGAAATTGCTTTAGTCATTCTTTAAGGGTAGGTATGCTAACTGCAAATTCTTTTTGTGTCCTAGTGTCTGACATCATGTTTATTTCCTCTTTATTCCTGAAGGATAGTTTTTCCAGATATAGAATTTGTGGTTGGAAATTCTTTTTTTCAGCACTTGAAAAATATGCCACTTCCTTCTGGCATCTGTGGTTTCAGATGATGACCAATCCACAATTTGTGTACAAATTGGTTCCCCTGCAGGTAACATGTCATTTCTCTGTGGCTGCTTTCAAGTTTTTTTTATTTTGTCTTTATTTTTCAGAAGCTTAATTATAATATGTCTTAGCATGGATTTATTTGGATTTTTCCTATTCAGAAGTTCACTCAGCTTTTTGAACTTGTAGGTTGATGTCCTTCGCCAAATTTGAGGAGTTTTCATCCATTATTTCTTTGAATTATCTCTCAGTCACAGTCTTTCTCCTTGTCTCTAGGACTCTGATGTTAAAAATTTTGGATCTTTTGTTAATGTTATACAGGTTTTGAAGCTTTGTTCTTTCTCTTCTCTTTCTTTCTCAGATTATTTTCTCTCTGTTGTTCAGATTGGGTAAAATCTATTAATATTTCTTCAAGTTTACTGATTATATCTCTTGCATCTCTGCTCTACTATTAAGCCCATCCAGTACTTAAAAATTTTTGGTTATTGGATTTTTCAGTTCTGTAATTTCCCATTGGTTCTCTTTTAGAACGTCTATTTATTTGTTGAGATATTTTTATTTTTTAATTTGTGTCAATAGAATTTGTAATTGATTGCTGAAGTTCTGTAATTTCCCATTGGTTCTCTTTTAGAACTTCTATTTCTTTGTTGACATATTTTTATTTTTTAATTTGTGTCAATAAAATTTGTAATTGATTATTGAAGCATTTTTATAATGATTGCTTTAAAATCCTTGTTAAATAGGAGCGCCTGGGTGGCTCAGTCAGTTAAGCGTCTGACTTCGGCTCAGATCATGATCACACAGTTCTTGGGTTTGAGCCCCGTGTTGGGCTCAGTGCTGACAGCTCAGAGCCTGGAGCATCCTTCAGATTCTGCGTCTCCCTCTTTCTCTGTCCCTCCCCCACTTGTGCTCTCTCTCTGTCTCTGTCTCTCTCTCTCTCTCTCAAAAATAAATAAATAAAATAAATAAATAAATACACATTAAAAAAAAAATCCTTGTTAAATAATTCCAGCATCTGATTCATCTTAGTATTGGCATTAGTTGATCTTCTCTTTTCATTCAGGCTGTGAGGTTTGCAGCATGCCTGGTAATTTTTTATTATATCTTGGACTTTTTAGGTGTTATGTTAGCAGACTATCATTTTAGGTTTAACACCCAGGCTACTTTTTGTGCTTTATGGTTACAAAGACAGTTTAATTTTTGCAGGCTTCATGGTGCTGGTTTGATCTGCTTGGTTCTCTGGAGCTGCTAAGGCTCCCAGTGGTCCCTCTTGGTGCTGCCACAGGGAAATTTTTGCTAGGCTGGTGCCTCTAGATACGGGAAGGAACCCTCCAAACTCTGGAAATAAAGAGTGCTTCCTGGGCAGGATCCTGCTTGCTAATGCCACCCTGCCACCTGGTGTTTCTGGGTAGGAGAAAAGAGTCTCAAGCCTTGGAGACAAAGAAACTTCTTGGACTCAGGCCTTCCTATAACCAAGATCTCCCTTGCCAGTACTGTTAAGCTTCCTGGTGTCTTTCAATAAGGAGGAGATTCTCAAGCCACTAGGGAAAAACAGCCCTTCTTCTGGTCACTTTTTGTCACCAGGTCTCCTGATCCATCTCTCTTGGCACAGTTGGGTGGATTTTTTCTTCATCCAGGGAAAGAGTGGACTATATGGGCCATTTTCTATTATAGAGTTGGGACCAGAAACATGGGGCCTGAGTCACTTTCTCCTAGTTGGGTAGAGGGTTGTGGAGAAAAACACAACACACAGCCTATTGTTCTTCCAGTTCTTAGTCTCTAATCAGTTCATCTTTCTCTTTCCACCTTTCAGTTCACTTTTCCCCTTTCCATACTCTTCTTTGGTTGCCTCTGACATTAAAGATAAAATATTTGGAACCTAGGCCAGGCAGAGTTCTTGGACTTAACGCCAAAAGTACAGTCCAATTGATAAGTTGGACTTCATAAAAATTAAACAATTTTGCTCGATGAAAGACCTTGTGAAGAGGATGAAAAGACAAGCTATAGACAGTGAGAAAGTATTTGCAAAAGTACCATCTGATAAAAGACCATTATCCAAAATATACAAAGACCTCTTAAAGCCTAACAATAAGAAAACAAGCAACCTGAATAGAAAATGGGCAAAGACCTGAACAGACACCTCACCAAAGAGAATGTACACATGGCAAGTAAGCATATGAAAAGATGCTCTATATCATATGTTATCAGGGAATTACAAATTAAAACAACCATGAGATATTATCACACACCTATAGAATGGCCAAAATCAAAATCATTGACAACATCAAATGCTGGTGAGGAGGTAGAATGACAGAACGATTATTTATTGTTGGTGGGAATGCAAAATGGTACAGCCACCTTGGAAGACAGTTTGGTAACTTCTTAGAAAACTAAACATACTCTTACCATATGTTCCAGCAATCCTACTCCTTGGTATTTACCCAAGTGAATTGGAAACTTATGTCCACACAAAAACTTGCACGCGAATGTTTACAGCAGCTTTATTCATAATTGCCAAAACTTGGAAGCAACCAAACTGTTCCTTAGTAGGTGAATAGATAAATAAACTGTGGCACATTCAGACAATGGAATATTATTCAGCATTAAAAAGAAATGAGCTATCAAATCATGAAAAACATACAGGAACCTCTAGAAAGTCAACCGTTCACTTAGTAAAAGGAGCCAATTTGGAAAGGCTACATACTGTATGATTTCAACTATATGATGTTCTGGAAAAGTTACAAATATGGAGACAGTAAAAAGATCAGTAGTTGGCAGAAATTTAGGGGGATGAGGGTTGGAGAGGCAGAGCTCAGAAGAGTTTAGGGCAGTGAAATTTTTCTGTATGATACTACAGTGGTAGACATATATCAGTATACATTTATCCAAATGCATAGAAAGTACAACACCAAGAGTGAACCCTGATGTAAACCATGGACTTTGGATGATGATGTGTTGGTATAGGTTCATGGATTGTAACAAATGTGCCAATCCAGTGGAGGGTGCTGATAGAGGGGGAGACTGTGAGTATGTAGGGACAGAGGCATATAGGAGCTTTGTACTTTCTGCTCAAATTTTCTATGAACCTAAAACTGCTCTGACAAAAATAAAGTCTACCAAAAACCCCAAAATAGTAAAAAATAAATAAATTCAATCAGAACACGAGTAAAATACATGAATAGACATTTCACTAAAAGGTATATAGATGGCAAATAAACACATGAAAAGATGTTCAACATCATTGACCTCTAGGAAGATTCAAACTAAAACCTCTACAAACCTATCAAAATGGCTAAAATAAAAAATAGTGACACCACCCAATGCTCGTGAGGATGTGAAGAAACTGGGTCACTCATATGTTGCTGGTGGGAATAGAAAATGGTCCAGCCATTCTGAAAAATAATTTTGCAGTTTCTTATAAAACTAAACATACAGTTATCATATGACCCAGAAGTTGCACTCAGGCATTTATCCCACTGAAATGAAAATTTATGTTCCTAGAGGAACCTTCTCATGGATGTTTGTAGCAACTTTCTTTGCAATAGCCAAGAACTGGAAATAACTCAGTGTCCTTAGTGGGTGAGTGGTTAAGCAAACTGTGGTGCATCCATGCCAGGAAATACTACTCAGCAATAAATAGGAACCAAATATTGATATATGCAACTACTCAGATGAATCCCTTGCATGGATTTAGAAGGAATTATGTTGAGTGAAAAAAACAAATCCCAGAAGGTTACACATTATATAATTCCATGTATATAATTTTGTTGAAATGAAAAAAAAATTAGAAATGGAAAACAGTGACTAGAGGTTAGGGACAGTTCGGGCAGGAGAAGGACATGAGTGTGTCTACAAAAGGTCAATAATGGGATCCTTGTGGTGAGGGATCCTTGACTGTGGTGGTGGAAATATGAACCTACAGTGTGATAAAACTGTATAGGATTCAATACACACACACACACACACACACACACACACACACACACACACACACGTCCAAGTAAAACTGGGCAATCTGAATAAGGTCAGCATGTATAAACCTCAATATCTTGATCGTGGCATTGTACTATAGTATTGCGGAATGTAACCAGTGGAGGAAACTCCATGAAGGCATCTCTCTGTGTTATTCTGAATGTGAATCTACAACTATGTTAAAATTTGTAAATTGTTCTCAAAAAAGTCAGTGAGCCATTCACTTTTTTGGGTGAACTGAAATTGGGCTCTGTATGCAGGCCACACATGCACGACAGAGAACACAGCTTCATGTTTAGTATTTATGATTTGGGTTTTCCTTGTGGCTACCTGGCAACTCTGCTGTCCCTTCACTTCCTTCTAGATTCCAAGTGGTAGGAAATGAGAACACATGATGAAACATGTCTTTGTCACTTCTCTTCCAAATACCATAGATTCCAGCAATGTATGCACACAGCAATCAGTTATCAATCTTAAAAAGAGAGAACTTGTTCTAGGTGAGGCTTTTCCTGTAGGTCATACTTTTCTGTTGTTGTTTGCCTTAATGAGAAAAATGAATGCATTAATGGTAGAAAAAAATCAAATTTTATATACTTTATATTCATATATAGATGTGAAATATTACTATTACTAAAATTATAGTAATTATTTACAGTTTAAAAATTAAACATAAAACCTCTGACATGACAAATAATTGTATGTAGTACTAATGGAAGAGGAGAGCAGTAGGGAAATGCATAGTGGAATCTGTATCTTTTATTTGTAACTGAAAAGAGCTCAGCCAAAACATTATATGAATATAGACTTAGTTAAGCTTTTGGAAATACAGATACAAAACATCAGGTCAATAATTTTGAGCAAAAGTCAAAATTTTCCAGGTTCCTATAGGAACTCTGTGGATGCTTTTGTTCCTTATGTAGATAACCTGGTATTTTCTCTAGGGCTGATGTTTTAAAATTTAGTAACATATTACAAACATTTCTCCAAGTCAACAAAATCCTTAATAAACATAATTTTATCAACTTTATAATGTTCAATAGAGTGCATACATCATTTTCTTAACTCTGAGACCTGCAGATTATCTGATACATATATATCTGATTATTTGACATTATCTGATATATATTATCTGATAAATACATATATTTCTATAGTATTTATTATGTTCTTATGTAATATTCCCAGCAGAATTACCAGATGAAAAAGAATAAACATCTTGATGTAATATTATGCATATTTGTACAAGTTTTTTTCCAAAGGTGTTCTTTAAATTTATATTCCCTAGAAGAGAGTTCACCACCGGAAAGCCTTTCCAGGATCTGGTGGTGTTAGTTTAAAGAGAAACATGTGTTAATTTAGTAACAGGAAAAATGGTATCCCGTAGTTCTTTTAAATTGCTTTTCCTTGCTTGCTAGGTGGGTAATACTTTTCCCCTGTGTGTCTGTTAACAATTTGGAGTCTTTCTGAAAATTGTTCATGTCCCTTGAGTAATACCTATGAGTGATTTCATCAATTTTATTGACTATGTAAAATTCCATTGAGAAGTGAAGCTTTAATTTACTTAATCATTTTTCTGCTGTTAGACAAAAGTTGTTTATGAATTCTATTATAAATTATTTTATTCATACAGAAGATGTTAAAGGGGTGGGTGGCTTTTATGTGTTAGTCACTGTTTCTATAGCAGTGCACCAGTCAGACAAAGGGATTGCTTTCAAAGAGCTTACATTCCCCTGCAGGTAGGTAAGAGAGACTCTAAACAAATAAGCATATGATATGTCAGCAGGACCGAAGTGCTGTGAAGAAAAGTAAACAGGGTAAGTAGAATAGAGGGGAGTTAGGTGGGTGGTATCTATGCTGTTTTACAGAATATTCAAAGGTCTGACTAATGAGACAGGAAGAAGTAGGGGAGCAGTCTGGTAGATGTCTGGCAGAAAGTATTCCAGGCAGAGGGTATAGCAAATGCAAAGGTCTTGAGGCACACAGGTATTAGAAAAAGGTCAAGGAGGCCAGCATGGCTGGTGTGCAGCATGTTAGGAGAAGATGAGGGGACATGAAGTCTTAAAGGGTCCCAGCAACTAGATTTTACTGGAAATGAGATGGAAAGGCATTGTAGGACTTGGGGCATAGAAGTGGAATGATATGGATGATATGACTTATATATATTTTAAAGACCCACTCTGGCTACTGAATAGATAATAGATTATAAACAGGCAAAGAGGAAGCAGGGAGAGATGTCAGGCCATTGCAATATTCCTGGTAAGGTTATGGTTTAGGTGGTGAAAAAAAATGGTTGGATTTTAGACAGTTTAAAGCATTGGCTGATGGTTGATTATGGCATGTGAGAGAAAGAAGTCAAGGATGACTCAAAAGATTGTCAGAATTATATTTGGATGTAAGTTTGAGACAATATTTCATCTGGGTACAGCTGTCAAGTAGGCAGTTGACTATGAGTCTGCCACTCTTGGAAGAGTCCTGGGCTGGAAGTGTAAACTCAGTAGTCATGAGTGATTGGAGTAGTCATAGTAGTGGTTGTAGAGAGGGGACCAGAGATCTGAGAACCAAGCTCTGGGCATTCCAGATTGGATAGATAAAAAGGAACCAACAAAAGAGTCTGAAAATGCACACTGAAGTGAAAGGAGAGAGGACAGAGGGTGGTGTTCTGGGAACCAGGTAAATAAAATGTTTCAAGGAAGAGGTGTTGAGTAAGATGAGGGCTGGGTACTGAGAGGTTCAGATGGGGTATCAGCAGGGGCCTTAACTAGAGCTGTCAGTGGAGTGGTATAGGCAAAGGAATGATGGATCCCATTGGAATCTAAGCCTGGTAAAGAAGGATACAAGAATATAAATAATCTATTGTGATCTTCTTCATGAACATAGCCTCTTTCATATTCCCATCTTTAGGTGAGTCACGGCAATGCCTTTAAAGAGGCTTACACTTAAGCCTAGGAAAGTTTAAGAAGGGATATAATTTGGAAAATTAATGACCTTAACAGTTAACTCCTAGGTAACTTGTTAACTTGATTGAGAAAAGTTTGAACTTTGCTAAGGCATCTCCCAGGAATACTGCTTTTTAAAAGGAAAGGTAGTAATACTCTGGGCATGGAACTTTGCTTATTTCTCTACTTTTGAAAAGAAGGAGAAAAAATTTCCCTTGAAGTTGCCTAACCAATATGGCCCTGGCCTAACCCAGCTGGTTAAATGGATCCAGGAGAAACACTGTTATAGTGTTAACCAGGTCTTTAGGTGTGACTGGTAGCTGCTTGAGTGGTAGGATGTTACCATCTTGATAAAAGATGTTACTCAATGCCTGATCCCTTCAGTGAACAAATAGCAAAAATTTTGCCTTCCTGTAGTCACAGTCTAAAGGGGAGAAAAACAATAACAGAACGATAAGTAAAATGTGAAGAAATTAAGAGTACAGAAGTTTTAGAGGTAGGAGTGAAAATAAAATTTTAAATAGAGTGGTCAAGAACAGACTCACTTTGGGGCGTCTGGGTGGCTCAGTCGGTTAAGTGTCCGACTTCAGCTCAGGTCACGATCTCGCGGTCCGTGAGTTCGAGCCCCGCGTCGGGCTCTGGGCTGATGGCTCAGAGCCTGGAACCTGCTTCCAGTTCTGTGTCTTCCTCTCTCTCTGCCCCTCCCCCGTTCATGCTCTGTCTCTCTCTGTCTCAAAAATAAATAAAACGTTAAAAAAATTAAAAAAAAAAAAAGAACAGACTCACTTTGAATGCGGTATCTGTGTAAAAACTTGGAGACATGGTAAACCTGTGACTATCTGGCGGGGGGTGGGGTGGGGAGACTGTTCCAGGCAAAGGGAACAGCAAATGAGTAATATGTTTAGGGAGAAATTGAAGCAGGTGGAGATGTTAGAGAGTGGAAAGATATGAAAACAGAAAGATGGGCAGGGAGCCACATCAGGGAGGGCCTTGTAGGACACAGTAAGGATTGGCTTTTACTTTGAAATAGGAAGCCATTGGGCTAATCTTAGCAGAGGAATGACATGTTTTTTTTTTTTTAATTTTTTAATGTTTATTTATGAGAGAGAGAGACAGACAGACAGATAGAGCATGAGCAGGGGAAGGGCAGAGAGAGAGGGCAACACAGACTCTGAAGCAGGCTTCAGGCTCTGAGCTGTCAGCACAGAGCCCAATGAGGGGCTCGAACTCATGAGCTGTGAGATCATGACCTGAGCCAAAGTCTGATGCCCAACGCACTGAGACACCCAGCCACCTGGGAGGAATGACTTATGTTTTAATGAGCACTGCTTCCTGTGATTTAGATGGACTGTAGGGGCGAAGCCAGAAGCAGGTTAAGCAGCAAGAAGGTTTCTGGAGTCCCCCAGACAAGAGGTGATGGTGGCTTTGCTCAGGGTGGAAGGCATGATAGTTGTTCACTTATGTTGTTCAGTGTTCTCATTCTACCTTTGCAGATTCCATGGAGGAAGAGACCATTATGTCTGAAAGACAAGGAGAGTCTCATTATTTGGTTCAGTTTGACAAGTTCTCTCAGGAATAAAGGAGAACAAGTAAAAACTAAGAGCCTCTGGGTTCCATGAAAGAAGGAAGTCAATCCAACTTGGTTGGATTTCTTGAATCTTGCAACTTCTTCATATTTATTAGCTTTATGCTCTCATTCCATTTCCAGGTAATGATTAGTAATAAAAATGAAAATGAAAATGCCTCTCAGATATAGCAAAAATTAAGAAGTCAAGCAAACTGTAACTTTCTTGTATCCAGGCATGGAATGGAAAAAAAATCACAATGAACTGGGTCCACAGTGACTACTCTGAAGGGCTCTGGAGCTATGAGTTAGGAGGCATTGTTGGTGGTGATGATAACTCTCCAGAGGCTTCTAAGCTATCCAAGAGGAATAGAAAACAAGAACATTTCTATATGCTTTTCCTGAAGGCTGACCACCTTTAAGAAACCATGTTATGTCATCTAACCTTCTCCAGATATAAGAAGAGCTATTAGGGCATCTCATTTAATACCCAACATGCATTTCATGTTGGGCTGCAAAATGATGGGAATTAATTTCCTCATGCTTTAGCTCACCCACAAGCCCATATTTTGGACCAAATGGTTCCAGGAATTAAAGTTGCTGAAAAGGGACGCCTGGGTGGCTCAGTTGGTTGGGCGTCTGACTTCGGCTCAGGTCATGATCTCACAGTCCGTGAGATAGACTCTCTTCTCCCCAAATAAGTAAGGAAAAATGGTCACTGGATACCAATACTATTGTCTTACTCTGTGTATTACTCCTTGGGGTTGTTAGAATTAGGAAACTTTCTCCTGAACTTTGCCTAAAAATTTGTCCTAAAACATTCCCATACTGTCTTAGGCTCTTTAAAGTGAAAGTGGAGGGTGGGGCGCCTGGGTGGCTGAGGCAAGTGTCTGACTTCGGCTCAGGTCATGATCTCATGGCTTGTGAGTTCGAGCCCCGCGTCGGGCTCTGTGCTGACAGCTCGGAGCCTGGAGCCTGCTTCAGATTCTGTGTCTCCCTCTCTCTCTGCCCCTCCCCCACTCACACTCTGTCTCTCTATCAAAAAATGAATAAATGTTAAAAAAAATTTTAAAGTTGCTGAAGAAAAGCTTCTAGATTTTGAGATTTCAGGCTAGTTACTTTGAAGAAGGAAATGGGCTCAGTTGCAAGTGTCAACTTTGTGGGGTCTCTGAGTGGTGACTTGATTTTTTTAAGAGCTCCGAAATTGAGATAAAAAAAAAAGAAAAAGAAAATCTGACTATTCAGACCAATAACCGGCAGAAGGATTGTATCAGTAAAGAGAAAACTACCCACTGAGAACAGCCCATGCCCAAATGGCTTCACTGGTAAATGCTACCAGTGAAGAGGAAGAATTAATGCTGATTCTTAACAAACTCTTCCAAAAAGCAGAAAAGTAAGGAACAGTTCCCAACTCATTCTATAAGGCTTGTATAATCCTAATACCAAAACCAGACCAATATATTACAAGAAAAGACAGTTACAGATCAATATGACTTATGAATATAGATGCAAAAATCTTTAACGAACACTAGCTGACCAAATCAAGCAAAATATAAAGAGGATTATATACCATGACTTATCACAGGAATGCAAGGTTAACTTACACAAACTTTTATCAATGTCATACACTGTATTAATAAAGGACAAAAACCACATGATCATATCAATAGAGGTGAGGAATACCTTTGACAAAATTCAACACCCTTTTATTGTAAAAATATTTAACAAACTAGAGTAAGAGGGGAACTTCCTCAACCTGATGAAGGGCATCCGTGAGAAACCCCCATTGACATTATACCTAATGATAAAAGACTGGATGATCCCCTCCTAATATCAGGAAGAAAGGCAAGGATGTCTGTTTACACTGCTTCTCTTCAATATTGTACTGGAGGTTCTAGTCAAGGCAATTAGGCAAGAAAAAGAAAAGGCATCAGATTGGAAAAGAAGAAGTAAAACATATCTATTTGTAGATTACATGACCTTGAATATAGAAAACCCGAAGAAGTCCACTAAAAGACCATGAGAGGGGAGCCTGGGTGGCTCAGTTTGTTAAGCATACGATTATTGATTTCAGCTCAGGTCATGATCTCATGGTTCATGGGATTGACCCCCTCACTGGGCTCTGTGCCAACAGCACGGAGCCTGCTTGGGATTTTCCCTCTCTCTCCCTCAAAATGAATAAATAAACTTAAAAAAAAAAGACCACAAGAGCTAATAAATGAGTTTGGCAAGGTCGCAGGATAAGTATCAATCTGTAAAAAATCAGTTGTTATTTCAATTGCAATAAGCAATCTAAAACTAAAATTCAGAAAATAATTCCATTTACAGTAGTATCAAAAAGAAAAGCTTCCCACTGTTTTCTCAGAGTTCATATGTTAACCTTAGGGTGAGAAGCCTCAGTCAAGGCCACAGCTGCAAGTGGCCCTAATAAGGTGATTATTCTCAGCAGGTGTGTGATAGGACAGGTTCAAAGATTGGTGAGTTACTTTGCATTCTTGTGAAAACCTTGCCACCCATAGGTGTGTCCTTAAATATCCACAAGCAGGCAATTACCTATTGGCAGAATTTGGGGAATCCAGTTTGCCTCCCTACCCCCAAATTAGTCCTTCAGTCTCTCACTCAAAGAATTTTAGAAGTTTAAATTTTTGGTTCCTGTGACTAAGAAAAATGTTTGTGCAAGAGACATATCTTGTTATGAGTGAATTTATGATCCATTTTATACAATACACAGAATAAAAATGGAAAGAGATTGGGTACCTCTGAGGACAAAAAGACAAACTGGAGAGCAAGGTATGATACAAATAAACTTGATTCTTAGTGTTGACTCTGACCTTTCTACTAGTGAATAAAAAGTAAAGGAAGATCCCTTATCTTTGGATAAAAATTTATACCTGGTAAAATATGTGCATGATCTTATTCGGTCTCTTTATAAATAAGTCAGTGAAGTAAGCACAGATGTGATTCCCATTTTCAGGGGAGGAAAGTAGAACATAAAAGATAATGGCCAGGGCGCCTGGGTGGCTCAGTCAGTTAAGTGACTGACTTCGGCTCAGGTCATGATCTCACAGTCTGTGGGTTCGAGCCCCACGTCAGGCTCTGCGCTGGCAGCTCGGAGCCTGGAGCCTCCTTCAGATTCTGTCTCCCTCTCTCTCTGCCCCTCCCCTGCTTGCACTCTGTCTCTCTCTCTCAAAAATAAATAAACATTAAAAAAATTTAAAAGAAAAAAAAGATAATGGCCACCCAAGGCCACTCTTCCATTAAATGGCAGAGCCAGGACTTAAGCCCAGGTCTCTGAACTTCAAATCATGTACTCTTTCAAACACACTAATGTGGAAAGAGTCTACTCTGTCTACTTTCCCCCAAAGATTTTAAATTATAGCTAGTACTGTTTAACATAATTCAATAATTCGGGGCGCTTGGGTGGCGCAGTCGGTTAAGCGTCCGACTTCAGCCAGGTCACGATCTCGCGGTCCGTGAGTTCGAGCCCCGCGTCGGGCTCTGGGCTGATGGCTCGGAGCCTGGAGCCTGTTTCCGATTCTGTGTCTCCCTCTCTCTCTGCCCCTCCCCCGTTCATGCTCTGTCTCTCTCTGTCCCCAAAAAAATAAATAAACGTTGAAAAAATAAATAAATTATTAACATAATTCAATAATTCTTTTAAAAATAATTTTAAAGGAGTGTTTTAGATCAACTGAAAAATGAAGGGAAGAAAAACGGCAACACTCCTTTTACAAATTCATAAGTAGAATGCTTCAGCTCCTTTTTTGCCCCAAAAGGCCACATCCTGTAGAGGATGTATAAAATTGTTATGCCATGAGCCTGTGTCTGAGAATTTGCTGTTTTAATTCAGGCCCTTGATGCAGCAGCCATGTTCCGTCAAATGATTTAAGACGTGTTTCAGAACTGGCCCTTGCTGGGAGGGGCTTTGATTGAATTACTATAAGTCCTAGGAGAAATGCTAATGATCTTAGCATTTGTGCTGTTCAGAGTCAACAGGAATCTGCCTTACCCAGGAGTACCTGTGTTGGTGGCCTGAAAGTGGGTCAGGGATTTTTTTAAGATAAAGTTTCTTATATTTCCATATTAAACACTATGTAGGTCATTGCCTACCTAAGGGCTTGGTTGATATTGAAGCTGCAAGAATCAGAATTGTGTGTGCTTCTGTTACACAGGGGTCTGGTGGCTGAGCAAGTGGCTGTATTTGTTGCAGGGAATGAGGTGCAGTGGAGAAGGATGGAAGAAATAAAAGAAGGAAGTGCATGCTTGTCCCAGGCCCTCCTCCTGATAAGCAACAGCCTTGAGAGACACACACTGTCCCCACTGTAGGGCACTTGATAAAAGAGAACCTCCCAAGGCTTCATGAGCAAATATGAACCACACCCCAATATCAGCAGTCCTTGATCACCTCCATCCTTTTCCTTTGGCTTGTAAGAGGGCCTGTTGGGGGGCCTACAGTGGGCCCACTGAACCTAGAGAGTAGTGCTAGTGAAGGGTGGTACTAAAGGATGAGCTGAGCACTGTGTTCATTTAGCAATGCAATTTGGAATCCTTATATCTCTGTACATTGGAGCCCTAGGTGAAACCTGGGATCCTCCACCTAGACTGTGGTGATGAGGACACCAGATGGAGGGGAAGGATGTCACCTCCATGCCTGCTAATTAGTTGTTCTGTGATCTTGGGGTTTCCTGTCTTCCTTTATTAAAATATTCAAGTTAGAGCAAAGCCTTTCTGGAAAACAAAGGGATGTGTGTGGCATTGTTTTTACTGAAGCATCTGGGTGTTTTTTTAAACATACACCTTAAAAGAGTCAGACTTCCAATGAGTGGAAAAGAACAAATCATATAAAGTAACCTTGGCCATGTGACTTCATTTCCTCAGTTTCTTCATCAGTAAAATGAGGAAGATTTAGGTCTGTTGAACTAATATCTCAGAGATTCCCTGAAGACCCTCTTCTGCTTAGGAAAGCCTGGAGTATAAGGATGTTAGGGGGAGAATGGCCAAGATCTTGCACTGAAGCTGTATGTAAGATTACAGAGAGGGTGGGCTGTCTGACATCCTGGGTGGCTAAGACAGGGTTCCTCTAATTCCAGTTCCAAAAAAAGTGCTTGGTTCTCTGCACCTGGTTTCCTTTTCATAGATGGGACCCATCACCCAGCTTTCAAAGTGAATACCTCTAACGCTGGTGAGCAGCAGGTCAGAGGGACCTGTATTTGTATTCTGCCTGCATTTATTGGTAGCTGACTACCAACTGTATGGGGACATCAGGCAACTTACTTCATTTCTCCGAGCATCTCAAAATCTCTTTATCTGTAAAAGGGGAATAATGATTTTATAGATTCTACTTCATGGCTTTGTTGTGAGGGTTAACTACATGGGAACTTTCTAAGCAGAGGGCCTGGTATATAGAAATTTTTTCAGTGAATGATGGTCATAACCGCAACCTTAGAAGAACCCACAGGACTACATCTGGCACATCGTAGCTTTGGCCCTGTAGGAGGGTCACTGCCTTCAAACATTTGCAAGACCATTATGGAAGAACCTTGAGGATGGGTGTTGTGCTGTTGGCCCCAGCAATAAGTAAAAGAAAGTTTTGAGTCATCTGAGACCAGTGTGGGATTTGGAGCTTGCATTTGTGGGCATAAAGGAAAATGACAGGGACCAGCCTGGACATCTGTATGCCTTCAGTGGCAGAATATGACCCTGGGGGAAGGGCTATAGGTTTCCTCAGCTGAATGGTCCCTCGCACATGGAAAAGGTTATAGTGTTTAGTTGTGAAGAGTTGTGGAAGGAGATGAGAGCTGGTAGTCATGAGAACTTTGGGGAATGCTGCGAGGAGCCAACCAGAGCCCCTTCAGGAATAAATGACTTAGTCCCTCAAATGGCAGAGTGCTGCTGGAAGACAGCCCTTGGCTGTCAGCCTTCTTCAGGAATAACTAATCAGGGCAGGGCTACCAAGTCCCAGGTCTATTCACTCACTGGGCCTGGACACCTCTGAGCAGGTCACCCCTGCTCCAGGGCTTCCTGTGTGGTTGGCTAAGGACATCAGGGAGACTGTATTACAGCCTAGTTTCCCACCCTGCCCAGTCCTCCTCCTTGCCCTGTCATGTTCCACCCCACCCTGCCCTTCCACAGGTATTGATCCTGGGAGCCCAGAGAAGAACATAGAGGATCCTTGATAGTGGGGCTGGGGTGGGGGATCAGACAAAAAGGAGGAGGCTGGGCTGAACGACTTTTGAGGTATCCTAAATCTGTGATGGTAAGTCTACATTTCACAAAATGTGGTTCAAAGCCCCAAGTAGTGTGGGATACTTACTAATATGGCAGGTTCCTGAGCCCTACCTTGGCCCCTGCCCAGACCCACTGAACCAGACCCATGGGGCTTTTTAAACAAGTCCCAGGATTATCCTTCCAACTACTGAGGGATAACAGAACATATCCCTTAGAAGGTAGACCTTGGGGTGCCTGGGTTGCTTAGTTGGTTCAGCATCAGACTTCGGCTCAGGCCATGATCTCATGGTTCATGGGTTCAGGCCTTGCGTCGGGCTCTGTGCTGACAGCTTGGAGCCTGGAGCCTGCTTTGGATTCTGTGTTTCCCTCTCCCTCCCTCCCTCTCTCTCTCTGCGCCCCTCCCCCACTCATGCTCTGTCCCTCTGTCTCTCAAAAATACATAAATATTGGGGGGCGAGGGGGACATAGACCTTGTGCTCTTGGTTCCAGCAACAGGTACAAAAGGTCTGAGTTGTCTGAAGCCGGATGGGATTTGGAGATTGCTTTTCTGGGCATAAAGGAAAATGACAGGGACCAGCCTAGACATAAATCTTTTGCAAATTCAACCCTCATTTAAAAGAATATCAGCACCCAAAGCTTGCCTCTTTTGGGCTCAGCAGGCTATCCTCACACCATCAGAATGAAATGACCTCCAGGTTTGAATGGTTTTGCTGTTCATATTTCCTGCCAGACCTTTTACTCCAAATAGATTTTTTTGAAGAGGTAATTTACACAGGTTATACTGAAAAGCATGGGGGTCAGAGATTATTTGCAACATTCAAATGCAATTATCAAAGGATGTTGATTCCGATCCAAAAAAGGAAAAACCACTAATCGACTATTAAATATTTATAGGTCACCTTATTATTAATTTATTTCAGCAGGAACTCAGGAAAGCACCCAAATTTTATAGCTGAGCTAGTCATTCAGTTCAAAGCCTGGCCACACAAAATGAGTATGAATCATATCAGGAATTTGAACAGTGAAAAATTCAAATGTCAGTTTTACAGTTCTCTTAGTCACCTCTTGAGCTGGCCTGCAGCCTTATACCCAAACATTTTCTCTCTGATCAGTCCTTGCCTCAATGAGACCATACTCAGGGCAGCATGCTCAGAGAAAAGCATATGCTTTGGACCACACAGACCAGTGTAGGCATCTGGGTCCAGCACTGGGTAGTCCTGTGACCTCAAGCAAGATGCCCCTCCTCTCTGAGCCTCACCCCCGTCACCTGTAAAACGGGGCTAAAAAACTCTTTCCCCGGCAGATTTCTTAGGGGGCTCCTAGCATGGAAGCTCCTAGCACATAAAGGGAAAACAAGTGGTGGCTACTCTTTTGTCCTCCGGTGGGATTAGTTGTACCTGAGTGCACAGTAGGTAGTTAGCTATCTGCTCCTGGTCACAAGTTGCTTAAATGCCCAGAGCCAGAGGAGTGCTGGTTGGGGTAGACAGAGACGTTGTGAAGGTACTCACCACCTACCCTGGGAAAGAGAAACAAAGTTACAAGTGGCAGTACAAGAAAGCAAATGCTTAGCACCAAATGAATGGCAAAGATTAGTATTCCAGAATTAATATTCTAGAAGCACAAGACTTGGGAGGCCCAGGATGGCTTTCTAAGGCAGTGTTTCCCACAATAGCATCATCTGAGGAATGTAAAAAGAGTGCCAATGCCTGAGTCTCACTCCCAGGGACTCTGATTGAATTGGCTTGGGGTAGATAGAGCCCAAACACTTGTATTTCTCCAAACCTCTTCCTTGATTCCAGTGTGTGCCAGGTGGAGATCTGCTGTGCTAAGGAACAAGGTCTGAAAAGGGCAGGACTTATCTACCCCTGACATTTGAACAGTGCTTTGCCATCCCAAGCACTTTCACTACATGGTTTTAAGAGACCCAGACAGGTGTACAGAAAGGGAGGAGCTGGAGCATAGACCTGAGGGCCAGTATGTCAGTGATGTTTCCATTTCATAGAATCTGGCGCTACGCCTTGGGCTCCATGCTCCTGAACGCTTTCAGTTGCAATACCAGCACTTATTCCTTGGGGAGGGAGGATTGTCCCTTCAAAGAGGTAACTAGCCCGTAGAAAAGAGCAGAAATGAAGCTACATCTTTGAACTGTCTGCAATCTGGGAGTGCTCTCTCAACAAATGATGCAAAATTGCAACTACAAAAACCTTAAGCTTTACTAATTTAGGATAGACTAGTCCCTGGGAGGGGATCACATAGGTTTTGTTTCTCATCAGGTTAAGTAACTGCCCAAGGTCCTAGGTCTAGTAACTGGTAGAAATGGCACTGGAATCCAGGTCCAACTCTACAACCTCTTAATCACTATTGGAAATACTGGTGTCTGCCTTATTTTGAATCAATGAAATGTTCTTATTTGAATGTTGGTCCCACAAGTGGAAATTATTGCTTATTCACAGTGTTTCAGCTGAACCTCCCTGAGTCGAGTCCTGAGTTGTAGTTTCTATTTCCACCCTAGGTACAGTCCCAGAAGTGTTTCCCAGGAAAGATGCCAGAAAACATCTGCTACAGCACAAAGCTCATGTCTACACTCTAAAGTCCTCCCTTAGAAAGCAGCCCCAGGCAAAACTCCAAAGCAAAGCGTGCAGAGGGAAACCTCTGGTGTAGCTTACTGTTGCCTCCAGCCAAGCTAGGGACATTTATGGGCTAGCCCTGCCAGAAGATTTTCTGGGATTTAAAAGCTGAGAACTGGAACTAAGTCCTTTTAGGGAGGCAAGAAGCCAATGAAGATGCCTCTGCTGGCCAGCGGGGATCCCAAGGCTGCGCCTGAGGAGCCTGCCCAGGGCTGGCTGATGGGGGATAAGAGAAGCCTGTGAAGGGGCAAGGGGGGCAGGGCCTGGAAGATGCCCCTGCTCTAAGAACACGGGCTAACCCGGGTGATGAGAGCAAGAGAATGAGTGCACAACCCCCTTTCCCTCAGCCTTTTGGTCTATAAATGTCCTTGGCATCCCTGCAGAGGACATTTATGATTCCTGCTTCATTCAGAGTCTGTGGGTCAAGGTGAAGCTCTCAGCTCTCTCTCTTCCACACTCTTAGTGAGATTTTAGGTGAGGCTGTTTATCCCCTTTGCTCCACGTTTTTCCACTGAAAATGGGAGATAATTATAGCTTCTTTGCAAGGTGGTTGTGATGATTACAGAGGAAGTATGCAAGAGACTGGGCATTGGGCAAGGTCTCAGTCTCCCCCAGCAACTAGCTCTTTAGGAAATTGTATTTATTATTTTTTAACGAGCAAGGAGTAAGACTGCTTATATTACTGTGAAATAGACACTGAAGTCCTCTTCGGGGCAGAGATGGGAACCTTGCCCCTCCCTGAATCACTGCAGCCTCTAGAACTTAGTGCCTTGCAGATGGTTTTAATGCTCAAGAAACTTTTACAGATTGGCTTGGAGTCAGTAGTGTGCAGGCTCAGAACTTGCAGAGCCTGTAGCAGGGTATGACTCTGCTAACCTAGAGCCATCATCTGGTGATGTGCAGCTGATGGCTTGTAGTAAAACATGTGAGCTGTGGTACTGGGAAAGCGTGCCAGTGTGGGCTTGGGCAGAATAAATGCATGGCCAAGCCATACTAGCAAAATCACGGGTAAGACTTTGGAAAACCTCTTCTGTTAAAAGGCAAGGATTCATTTTGGCATCTTAGTATGAACGGTCCTGGTGAAAGGTGTATGATGTTCAGGGCTCTGAGCTTCAAGGGGTGGGGTCCAGGCCTGGCTCTGCTGCTGGCCAAGTGCATGACCTTGGGATGGCATGCCCCTCACTGAGGTCCAAGAGGCTTCATTAATCAATTGGAGGGGTGGCCTGTATAATCTCCAAGCTGCTCATGCACTTTATTTTACCTATTACAAAAGTCCATAAAAAGCATCTAGTGAACTAATTTTGGCTTTATGTTGACCAACAAATATAGTCAATGAGTGAATGAATCAACCAACCCGGTATTTATAGTGGAACTATAAAGAGTCTAGTGTGGTGTTAAACACTTGGGACATTCAGGAGAAACATTGCCTCCAGCTGGCCTCTCAGCCCCTAAAGGATCTATAGTACAGCTGCTATCCATCGTCCTAGCCACTGCAGTGTCCTTTTCGAGTTATGTTGCCCATGTCTTTATTTGAAACCCTCTCATGCACACTGATCTTGGTTTCTAATGCCATTGTCTGATCCAAGGAACCAGAGCTCCTTGGGAAAATGACTGATTCCAGGGCTGAGGCAGGGAACTACACAGTGGATCTGGATCATCTTGTTATGCCAGAAAGTAAGGAGACATGTTAAAAGGACTCAGGAGACAGGTGTCACCTCAGAAGTGTCCTTACTGACTAAATCTGGGACAGTTTGAGCATCAGAATAAATAAGGACAGTAATTTTAAACCATTAAAATAATAGGAACCCACGAGCCCATACCTGTATAAATACATACCCACATACAAACATGCATACATACAGAGAAGAGGGAAAGTTCTTTCTTATGGCAGAATACCAACTAATAAAAGTGGAAAGAATGATGGAATTTACAAAGCCACTATTTTGCAAAAATCATGGTAATTGCATACAGGCAAAGAATCATCAATTTTGTTAAAATTATTGGGTGAGAATTTGATGGATAGTAGGCTGACTTAATAATTACAGAGGGAACATTGGTACATTTACTACAGATGGGAAATCTAGTAGTGCATTCTTCACCAAATGACCAGAGTTCCTATCACCACTAATTGGACAAACTGACAGCAGGTGTTGATACACTGAGAAGGATAGTATCAATATTAAATTTCCTGAATTTGGTAATTGTATGTTACGGCAGACACATAAGGTGGCCCCCATGATCCTTACTTGTCGATGTTTTTGCCTTGTATGATCCTCTCCCCTTGAGACTGAGCAGGATCTATGACCTATTTCTAACCACAAGAGTATGATAGAAGTGACTGGAGGTACATGATTACATGCCCATCATTACATGGTTGCATTACATAGGATTGCAGCCCCATCTTGCTGGAGTCTGTCACTCCCTTGCTGGTTTTGAGGAAGCAAGCCGCCATGGTTTTGAAAAGCTTGCCTTTGATTTTATCATTTCTTATCCTTTCCTGCAATTAATTGTATCCTGCTTTCCTATTTTCTTTTTTTTTTCTTTTTTCTTTTTTCTTTCTTTCTTTCTTTCTTTATTTTATTTATATATGAAATTTATTGTCAAATTGCTTTCCATACAACACCCAGTGCTCATCCCAAAAGGTGCCCTCCTCAATACCCATCACCCAACCTCTCCTCCCTCCCACCCCCCATCAACCCTTAGTTTGTTCTCAGTTCTCAACAGTCTCTTATGCTTTGGCTCTCTCCCACTCTAACCTCTTTTTTTTTTTTTTTTCCGTCCCCTCCCCCATGGGTTCCTGTTAAGTTTCTCAGGATCCACATAAGAGTGAAACCATATGGTATCTGTCTTTCTCTGTATGGCTTATTTCACTTAGCATCACACTCTCCAGTTCCATCCACGTTGCTACAAAAGGCCATATTTCATTTTTTCTCATTGCCACGTAGTATTCCATTGTGTATATAAACCACAATTTCTTTATCCATTCATCAGTTGATGGACATTTAGGCTCTTTCCATAATTTGACTATTGTTGAGAGTGCTGCTATGAACATTGGGGTACAAGTGCCCCTATGCATCAGTACTCCTGTGTCTCTTGGATAAATTCCTAGCAGTGCTATTGCTGGGTCATAGGGTAGGTCTATTTTTAATTTTCTGAGGAACCTCCACACTGCTTTCCAGAGCAGCTGCACCAATTTGCATTCCCACCAACAGTGCAAGAGGGTTCCCGTTTCTCCACATCCTCTCCAGCATCTATAGTCTCCTGATTTGTTCATTTTGGCCACTCTGACTGGCGTGAGGTGATACCTGAGTGTGGTCTTGATTTGTATTTCCCTGATAAGGAGCGACGCTGAACATCTTTTCATGTGCCTGTTGGCCATCCGGATGTCTTCTTTAGAGAAGTATCTATTCATGTTTTCTGCCCATTTCTTCACTGGGTTATTTGCTTTTCGGGTGTGGAGTTTGGTGAGCTCTTTATAGATTTTGGATACTAGCCCTTTGTCCGATATGTCATTTGCAAATATCTTTTCCCATTCCGTTGGTTGCCTTTTAGTTTTGTTGGTTGTTTCCTTTGCTGTGCAGAAGCTTTTTATCTTCATAAGGTCCCAGTGATTCACTTTTGCTTTTAATTCCCTTGCCTTTGGGGATGTGTCGAGTAAGAGATTGCTACGGCTGAGGTCAGAGAGGTCTTTTCCTGCTTTCTCCTCTAAGGTTTTGATGGTTTCCTGTCTCACATTCAGGTCCTTTATCCATTTTGAGTTTATTTTTGTGAATGGTGTGAGAAAGTGGTCTAGTTTCAACCTTCTGCATGTTGCTGTCCAGTTCTCCCAGCACCATTTGTTAAAGAGACTGTCTTTTTTCCATTGGATGTTCTTTCCTGCTTTGTCAAAGATGAGTTGGCCATACGTTTGTGGGTCTAGTTCTGGGGGTTCTATTCTATTCCATTGGTCTATGTGTCTGTTTTTGTGCCAATACCATGCTGTCTTGATGATGACAGCTTTGTAGTAGAGGCTAAAGTCTGGGATTATGATGCCTCCTGCTTTGGTCGTCTTCTTCAAAATTACTTTGGCTATTCGGGGCCTTTTGTGGTTCCATATGAATTTTAGGATTGCTTGTTCTAGTTTTGAGAAGAATGCTGGTGCAATTTTGATTGGGATTGCATTGAATGTGTAGATAGCTTTGGGTAGTATTGACATTTTGACAATATTTATTCTTCCAATCCATGAGCAGGGAATGTCTTTCCATTTCTTTAAATCTTCTTCAATTACCTTCATAAGCTTTCTATAGTTTTCAGCATACAGATCCTTTACATCTTTGGTTAGATTTATTCCTAGGTATTTTATGCTTCTTGGTGCAATTGTGAATGGGATCAGTTTCTTTATTTGTCTTTCTGTTGCTTCATTGTTAGTGTATAAGAATGCAACTGATTTCTGTACATTGATTTTGTATCCTGCAACTTTACTGAATTCATGTATCAGTTCTAGCAGACTTTTGGTGGAGTCTATCGGATTTTCCATGTATAATATCATGTCATCTGCAAAAAGCGAAAGCTTGACTTCATCTTTGCCAATTTTGATGCCTTTGATTTCCTTTTGTTGTCTGATTGCTGATGCTAGAACTTCCAGCACTATGTTAAACAACAGCAGTGAGAGTGGGCATCCCTGTCGTGTTCCTGATCTCAGGGAAAAAGCTCTCAGTTTTTCCCCGTTGAGGATGATGTTAGCTGTGGGCTTTTCATAAATGGCTTTGATGATCTTTAAGTATGTTCCTTCTATCCCGACTTTCTCAAGGGTTTTCATTAAGAAAGGGTGCTGGATTTTGTCAAAGGCCTTTTCTGCATCGATTGACAAGATCATATGGTTTTTCTCTTTTTTTTTGTTAATGTGATGTATCACGTTGATTGATTTGCGAATGTTGAACCAGCCCTGCATCCCAGGAATGAATCCCACTTGATCATGGTGAATAATTCTTTTTATATGCCGTTGAATTCGATTTGCTAGTATCTTATTGAGAATTTTTGCATCCATATTCATCAGGGATATTGGCCTGTAGTTCTCTTTTTTTACTGGGTCTCTGTCTGGTTTAGGAATCAAAGTAATACTGGCTTCATAGAATGAGTCTGGAAGTTTTCCTTCCCTTTCTATTTCTTGGAATAGCTTGAGAAGGATAGGTATTATCTCTGCTTTAAACGTCTGGTAGAACTCCCCTGGGAAGCCATCTGGTCCTGGACTCTTATTTGTTGGGAGATTTTTGATAACCGATTCAATTTCTTCGCTGGTGATGGGTCTGTTCAAGCTTTCTATTTCCTCCTGATTGAGTTTTGGAAGAGTGTGGGTGTTCAGGAATTTGTCCATTTCTTCCAGGTTGTCCAATTTGTTGGCATATAATTTTTCATAGTATTCCCTGATAATTGTTTGTATCTCTGAGGGATTGGTTGTAATAATTCCATTTTCATTCATGATTTTATCTATTTGGGTCATCTCCCTTTTCTTTTTGAGAAGCCTGGCTAGAGGTTTGTCAATTTTGTTTATTTTTTCAAAAAACCAACTCTTGGTTTCGTTGATCTGCTCTACAGTGTTTTTAGATTCTATATTGTTTATTTCTGCTCTGATCTTTATTATTTCTCTTCTTCTGCTGGGTTTAGGCAGCCTTTGCTGTTCTGCTTCTATTTCCTTCAGGTGTGCTGTTAGATTTTGTATTTGGGATTTTTCTTGTTTCTTGAGATAGGCCTGGGTTGCAATGTATTTTCCTCTCAGGACTGCCTTCGCTGCGTCCCAAAGCGTTTGGATTGTTGTATTTTCATTTTCGTTTGTTTCCATATATTTTTAAATTTCTTCTCTAATTTCCTGGTTGACCCACTCATTCGTTAGTAGGGTGTTCTTTAACCTCCATGCTTTTGGAGGTTTTCCAGACTTTTTTCTGTGGTTGATTTCAAGCTTCATAGCATTGTGGTCTGAAAGTATGCATGGTATGATTTCAATTCTTGTAAACTTATGAAGGGCTGTTTTGTGACCCAGTATCTGATCTATCTTGGAGAATGTTCCATGTGCACTCGAGAAGAAAGTATATTCTGTTGCTTTGGGATGCAGAGTTCTAAATATATCTGTCAAGTCCATCTGATCCAATGTCTCATTCAGGGCCCTTGTTTCTTTATTGACCGTGTGTCTAGATGATCTATCCATTTCTGTAAGTGGGGTGTTAAAGTCCCCTGCAATTACCACATTCTTATCAATAAGGTTGCTTATGTTTATGAGTAATCGTTTTATATATCTGGGCGCTCCGGTATTCGGCGCATAGACATTTATAATTGTTAGCTCTTCCTGATGGATAGACCCTGTCACTATTATATAATGTCCTTCTTCATCTCTTGTTACAGCCTTTAATTTAAAGTCTAGTTTGTCTGATATAAGTATGGCTACTCCAGCTTGCTTTTGGCTTCCAGTAGCATGATAACTAGTTCTCCATCCCCTCACTCTCAATCTAAAGGTGTCCTCAGGTCTAAAATGAGTCTCTTGTAGACAGCAAATAGATGGGTCTTGTTTTTTTATCCATTCTGATACCCTATGTCTTTTGGTTGGTGCATTTAATCCATTTACATTCAGTGTTATTATAGAAAGATATGGGTTTAGAGTCATTGTGATGTCTGTATGTTTTATGCTTGTAGTGATGTCTCTGGTACTTTGTCTCACAGGGTCCCCCTTAGGATCTCTTGTAGGGCTGGTTTAGTGGTGACAAATTCCTTCAGTTTTTGTTTGTTTGGGAAGACCTTTATCTCTCCTTCTATTCTAAATGACAGACTTGCTGGATAAAGGATTCTCGGCTGCATATTTTTTCTGTCTAGCACCCTGAAAATCTCGTGCCAATTCTTTCTGGCCTGCCAAGTTTCAAAAGAGAGATCAGTCACGAGTCTTATAGGTCTCCCTTTCTATGTGAGGGCACGTTTACCCCTTGCTGCTTTCAGAATTTTCTCTTTATCCTTGTATTTTGCCAGTTTCACTATGATATGTCGTGCAGAAGATCGATTCAAGTTACGTCTGAAGGGAGTTCTCTGTGCCTCTTGGATTTCAATGCCTTTTTCCTTCCCCACTTCAGGGAAGTTCTCAGCCATTATTTCTTCAAGTACCCCTTCAGCACCTTTCCCTCTCTCTTCCTCCTCTGGGATACCAATTATGCGTATATTATTTCTTTTTAGTGTATCACTTAGTTCTCTAATTTTCCCCTCATACTCCTGGATTTTTTTATCTCTCTTTTTCTCAGCTTCCTCTTTTTCCATAACTTTATCTTCTAGTTCACCTATTCTCTCCTCTGCCTCTTCAATCTGAGCCGTGGTGGTTTCCATTTTGTTATGCATTTCGTTTGAAGCGTTTTTCAGCTCCTCGTGACTGTTCCTTAGTCCCTTGATCTCTGTAGCAAGAGATTCTCTGCTGTCAGCTATACTGTTTTCAAGCCCAGCGATTAATTTTATGACTATTATTCTAAATTCACTTTCTGTTATATTATTTAAATCCTTTTTGATCAGCTCATTAGCTATTGTTATTTCCTGGAGATTCTTCTGAGGGGAATTCTTCCGCTTGGTCATTTTGGATAGTCCCTGGCGTGGTGAGGACCACAGGGCACTTCCCCTGTGCTGTGGTGTATAACTGGAGTTGGTGGGCGGAGCCGCAGTCAGACCTGATGTCTGCCCCCAGCCCACCGCTGTGCCCTAGTCAGACTGGTGTGTGCCTTCTCTTCCCCTCTCCTAGGGGTGGGATTCACTGTGGGGTGGGGTGGCCTGTCTGGGCTACTTGCACACTGCCAGGCTTGTGATGCTGGGGATCTGGTGTCTTAGCTGGGGTGGGTAGGCAAGGTGCACAGGGGCAGGAGGGGCAGGCTTAGCTTGCTTCTCCTTAGGTGATCCACTTCAGGAGGGGCCCTGTGGCAGCAGGAGGGAGTCAGATCCGCTGCCGGAGGTTTGGCTCCGCAGAAGCGCAGAGTTGGGTGTTTGTGCGGAGCGAGCAAGTTCCCTGGCAGGAACTGGTTCTCTTTGGGATTTTGGCTAGGGGATGGGCGGGGGAGATGGCGCTGGCGAGCGCCTTTGTTCCCCACCAAACTGAGCTCTGTCGTCAGGGGGCTCAGCAGCTCTCCTTCCCTTTGTCCTCCAGCCTTCCCGCTTTCTGAGCAGAGCTGTTAACTTATGACCTCCCAGCCGCTAAGTCGCGCTTGCTGTCGGAACACAGTCCATCAGGCCCCTCCGCTTTTTGCAAGCCAGACTCGGGGGCTCTGCTTGGCCGGCGAGCCGCCCCTCCTCCCCGGCTCCCTCCCGCCAGTCCGTGGAGCGCGCACCGCCTCGCCGCCCTTCCTACCCTCTTCCGTGGGCCTCTTGTCTGCGCTTGGCTCTGGCGACTCCGTTTTGCTAATCCTCTGGTGGTTTTCTGGGTTATTTAGGCAGGTGTAGGTGGAATCTAAGTGATCAGCAGGACGCGCGGTGAGCCCAGCGTCCTCCTACGCCGCCATCTTCCCTCTCCTCCTGCTTTCCTATTTTCTGACATTTTGAATTTGAGTTTGCCTTGACTGTCCATGCTACTATTCATTTGTGTTTAAGAATCATGGGTTGAAAGTTTATCTGAGGCATTGTGGTAAAACTGGAACGCCCCATTGTTTTCAATGTTTCAAAGAGAAGAGAATACATTCATTGTTTTTAAATGCATGATTTTTGTAAACAGTCAGTTGGGTTTTACAGAATTAGGCTATGTAATGCAGGGGCCTGTGATTGTGGTGAAGGTTCAGGCCACCAACTGGCTTGGGTCTTCCAGGGTTAGTCATCCCATGTCAGACTTGCTCTGGATGGTCCCCAAACACCAGAGTATTTTTGATACACTACTTATGCAAATTTTGCTCTTGAAGACTTCTTAGAGCCATTCTAATAGGAAAGCTATACTGGCAAGATTATGATATCATCAGAGGTCATTTGAAACAGCTGAGAAGTGAAAGGTTAGAGAAGAATCCCCTTTGTCATGGAAATTGAGGCAGAGAGAACTGAGCCCAGATGTGGAGTTTCCTGACCAGTAGACAGAATGCCACAGGCACTTACAAGCCTTTCAAAAAGAAGTCTAGTCAAAAAACTTAAGATGGCAGCTAGGGAAGGAGGGACTTTGGAGAGCTGGATACAGCAGGATTTGTGGTAAATTCGCTCCCCCAAGATTACCTGTGCATTGGTGGGTCCATATGTGCATGGGTCTCTTTCCTAGGAAGGCAATGAAAATGAACTGAATCTTTGTCACTCCCAAGTGATGCAGAGCAGAGCTGGTTGACATTGCCCAGCCTTACCTCTGCCCTCTGATCTGCACCATGCTGACTCAGCTGCAGCTGTGGGTCCTGGATACCAGGGCTTGGGAGTCTCTGAGAAAGGGTCATTGGCCTTTTAGCCCATTATGAGCCAATATCTGGTTGTGCTTTTCTCATGGAAATAATTCCTTATTCCCAATGCTCCAGTTTTCTGATAACTTTAAACATGGATGGGTGTTCCTTTCTTTTCCTGGACAGATGATGGCATCATAACACTTCTGTGGGAAACAAAACCCGGCAGCATCTTCCCTTGTTTAATTGAATCCAACATTCTGGAAAAGCCTAAGATTCACTGTTTTGCCTTTCATGTCCTGGGTGAAACAGATGAATGCCATAATTTGTGTGTTTTCTGAAAGGGAGACTTGAAAATCTTGCATTTATACTAAAAAGTATTCCCACCTCATTGAAATTCCGGCTTGAACTATCCACCCTGAACACATCCAGAAGCCCTTTTCTCTAATTTTGGAAGCAGCGATCTCAGGAGAGAAGTTTTCCATCTGCCTCCTTATGATACTAAGCTGTTAGTGCAGTTCATTATTTATTACATCTCCCACTTTATGTTAAACTATGATTTTCTTTTTTGCTGGGCTTTAAGAATTCAGCCGGGTTGGTATAAAAATAGGGTTGGCATCTACTTCTGCAGACTGATTTTCTGAACACATATTTTGGAGGAGGTTTGTAATTATTCCCAAACTGCTTACTTTCTTAGCTAGTACTTGATATCTACTCTGCCTGGTCACATTCATGCCACCTCATATGAGATGTGTCTGTGTGATATGTGTGCTCAAAGCCAGCAGTAAAGAGATAATGTCTTCTGAGGCTTTGCACAGGTGCTGGGGGCTGGGTTGTCTGTCCCCAGAAGCAACAGAGTGACATGGGAGCATGTCCACATAGCAGGGTCTCACATTGACAGCAAATTCATAGCTTCTGAGTAGGGAGTTGGTGGCATGTGCTTTTGAAAACAAAGACATTAGGGGCACCTGGCTGGCTCACTCGGTTAAGTATCCAACTTTGGCTCAGGTCATGATCTCACAGTTCAAGCTCCGCATGGGGCTCTGTGCTGACAGCTCAGTCGAAACGGAAATTAGGCTTCTCCGGCCTGGGGCCTTCAGCAGGCTAGCACTCCCCAGGGCATCCTGCCCTTCCAGCCTGGCAAGGAGACAGATGAGAGGACCATGGGACAAGAGTAGAGTCCCGTACATTCCAGTCACTTGAGTGACAGTCCTCTAGGGGTCTGGGAAACAGAACTAGAACCGTATGACGCCAACAATCTTGCAGTTAATCATTACTATTCACTCCTGACAAGCTTGAGAGTTCTTTTTGTGGCTAACCCTGGCCACTCATCTCATGCTAACAGAGGCTCAGGATTGGTGAAATAGCCAAAAAGGTGAAAAAGCCAAAATATTTCATTGCAACAATGTTGGATCATTTCCCACCCAGCATCTTGTTTACAGAAATATCCTATCAGACACAGAAAGGAAAAGGTTGGTATCTTTTGCACCATAATTCAAGTATCACTTTTCTCAATGAAACATTGTCTATAGATTATTCCTCAAAAACAAACAAAAAAACCCACGATGTTTACAACAGCGACTATAAATGTAACATTGCCAGCTTGAATAGTATAGAAAATGTGACTTACTGCACCAGCTCCCCACAGTTGTTCTTTTGATGTGCTAGTTCAGAATAAACAGACTTATCTTTCCTGTCATACAACACTGTCTTTAATTTAATGGAGATGCTATTAAGATAACATCTCTATTCAATTCCATATTGTACCATATTAACACACACAATTAGTAATGCTTTATCAGTTATGAAGAAAGATGATGACTGCTTTTAAGCTAAATTACCTTTATCATGGTAGCACATGAAGGAAACTACAAATATTTACCCGAGTGTATGTTAATTCTTATTTAATTTTAACGCTGCTTTTATCAACCAAATTAACCAATGAATTTTATTAAAGGGAATGTTACTGTAGAAGAGAGCTTCCAATACTGCATTCCATCTGCTTTTATTTATATAATTTTGATGGTTTCTTTTTCTCTTTCATTTCATTTTTAATTAAGAGGAACACATGGAGAATTGAACACTTGGGCTTTATTTTAGCAGAATTGGGAATAATTAGACCCACGTTCTTGTTAAGATAAAGGTTGTGGGTGTTGGGACTATAGGGTGTATGTCGGTTCAACTGAACCCTTGCCAAAGACACCCAATAAATATGATGGCGGGGACATTTGCCACAGTCTTTATACTTCCAGAGACAACATGTGGCAAGAAAGAAGAACTCCTCTTAGTGATTTTACCTGTAAGGAAGCCAAGCAGTTCCTGTATATAGGTTAAGAAGTAAGGATTGCAGTCTAAAGGAGGAGAATATCATGGTAGAAAGCATCTTGGAATTCGGGCTGAGAACATTCTTCCCAGAAATATATAAACAAATTTTGCTTCCTTTGGCTCCGGATCTGCCTGGGGACTTACAGTTCTACGATTCTAATTGTAAGGTATATAGATAGATGGGAGAGACTGCAATAAAAGAAAAACTCTTGTATTTCGTTTCTTGATCTTCTTGGACTAGAACCTTTTTGACCTAAATTTTCTTGACCTTCCCCCTCCCCCCCAATAAAACATCAAGTGTAGGAGCAGCATGTTGGTGGGAATCAATATGCCCTCGGGGTAGCGGTTTGTAATCAGAAGATAGGAGCTCAGATCTTAGTGTTCTTTAGATTTTGAATTATTCTACATTTTTTATTTGCTTTTGGGAAATCTTCTGGGGGACAGAACTTAGGTCCACTTCTGATTGCTTTTAGGAAAGAAAACCAGAGTGACCGAACTCCTTGAAAGGTGCCTCTCAGCTCCAGACTCAGAATGGGTAGATGGCCTTCCTGGTCCTCGGAGGGCAGGGGTACAGCTGGTGGCCCTGCAGCCACTTCAGGGCTGCCTCACTCCACAAGCTTTAGGGCAGTGCTGTTTGCCTGTCTCAGACATCTCTTCACATTCATCAGACAGTAACTATACAAAAAATAGATACCAGGCCAGGCCCTTTGCACTGGCCCAACCTGACCAGATCTGGCACTAAAAGTTGTATGCTTATGTGAGACTGATTCCCAGAGAGATTGTGAAGAAAGTGTATATTTTTTAAAAAGTGAACAGAGTGATGTACATTTTCCATCATGGTCATTCATGCTTATGGTTGAAACACTGTTGTCCAGGACACCTGGATCCTTCTGATCTTATTGTAGACACTTGTGTGACTTTGAGCAAGCCACATGGTCTCTCTAAGCCTCACTTTCTCACTGTAATATGGGGCAAATAGCTGCCTAATCTACAGCATGTAACAACACATGGTCTCCTAATCTCCTACAAAGAAAGAAAATAAAATTGTTTTTAAAAAAATTTTTTTCCAACGTTTATTTATTTTTGGGACAGAGAGAGACAGAGCATGAACGGGCGAGGGGCAGAGAGAGAGGGAGACACAGAATCGGAAACAGGCTCCAGGCTCCGAGCCATCAGCCCAGAGCCCGACGCGGGGCTCGAACTCACGGACCGTGAGATCGTGACCTGGCTGAAGTCGGATGCTCAACCGACTGCGCCACCCAGGCGCCCCTAAAATTGTTTTTAAATAGTTGAAAACACTGCACAGAGCAAACTATCATTGTCATTTTTTTTTCACTGAAATCAGAATTATTTCTTATTCCCTTTAAGCTAAAAAGAGCTGAGCACATTACTGAAAAATAGGTTTAAAAATGTCGGTGAAGGGAATAAAATAGCGTTCGGTTCCAGAAGAACCAAAACGGACAGCTCTAACAATACAGCTCTCATTTGGATGCTCAGGGCATTAATACTGTTACAAACTCGAAAATAACCCACGATTGCTTTATCAACTGGAAGCAAATAATTTGAATATACTTGATATATGTCAATATTCAAGTAGCAAGCTGCTAATAGTTGCAGTAGGAGTAAGGGTAGCAGTAGAATAGTAGCATCAGTATTTCTGTTGAGTTATGACAGCCACCTGAAAGCCAGTGTTGTAATGGACAGCCTTACAAAACTTTATAGGAGCCTTAAATAATAATACAATATAGCCAAAGCTTCTCTACCCCTTACTTAAACTAGCATTCCACGGCTATGGAAGACTCATAAAATTCAGAGCCTGGCAATTTATACTTAATCTCTATAAAGCTCTGTGTTTGGAGGAGATCTCCACTCCATGAGATGGCGTTTGAGCATCATCATGTTCAGCTGTATAAAATAGCTTATCCATAGTAAACATGTTAATTTGACCCCAAGGGAGAGAAGGTGAGAGTAAATCAACTAGAGCGAGCCATTTGCATTCCTTATTTCTGAAGATGAACCCTTCATTTAGGTTCATTTTATCATCAGGCACTTGCCAAATACACAAAAATCTCATTTTCTATTTCTACAGCCTGTGTGTCTCCTTACTTTGATATGTCTTGTTTTTAGGAAATAGTGATGTTACAAAATTACATTTTAAACAGGAAAAAAAAAAATCAGTCTCCCTATAATTAGTGAATGTAACCAGATTACTTGCAATCAACATCTACTTAATGCCTTATTACCCTAATGGAAGTTATTGTAAGTGATGATAAAATTGTCAGAAAGGAGTTATGCTAAGTGATGATAAAATTGGCATTATTAAGTGAAGAAAATCTTTTACATTCTCCTTGGCTTTTTTTTTTTTTTATTTAATCTCTAATCTGCCCAAATTCATCCCTAATGAGAGAACCTGGAAGGCCCATTTATGTCACTTTGGCCAACAAAGGTGCTATGGCTGAATGTCTGTGTCCTTCTAAAATTCATGTCAAAGCCCTCATCCCCAGTGTGATGGTATTTGGAGATGGGTCTTTGGGAGGTGAGTAGGTCATGAGGGTGGAGTGCCCTTGATGGGATTCATGCTTTGTAAGGGAGAGCCGATCTCCCTCTCTGTCACATGAGGACACACAATAAGAAGGCAGCCATCTGCAAGCCAGAAAATAGGTTCTCACCAGGAATCAAATTGGCCGGCACCTTGATCTTGGACTTGCCAGCTTCTCAAGCTGTGAGAAATAAATGTCTGTTGTTGAAGCTGCCATTTGTTAGAGCAGCCCAGGCTGACTAAGGCACATGGGAATACAGCAGTTTTTATCCACAGCCGGGAGAAGTCAGAAGGCAGAGGTGAGACGGGCAGTTGGAAGAGCTTTCATGCTCCTGTCAGCATGCTTTGCATGGTTTTGCCCATTGGTGCATTTCTCTTTGTTCCTAATCTGTGGTTTTGCTGTGGTTGATCTGTGACTACTAGGCTCTGGGTCAGAGAAGGAACTGGAAACAAAATGATTATTCCATAGGCAGAAGGAAAAGAAAAACAACAGTGTGCGCCATGTGAATGAGGGGGGGTCCTCGGGTCAGGTGAGGCGGCCCCTAGCCAGGAACAGACAACAACCAAAGGGCTTGCTCTCCCAGTGCCAGGCAACTCACTCACATGCATCTGGCAGTCGCGTACTCGTTTCCTTTGATTGACCAAAGGAAAAAATAAATAAATATGGATTTCTAAGCTAGTTGTATCTGACTCCAGCTTGTCCACTAATAGCCCTAATGCCATCTTCATGTCAGCGTGAATGAGGTGCGTGAGGAAGGTGAGCATGTTTTCAAGGGTGAACTGACAGCAAGCACCCAGAGAAGGGCTTGTGGGTAAGTCTTTGGCCTGCAAGTCCTGAGTTCTAATGCTCTTTAAAGAAAAAGCAATGCGATTTGAAACCTCTTCCCCACTAAATTGTAAGTGCTGTGCAGGTGGCCACTCTTGTTTATGTGTTTGCTACTTTCTTCTCAGCACTCAGGACAGGGCGTGGCAGGTCCTCAGCAAATAAAGGCTTGCTGAGTGAAGGCATCCGTGATTACTACAACCCTGTTTGAGAATCAGGAGCGGAGAAGCCAATTATCTCCTATTCGCAAACTTTAAATCTTTGCATCACTCTTCCTTCTGCTTTTGTCACCTTCTGTTTTCTGAGAGGCCAGCTTTTGGAACCTCTGGGTCATTTCACTCTTCTGCTCACCACGTTTCATTAGCAGGGAAATCTTGCCCTTTCTGATAGACAGTGTCCTTTTATTCCCTGTGCAATAGCCCTGGGCCCAGCCCTCTTGCCCAGGCCACTGCTCCAGCATCCTCACCGCTCTCCCTGCCTCCACGGTGCATCCTACAGTCTGAGGCCAGATTGATCTCCCTCAACTATAGCTGTGATAATTCCCTTTTGCTCAGGAGTTGACAGAGATTCCCCGCCTATCATGGAACGAAGTCCAGTTACTCATGCAGGCGTGTGACGCCCTGCATGATGAAGCTCAAACTCACTTTCTCAGCCTTGCCTTTTGTGGGTATGTGACATTTCTGTGGGGTTACTTTGATGCCAGGGATATTTGATGGGACTGTTCTAAAATGTAAGTTTTATTATTATTCCCGTATGGTGAGGCCAACATGTTAGGAGACCCATTGAAAAGATAGTTCATGACTCACTGTTCTTAAGAGGAGGGGGCATGCCATGCTCTGCAGGGCCACATGGGGAAGCACCACATGGGTCAGGAGGAAGAGGGAGCGAGGGAAGATATAGGTGGGAAAGAGCCTTTATTGTGGGTCTTGTAGGAAGGAAAGACAAAGCAGCATAAATTCAATAAGCAAATTTAAGATTCGTTGTTTAAAGGATTTCAGGGCACTCTGAGCCACAGGGGCTGTACCCTAGCTGTCTGCTACCTCACCCTGGGATTATTCTTAGGGCAAGGAGACAGCAGTCCTGAGTGTAAGAGCCTATAGAGGAGGTGGTTGGGGCTGAAGGCTCTGTACAGGTTAGGTTCCATGTGAAAGGCATGCTCACAGGCCCAGGAATTGATTAGCCCTAAGGATGAGCATTCTTTCCAGGCTCGTCCAGGCCTCAAGATGTCAAAGCGTCAGGAAATACAGGGGGGAAAAAAACCAACAAAAACATGATTAATACAGTGGTCTGGAAAAAACCCTTACATCATCAAACTATTGAATAATGCCTAAAATAGTCAGCCTTCTCCTATTAATGGGATTCTCCCATTCCTCAGACCCACTCCAATGCAGAAACCCCCATTCCCACCCCCAATTCCATCCAGACTTATCCTTAATTTGCTAGAAAATGCTCAGCAATTGGTGGGAAATATGACTTGGCTTTCCCTGTTTGCTCCCTGGGGAACTGCTAATCCTTACACTTACATGGACCCCATGCCTCGGTCTCTGTACTGACTGCTACTTCTGTGTCTGAGAGCCTGTTGTGGTCCATTTCCTTTACAATTGGCTATTAAGAATCAAAACCAGTCATCTGTTCAGCTAGGTATTTGCCATTTGCCAAATCATAACGCTTAAAATAGTAATCGCAAACTATTTTGTTAATTTTTAATAGGCTCTGTCTGTGAACTGGTTGCTGATTCCTGAGAGCAGCTACTCTGCTCAGCCTCCTGATTATTTAAGGACTTGGCCAAGCCCCCAAAGGCTTTTTTTTTCCATGCCATAGACTTTTATTCCAGCTTTAGAATAACATAAATTCCACCTGATTACTCACTTCCCTATTTTGCTCACACTTAGTCATTAATCAGTTTTATTGAAAATGGTGACTGACCTAACTTGCCATTGCACGTAAAAGTAGTTTACCTTCAGTGTTTGTTTGAGAGCACCCACTTATGTATATCTTTTTCCTTTAGTTTTTCCTTTAAGAAAATATGTATGGAAAATAAAATGATGAGAGTGAGAGATTGTCATTCCTTAGATATTCTTCTAAATCTTTCTTAAAAGGGGTATGTCATTCTACCTTCTTAATCTATTTTATTGTGTTTTAGTAGCTTTATAAAACTTCCTAGACATGCATATGAAACAGAGGTCAAGCATACTTATTAAAAACTATAATTAAAGTCTATTCGCTAATCTGACATTTAAATAAAAT
Source organism: Herpailurus yagouaroundi (assembly GCF_014898765.1). Taxonomy (NCBI): domain Eukaryota; kingdom Metazoa; phylum Chordata; class Mammalia; order Carnivora; family Felidae; genus Herpailurus; species Herpailurus yagouaroundi. Next base: position 20,200,751 of record NW_024412441.1, on the reverse strand, counting down.
AGTAGATGTAAAAAAAAAAAAAAAAAAAAAGGAATTGTGATTGAATTTTTCTTGCCCGAATTTTTTCTGTGGCTGAGGTTGAGAAACATTCTCAGAGTATAATTTTGATATCTGCCATTCATCATGATGGTGTTTTTAGTGCTCTGTAGATTTCTAGTCTGCATACAGATGTATATTAAAAAAAAAATAAAGGACATCCAGCGCTGAGCAGTGAATTGCAGTTAATCCCATAGGACACAATAATTGCACAAAACATAGGATCACCTAATGTCGAATTTGCCTATTACTGCAGTGTGGGGCAGAGTTTGCCTGAGATGATAATAATGATAATTTTGGTCACTGCACTAAATATCTTTCATAGATCTTCTCATTTAATTTTTAAAATAATGCCATGAAATAGGTACTCTGATGATCCCCATTTGACAGATGAGGAAACTGAGCTGAAACTTAGAGAGACTGGTCCCCTGACTCTGCTAAGAACCCAGGGTCCTCTCCACGGGGCTCCTTCCCTTATCTCACTCAGAGTCAGCCATAGCCTCCTTCTCACTGCAGACATATGGGTGCTCACCAGAGGGACAGCTTGTCATCACAATATGCCCTTGAAGAAGATAAAATAATTCATTACAAGATACCCTGAAGATTTGAGGAATACATGTCAGTGACCATTTAAGACTGGGAACTGCAGCACTTTGTCCCCATGCAGACTGTAAGCTCCCTGGGGCAGGACATATGTGGCTTTTCCTTTTATTATTCCACCAATCATCAGCCCCTTGCTGGCCACGTGGCAGTGCTCCACTGAAGAAGACCTTGGTTTTGTGGATAGAGCTCCTGTGTGGGATATCACATGGGAATCAGAATGCCTGCTTTTGACTCCTGGCTCTACTCTTTGCCATGTGACAACAGGCAAGTCACCTAACCTCTTTGAATCTCAGCTTTCTCGTCTCTAAAGATGGGGAGGAAATCTGCTTCCTGTGGTGGTTGTGAAAACAAGTGAGAAAATTATTGTGGAAGTGTTTTGTAAACTGTAATTAATACAAATATAAGCAAGGAAATTACAGTTGAGTTGTAAACCACTTTCGCCTAGGCACGGAGGCCTCAAGCCTCCTACCGTCCAGGCATCTTTGCAGTCCCAGGAACCCCGATTTCTGAGCTCACATTAGGCAGGTTCTCTGGGAATGCTGAGAATAAAGGTGGGTATATTTGGAATACTGCAGGGACACCAAGCTCAAACTCCACACAACTAAGTCTGCTGGCCATACTCTGAGGTGGCATGAAAAATAATCTCTCACATTAACTGTCACTGTCATTGCATGCTGGCCACTTCTCATGACATAGCACACTTGCGATGGCCAGATGAGGCAAGTACAGTTATGATCCCCATTTACAGGTGAAGGTTCTAAAATGCAGAGACCAAGGGGTCACCCAAGGCCATGGAGCAAGGAAGAGGCAGTCTGCTGACCAGTATAGTCTAGTTCCACAGCCCCTGCACCTGACCACTGGGCTATGGGTGGCCTATCTCTACTCTCTCAAATCTTGAGGAGTTATATAGGGCAGGGAGGCCTGTGTATCCTACTCCTGGGGGCCCAGTTATATGGGGGATGGAATGCCACAGTTGATACTGCTCATTAAAATATAAACCTTCCAGGACACCTGGGTGGCTCAGTCAGTTAAGCATCTGACTTTAGCTCAGGTCATGATCTCGCGATTTGTGAGTTCAAGCCCATGTTGAGCTCTGTGCTGACAGCTCAGAGCCTGGAGCCTGCTTTGGATTCTGTATCTCCCTCTCTCTCTGCCCCTCCCCCACTCTCACACGCACATGCTCTCTCTCTCTCTCTCTCTCAAAAATAAGCATTAGAAAAATATATACACATATAAACCTTCCTATGCATGTCATCTATTCCTCACCTGAGCCCATGGAACAGAGAGAAATGTCACACTTTTCTTCTGTCCAACCTTCATAGAAGGTGTATCAGTTTATGGCCAGTCCCATAAAGCGAAAGCCCTTGAGGTATTTGTGAAGGCAAGTGTGGGCACCATAGACAGAGGGAAGGCTGGCCGGCCTGGGAGAGGGAAGAGGACCAAGGGAGGGGAGTCTGAGCTCTTCCTGAGGGGAAGCCTGGACGGGAGGTGTTGGGTTTTTGTTTTATATTGGGGTGAAATTCACATAACATGCCATGAACCGCTTTAAAGTCACATTTAGTACACAGAGTTGTGCAACCGTTGCCTGTGTCTAGTTCCAAAACATTTTTATCACCCCCGAAGGAGATCTTGTAAGGGGAGGTTTTAAAATTTTGAGCAATGAAGTGCATGGTATAACCCCCACTGTGCCCCAACCTCTATCTCCAGTCAGGCCCTCTTGGCCAGCTCGTGCTGCTTCTGTGTAAGTGGATTCCAGTGGGACCCCCGCAGGGAGCTCCCATCTGACCCCACATAATGGCTGAGAACATGGAGATGAGGCATTTAGGATCCAGACTGCAGGTAAATCTGGGGGTTTTCGGGAGTCAGCAGGAGGATTTGGGAAGCTAAGTTTCCCTCAACTCCCAGGTTAGTGAGGCCCTAGCTGACATCTGGGTTATATAAGCAATTTGTGTGCTTTTCACACTAGGCACAGAACATCTCTAGTACATAAAATGCCTTCCTCAGAGCTGTACCCATTGTACCTTGCATCACAGAAGCAACTGTGCTCCAGACAGCTGCTGTAAATTGTCCATGAAGCAAAGGCCGTTTTCCTATTGGCTCTAGGATCATCTGCAGGCATACTCTCATCTCGCACTGTTTTTGCCTTGGGCTGATAATGGTGCAAAGCAGACAGAGAGGGAGGAGGGGGAAGGAGCCGAGAGCTCCTGGCCTTGCTGGCAGTGGCCCCCTTGGGCAGGCATGGTCTCGGGCTTCCTGGAGTCACAGACGGTTCCAGCGACAGAGTAGCAGACTTCCCTGCACAGCCAGGCTGAGGCCAAGCTGTGCCCATCCCCCAGGCTGCTTCTCCTGCCTCCCGCCAGCCCCCGCTCCCACTCCCTCCTTGTCTGGAGTCTGAGCCACATTTTTTATTTCCCTTCTGGTGCATTTCTGGTATTTCTTAGTTGCTTTACCGAAAAGTCACTTTGAAGAACATCTCTATTCTTTAAAGCAAGGCATACCTATGTCCTCCTGAGCTAAAACTGTATTTTATTGAGGATTCCCTTACATTGTGATTATTTAATGGACAATCTGCCCTGCTGGGAACAGCAGCAAATATAACTATTGACATTAAAAAAAAAAAAAAGAAAAGAAAACATGCACTTTCTGAGACACATTTGGCAAAGTAAATCCAACTTCTTACAAGAAAAGAATGTAATGAATTTTTCTCTATTTTTAGTCACGCATAAATCCCTTTAATACATTTGAGCTCAAAACTCCATATTTTTCTTGGTCTGAAGTGAAATCTACAGGATAAGTTTAAAGGACAGCATATTTGTTCAATGCTATGTATTGAGGTTCCCCAAGTGGAAAGGGAGGTTTATAGGGGCCTGGGTATCATGGCAACCCCAGAACTGGGATCCTCAAACACATATAGGGTAAGAAGGAAAGGGCTTCCTCTCAGAAGGAACAGACAGGATAGGATGGGGACAAAGTGTGCATTGAGGGCCGGAGAACTCCAATTTTGATATCCATTCAGCACAGAGGGGAGGGGATGATTTTGAACTTGGCCCTAAAGAATTTAAAGGAAGGCCTAAGTGGCCAGGAAAGGGAGATAACTATATTGAAATGGAAGATAGAGAAGAACAGTAGTAGTAGGATCACTGTAAGTCTCTAAGTCTTCCTATTTAAGAATTAAAGTTTTTTTAATTAGTCACAGTTACATGGAGAGCCCTTTCCTTACTAAATGGTATGGCCATGATCATGCAGAGTAAAGGAGGTGTGTGCAACATTGACAATCACAGACATGACTACATGGGCTTCATTAACAGGGGAGGTCAAGTCATGGCAAAACCTAAAGTTGGACAAGAGCTACACCATGTCGCTGGCCCCACAGTGGATAGAGGCTTGGGGCCGGGAAGAAGAAGGGAAGAGGAAGGTTCCTGACTTCAGAGGTGAAAGTCTCCAAAGGATGCACATATGCGGAACCACAGAACCCTGCCAAGAATCTAGAAAGACTTTGTATGTTGGAGAAAAGAAGGGGAAATAGCAGACAAAAGATTCAGCAGACCCACATCCCCTTGACAATACCTTCAGATTGTTATGGTTTAAGAGCTCCACCCATAAATTTTTTACATCAGGGAACCAAAATTGGAATGGTAGAAAAGCATTGCAGCTCATGCTGTCTGTAGTCCAGATGTCTCCCCAGTTTTCACATGTGCTGTCTTTAGTGGATAAGCAGAGTTCAGAGTGTCTCAGACCCAGAGGACCCTGACATCACTAGGTGGAGAGCATGCCTGTGGCTTACTTCCCCTAACATCCAGCCTAACAGGCTGTGGTAAATGCAGCAAATGCTCCTTGCTATGACAGCCCCACCCCACTCCTCTCCCTCCCCAGGAACCAAATCATGTTATACCCCTGTATGCCTGGGAAACAGACGAATGGTACTGTGCCCTTGTGTGATGCTCTGTGCTGCTTTAAGCACCTGAACCTGTTCTCATTCTGTCCCTGTTGGCTCTGGATGAGGTAGGTGAGGCAGAGATGTTCATCTTAGTTTATTTACTGAGCAGTCAAGCCACAAAGAGGCTCAACCACTTGCCCAGGGTCAAAAGTCCTTCAGTAGAGCACAGATTTCTCACTCCCTTTCTGATGGATTTTCCATGGCCCCACGCCAACCGCTGGGATATAGGTATTTTGGTATAGTGATTTTTAAGAATACCCTTTTGAAATGTACCTGGCAAGGATACAAAAACTAATTAAAAAAAAAAAAAAACCTCCACAAAGGTAAAGAGTACAAAATACAGAGAATATCCTCCATGAGACTGCCTGGTATTGACAGCACAAACCAGTAGAGAATTGGAAATCAATCAATTTGCCAGGTCAGAACACTTTAGCATAAGCTCCCATTAAAGCCTTTTAAAAAGGACCTTCAAGATCTTTAAATGCCTTTTTGTCTTCTCACTGCACTTTAAGGATAAAAAGCACCACCCTGAGCCCTTTTGATGTGATCACCAGATGTGTCTGCCAGGGTCCAGCCATAGCTGGCAAGCTACACAACACCCGACCCCTGGATTCTTACTGGGGAGGCAACACAGTGCACAACTGTTGTCTGGTCTCGTTATCAGCCAGGTGTTTGGGTCCATGCAGAGTAGACATAGGCTGTGAGATTTTTCTAACTGAATCACAGCAAGGACTATGCTCCACATTTTACATCTAAACTTGCACAATTTAAATAATAACGAGCATCTGCATCCTTCCCAAGCTACCACCGTCTTCATTCCTTTAAGGGCATCAATTGATCATCCGTTCTTCCTATAAGGATGGAAAAACCACATCCTTCACAAATGTCCTTCTTTTATGAGCAAATAGAAGAACCAAACCAATCCAAATTTCACTGTTTATGGAATTAAATTTTGAGATGAGGACATTTAGGCAAGTTTTCTGTTTAATTCAGAGCTACAGAGAAATCTAGATTGATCATGAAAGTAGTTTCCAATCTTACCTATAGTATTAAAAACAACACATGCTACATATGCCATTGCTGATGCCTGGACTCTAGCTAATGTACCTGGTACCTGAAGAAACATGACAAAACCCCACAATTACTGAGTACTTTTGTTTAGATTTTTATTCCCAAGATGAATTGTTTAAATGGAGATCTTCTGTCTTAGTGAATGAACATGTGGCTGTGGTCTACAAAAGGTAGCTGACTCAGCAAACACATTTACATGTGGTAATAACTGCAAACAAGGCAGAAGTGTGTGTGTGTGTGTGTGTGTGTGTGTATTAAAACCAACAAATAAACCAAACCAACAACAACAACAACAAAAACCCTAAACTAAGTGAAACCAAAAATCTTGAAAACAATATTTTTTCACCTGACTTCAGCCTCACCTCCAGGGTGACCTCTTCTTGGAAAGACTCTTGCATTAGCTACCCTCTGTTTAACCCTTACCACCCAGACCTCTTCTCTCCCCTCCTCTGCCCTGTTCTGTGTCACAAGAGGCTAACCTCTGCAGAATAAATCATCCTGATACCCTACCTGGTGGGTTTCTGGTTGGATTCAGCCAGTGAGAGAGACAGGAAGGAAATTGGAAGGCAGGAAGAAAGAAAGAGGTTGGGGTATTTCTTCTTGCTTACTCCATACATTGGTGTCAGCTCTCTAATTTTGGCCAGGCTCCCCAATTCTGGCTCTCATTTGCTCTAACAGCACTGTTTTCTTTCCTAGCCTTTTAGCCCCAGGAGAGGTAATGGCTTCCCAGTGTCACAAACAGCCCTTCTTGGTTCCTTAACTTGCCTCCAACTCTGTGTCTGGGCCCTTCACCAAACTCATTGCTTGAACCTTCTGGCATGAATTCTGTTTCCTGCTGGGACCCAGACATAGATTCTCTTTACCACCAAGATAAATCAGTCATCTACCCTCCAGTGCCCCTTCACATTCTTCTCTGATCCCATTTATCACCTCCACTGTAATCATTGTGTTTTAGACTATGGCCTCACTGAGACCTGAGGCTGACTTATTTGCCTTTTACCTTCAACATCTAGCACACTATCAGGCCTATAATGGGCAGTTAATTGATATTGCTTCAATGAACATGTAATTGTAGGTTAAACAAATAGGGCCTAAATACTCCTCTGAGACAAACAACATACATTTTACTTTTCACTTTTGTCTGTACATGCACTAAGCACCTGCTACATGCCAGGCCCTGGGCTGGGTGGTAGGGACAGAACCATGAACAAGACAGAAACATTTATGACCTTCAAGGACTTTGTAATCTAGGAGAGTGTTGAGGTAGCTGACCAGAAAATGAGTGGTAACAATAATGTGAGAAGCGTTTTAACTGAGGGAGGAAAGGGCTTTAGAAACAGCCAAGAAAAACCCAATACATGTTGGGAGCAGGCCATCGGGGGCAGTCTAAACCAGGGTTGGCAACCTCAAATGCCTGCAGGGCCAGGCAGGCTACATAAATGAGTTAATCCAGCCAGGTAAGAGCTGAATGAACTGGAGAGAGCACGCCCTGTTTATAGTGTGCCACTGCCCTCAGCTTGAGCGAATGGAGTCTGTGGCTATGTGGAGCTAGTGTCTCTTCCCATTTTTGAAGGGAAATCAGAAAGCTGGATTTTTATTTTTAAATGTCCAGACCTCATCCAAAAATATAAAAATACTAAGGGAAGCAAATAAAATATGTCAATAGACCAGGTGTTGCCAGCTTTCCACTCCTGGCCTACGCTGCTGGTCAAAAGAATGAGCAAGAGTTAACCAGGTGAAAATCTGTGTGTATGTATGTGTGTGTGTGTGTGTGTGTGTGTGTGTGTGTGTGTACGTGCATGTTGGGGGCAGGTGCTTCAGTAGAAAGAGGGTTATAGGAAAAGAAGAACATGATGAGTGGATACCCAAAACAGTCAGTCTGGTAGGTGAGAAATTTAATGTAGCTGAAGAATAGAATGTGAGAGAGGATATGGCAATAGATGAAGCCAGATACATAAGCATCCTCAGGCCTGGTGGGTGGGCACTGCTTACTGCCTTACCACTAGCCATCCTTCTTTGCTATGGAGATCTCCAAGTTGTTTAGCTACTAGGCAGCATGAGATTGAGAGGGGAGAAAGCCCCTCCCCAGATCACGGTAATTCCATTACCTTTCGAAGGATTGGTTTAGCACTGGCAAGACTACAATTCTTGCCAATGAGATAGTGGGGGAAGCAGAGAGTCACATAGAAGCAAATGTAGCACACCCCCCCTTTCCCCCTGTGGATATATACCAGTTCAAAAGGAAAACCAACCCCAGAAGACAAACCAATATGCTGGAAAGACAGTATAGGCAGATGGAGAGATCCCGCATTCATGATAAGATCATTGGGCTGATGAATAAAGCAGGTCTAAAGCTTTTCTGCCTGGGACTTTTGGTTATGTGAAGTGGTACATTTTCTTATCGTTAGCCCCTTCTGAGTTGTATTGTTTAACAATTACTGCAGAAAGTGTATGAAGTGAATCACCAAGTCAGTCAATTTGAACGTTATTCTGCGGGCAGTAGGAAACCGCTGAAGGATTTTAAGGAGACGTGTGTCATATTCAGTTGCGTTGGGCTTCATAAATTGGGCTTCTACAAATTCTGAGTTGTAGAAGGATCACCCTGGCTGCAGTGAAGATAAATGATTGGAGTCAGGCAATAGTAGAGTCAGGGAGGAACACGTATGTTTCATCTTATCCAGGAAACTCTAGATTCCTTGAGGGTAGTCATCGGGTTTCATTAGTCTGTCACAGTGCTTTTCATATGGTTGGCTCTCAATGTTTGTTAAGTGAACTAGGTCAGTTACTGAGTGGTGTATCCCTTTCTTTACTGTGAGAACAGCTGGAGGCTGACTTCCAGCTGTGTCACATATAAAATGCCTATAGGTTTCTGGCCAAAAATTGCCAGTTAACTTTTTAAATTTGTTTTCTTTCTTTCTTTCTTTCTTTCTTTCTTTCTTTCTTTCTTTCTTTCTTTTTTTGGTATTTCCTTTTTTTAAATTTAATGTAATTTTATTATTTAAATTATTTTTATTTGAGTATGGATGTCTCTCTCTCGTTTTCCTTTTAAGGTATGTGGTATTCTTATAGCCTAAAGCAGCTACGTAATTTATGAAGCCCAACGCAACTGAATATTGTAGCGCCCTTTGCGGAAAAAGAGGGGGAAAAGTATCATTAAAAGTACTAAAATATACAGGTTTTTCCTTTCTTACATATATTTGCTCTGCTCATGCATATGTACTATTGGACTCTACTTTTAAAACACAACTTCAAAAATTACTAAGAATTTAAAGATGATGAGGGCAGAGCATTAGATCGCAAGCCTGGGACCCAGGTGAGTGTGGGGGCTCTGTGAGATTGCTCAGGTCTTGCACCCATCAAGCCAGGGCTGCCTCAGCTGCGAGGTGCATAGTGAAATAAGGGGGGAGGCAATGGAGAAGGGCATACAGGGGTGGGTCTCTAGGGTGCTAACTACCTTCTAGCTAGTGACTAAAGTGAATTTATAATTACAGTGTACTGCAAATTTATTTTCCATGCACTTCTATTTATCTATGTGCATTATATTTCCAATTATAAAAATTTTAAGTGAATAACAAAGATAAATTCATTCTGAGTCTAATGAATTTCTTGAATTTCCCTCTCCTGGGATCTTTCTCTTTGTCTTCATGATTGTTTTTGGGTCTTTCTACCTTCTCATTCATTCCTTTCTAACTTCTCAGGAGTAATTTAGACTGATAAGTCCCAGGTTGCACACTTCTTTATGATCCTGCCCCACAATAAATAAATCCAGAAGAGAGTATAGGGAGGAATTAAGGGGTTAACCTTTTCCAGAAGCACTGCCAGAGCAAGGAAGAACTGTATCACACATCAGAGAGCACAACCAAATCTCTTCAATGCACAATGTCCATTCTGCCCTCTCATGGCCCAAAGAGACTTTCTGTGTTTCTTCCATATAGGACTTGTTTTTCAGTGAAGGACTAGAATGATCTCCCTGTCTTAAGAGTGACAGGATGGGTGGTCATTCAACAGAAGGATTGTGTATCCTCACTCCCACCCTGCTGGTGTGAACCCAGGGCACCTCCTCTGTTTGTGGGGATGACACTATTAGTTTTCACTTATGGGTCCAGGATGAAAAGGTCTCTAGTCTTATTTGGTGCAGAGCTGGAGCTGGTGTGCTCCTTGCCCACTTGTGTTATTAAATGACAATTTCAAAATGAGGGGGCTGGACTTACAGCAGAGTCTTCATATCAAATGATTCATGTACCAATACTTATCTGTCACACTTGATCACTATTTGTTATCATTTGGACAACACACATTAATTTTTTTTTTAATTTTAGTCTTTCTGGAATTAAGCCTTGCAGTCGGTGACATCTCACATTCTTTGGCAAATGACATAGTTGCCATTGCCTGGACAGGCGTTGATTGAAATCACCAGCATCAGAACTTTCAGAATGGGGATCAGTGGCCTGGAGGAAAATCCCCAGATCACAGTGGAGCACTGCACTTCTAGGAACCAAGTGGCTACCAGGACATGGTTGGGGAGGTGGTAAACCAGGCTATTTAGCAACATTCTCAAAGCAGGAGTCACAAATAGGCTGACTCTACAGAAAAGCAATATCAGTTGAGGAGTTCAGTACCAGTTGTTTTTAGGGCCTGTTAAAAAAAAAATGTTGTATTACCAACGAACTTGATGGTCCTACAGTGGTCCTACAGCACAGAGTGTGACATTGGGTGGGAAAGCATCATCTTCTTTGAGTGACTCAGGAAAGTCAGGCAATATGGAAGAGTTTTAAGAATGTCTGAAACTATTGATTTCACCTATATTTTCCTTTTTGTGGATGTACAAGAGTAATATATGATAAAAATCTATGTCCAATTAGGGTGGCTCCTCAAAAAAATCAACCATAGGCTCGCTTGGGTAGCTCAGTCAGTTGAGCGTCTCACTCTTGATTTCAGCTCAGGTCATGATTGCACCATTTCTGGGTTTAAGCGCCATCTTGGGCTCTGTGCTGATGGTGTGGAGCCTGCTTAGGATTCTCTTTCTCTCCCTCTCTCTCTGCCCCTCTCCCCACTCATGCTCTGTCTCTGTCTCTCAAAAATAAATAAAAATGTTAAAAAAATTTTTTTAATCGTTGAAATGGTAACTTTTATGTTATATATATTTACCACAATAAAACATCTATGTCTTAATAAATGTATACAAATTCTATTAATAAGTATAAAATAATAGTTTTAAATGATAAGAAGGTATTTTGCCAGAGGTAATTAACCAGCATTTTTTCCCCTTTTTTGTAGTAAATAAAATAATGGTACATCTTTCATCATTGGCATCCTACATTTGTGAAATACGGCTGTGTGCTCTCCTTCCTCTCCTCCTTCCATGTCATAAAGGCCCATCTGAGAGGGTCAGCTTTGAAGAGGAAAAATTGTGCCCAGCAACTTTACCTCTGATCAATTGTTAGGATTTTCTCCATGTTCAGCCCCATTCAAGGAGCTGGGACTAGAGACCTGTTCTTGACCCCGATGAGTATATGTATTTGTCAGGTAAAAATAATGCAAAATACTTAGCAGGATTGTAAGCTCTGGGGCAGGAATCAGAAGAGCAGAGTTCTAGTCTAAACTCTGCACCAGGCAAGTCACTTTGTGTCTCTGGGCCTCTTCTGTAAAAGGAGATGTTCAAGTTAAACCTCTGAGGTTCCTTATTACTTCTCTACATCTATGGGAATAATTAGAAAAAAATAATCAAAATGAGGCGTCAAAGAATGTAGCGGAGACTGTGCTTATGTGCCCCCTGAATGGGTCCTTTTTCCTCTTGGGCAGGTGGCACAACAACATCTCCCAGTGTCCCAGCAGATAAGTAGGGCCATGTGACTCATTTCTGGCCAAGGGAGCATGGTCAGAAATTACTTATGCCCCTCCCGGCTTGGCCTCTGAGACATCCCAGTGAGACCCTCCATTCTCAGTGTCCTACTGTGGTGCCTTCAGAATCCATGTGTTGAAGATGGCTCTGCATTGATGGAAGGTGCTTCATTCTTGGTCATTATCTGAAGAGAGGCTACCCAACCCACATGGACTGTACTGCAAGCAGGAATTACATCATCATTTTAAGCTACTCAGATTTTATTTTGTTTTGCTTATTTGAATAATTAACCTACTTTGAATAAACAAAAAACAAAGGATGAGTTCAATAAAAATTCTTGAGATTTAGGAAAGATCAGAGGAGCATCATTGCTACTGGCCCTGAAGCCCTAAAGGCACAGTCAAAAAGGAAAAGGGAGACGTTCCAGTCCTGGCAGTAACAGGATTCAGAATTTGGAGATTTGGATGTGATTTGTTCTGAGAGCTAGAGAAGAATGGTTGATGTACTAATCTACCTCCATGTCCCTTCCCCCCCCACACACACACACATCTCCATCAACCAGTAGTATCACGAGAAAATATGCAAACAACTCTGAATGGATCCAGTAATGCGGAAACAAAGTATGAATCACCATAAAGAAGCCAAGGCAATGTACAGCCTGGTGTATTAACTGTGCAGGTGGTAACAGTGCTCACCTGAGATCAATCTTCAATAGCATAGGCCAGCAATCCCAGACTGAGAAGAGGAAGCCAAGCAGGGACTAGATGGGGTAGATGAAATGCCCAAGGTGTATCTTGCTAGAATGAGATGAGAAGGAACTCTAAGACCCCCCATGTGCAATTAAGAGGCAGCATTAGCATTGAAGAGGAGAAGCCACATCTACCAAGACTTGCCATGAGGACCCACCACCCCAATGTCGGATCACTGGGTTCATCCTGGGGCACCAGATAAGGAGTGGGAGGAGAGATAAAGATGGAGAGAAGGAGTAGGGATGAAGTGAGGGAGAGAAGGAATGCAGGGGGAGGAATAAGGGAAGGAAGTGGAAGTTAGTCAACCAAAAAGTTGACTTGGTAGAAGAAAGCTTGTTAAGAGTGTTAAATAAGGGGGACGAGGTTGCTAAATGATTCAAGAGAAAATATCCAAAAGGTTTTTTGGCCCCTTCTCCATGACCAGTCAATCTCCTTGCATTAGTAAGAAGGGTTAACATTTAGACCGAAAGCAACAAAACTGGTTTCTCTTAATCTGCATACAAGCTTTTGAATTCCTATGACTTTTGGGAGGGATTTCAGTCATCTAAACACTTTATTGTAACCTCAGACCCAGAGATGATGGTGAGAATTAACAACACTTGCATAGGTGAGCCATGATTATGCAGTGACTGGCTTTGCTCAAGAGTGGAAAAGTGATGGGGCAATGGATTGGGATCAGGCTGGGGGGTGGGATGACAGACAGATCCCTAGCATCCTTCTACCTCAGGGCCTTTGCACTTGCTATTCCGTTTGTCTGGATGAATCTTCTCCATTGGTATATGGATGGCTGGCTCCTTCATTTATTTCCTTTCTCTACTCTCTGACCACCATTAGGCCATCTCCTCACTCTGCTTTAATTTTCCTTCATGCCATTGTTTCCCCTATCTGACATTAAATCATATCTATTTATCTGCCTTTAATTTGGGCCTGGACTTTGTTGTGTTTTTTGCTGTGTCTCCAGCGCCTAGAAGAGGTTCTTGGCACATGACAGGGTTCAACGTATTCTTACTCGCAGACTAATCTTGCTTGCTAACTCACATTGGTAATTGGTGACCATTTGGAGGGCTGTGTTGACAAAGATTAGGAGAATCAGAGAATGGTACTCAACAATTGATATTTTGCCTGGCTATAGAGAAGTGGAGCCAGAGGGCAGTTTGGCAACACTGAAGTCTGTATTAGGGTTGAAAATGGTGTTGAGTTTAGACTTTCCTAACATGCTAGCCAATAAGCCAACATTCTGGGGTTTTGAGTGGGAGAAGTATCAATGAAATGTGGCAAGGGAAGAGATTTCAGCTGACAAGGTACAAGGTCAGGACAGAATGGGGGGAATTAACATGGAACTGGGAGACTGCAGTGGGAACTAAGCCAGGTCTGGGGTGATGAATCCCTGTGCAGAGAGTATGCTCAGAGGCTGCATTAGAGTAGGGCTTATTTGAGATCTTGCCCAGGTTTTGGGAGGGAGGATTGCAATAAGCAGGGAGCACTCCATTCTCTTCGCCCCTGGTCTCCACAGCATCCTCATGTCACCCAGAGCTATCCCAGGACCTTGCCATTCAAAGCAGAGCTATGAAGAGTTAAAGAAAGAGGAGTAAACAGGGACTAAATAAACCCACAGGTTAATACATCATTAAGTAATATCCTTTAAATACTCCTTAAATTTGGACCCGTGGCCTGATTTCTCTTGGTCCATTAAGCAAAACTTGACAGAAAGGATATTTCCCTCTCCTTTTCAGACTGGGGAGTCTGCCAAGCCAGTCAGTGCCAGGATTCTTTTTCATCATATTTTTAATGATAAATTAATTGTGACCTCTTAAATTATTGTCCTCAGTGCTATGCCAGGACTCAGCACAATAGTGCTGGCTTCTCAGGGCTGAGCGTCCTTCTCTCTCTGTCTCTTTCTGTCTCTGTTTCTGACTGTCTCTTTCTCTCCAGAGCAAATTAATGAACATCACTGAGCATTTTGGAACTGCATCACCCAATTTCTGGGACAGGACACAGAATCAATGGGCACATCTTTTTTTCTCCCTACAATATGCATTCTTGTGTAATAATCTCCTTCCCATTTCCTACAGTCTCTACCAGCCAAACAATGACAAACATAATACAAACACCACTTGCAGAAGAGATGGTCTTTTATTCGTTCTTAGAAAGGCCTTAATTTCCTTCCAGGCTCATCTTTATAACTGGGAACCAGCTGATGGTTGGGAGTGAAGCAAATAGATCAGAACAGTAAACACCGAGTTTTAGAAATATGGTTATGCTTCTAATGGTAAAATAATTATAAGCAGGGACCTTGAAGCAGGCTTTAGTTTACCCCCAGGAAGAATTATACTATTATGGTTTTATGCTAGATTAAGATTGGAGTTTTAAATGATTTGTGTCTCTCTTGAAATAGTGCCACTTTATCTTTAGGAATAGGGAGAAAATAATACTTAGTTTCACATTTATAATTTTTTTTGCTGAGTTGTTTGGATTTCAGAACTGATTTCTTGTATAAAAGACACATGAAAATGTCAGGAAATTATGCAGAATTGCATTTTAGTGATCACCACTTGGGATGATTTAGTCAGCTATAATGACCAGAGTTTCTGGTTCTGGTACATAGGTTCTTTTTATGCAAATAGAATTTTACACAAATGATCTCAAATCCCAGGTTGTTCATTTCTCAATTGTTTATTGTTCACTCTTAAGCAATTGAGTTCAAAACCATCCTAGTTATAGACTGTACATACAATTCGTGCCACCTGCATACCCTTTCTGCCTGAGTGACTTTGTTGATGCCACTTGAAATTAGCAGCCATTAGGGTTTATTTCTGCAAATCTACATGCCTCAGCCCAGATATTGCAGATCATTAGCGGGTGCAAATTGAGGCTCAGGAAATGAGCACCCTCGAGCACTTGTCACTTCACTTCGACTGTCGCCTGGTCTGATAAAATGGAACAAGCCAGCAAGTGGGGCTTTTCTTCCAGCCGAGACATTGAACATGAGACAGTACACTGGACTAAGGCAGTAAGATCTCACTAGAGAGACTGGCATAAATGTGCCTTCCCCCAGTCACTCAAGGAAAAGATTCTAGTGGATGGCAGGAGGCCAAGTAACAAAGAAAGCTAAAGGCATGCTGGGAAATACCCTCTGAAGCCACACTGTGAAGAGGTGAGAAAGACATTGACAATGGACCAATTACTAAAAAGAAATCAAAGGTGCTGGCTGTGTACCTGGCATTGAATTTTTTAGTGACTTGCAGAACAGAAATGTTAGCACAGTATGCATTGTCTGATGGATACAGGTGGTGCATGTGGGCATCTTCTGGGCTTGAGTGATCTGGTCTCTGCCAGACCTGTACTGAGAGAGCCACAGGGGAAGTTCCTGCGAGGTCAGAGAGGTAGGGCCTTCTGGACAATGCCTGCCATTCCTAAAGACCTTTTGCTTCCATGGGAGAACTCTGTATCCACCCAGCTTTGCCTACATGCCCCCACCTGCAGTGGGTTAGAGAGCTTGGTTATCTGCTTGCCTACACCCTCCACTCAACATCAGAACAAAACCAACCCAGGATGCCTGGGAGGAAAGCCAATGCTTAATGAAAAATGAGTGAGGGCCATTTTACTTATATGATAGTTATTAATTAATGCCAGAGACAAAATGTAGAAATTACTCTGGTTATTTTTTCATTGCCAAAGCAAAGTAAACTGGTGGAAGTCCATAGAGGTAAATTTATTCATTTTAAATAGGGTTCCTTTTAGGATGACCAGCCATCCTTGTTTGCCTGGGATTGTTCCCAGTGTTATCTCCTGGGCAATCCAGAGTGGTTGGCCACCTCCTACTTTTCTTTAATATCAGAGTAGCTGGTTTAAGACAGTGTAATATAAACAAAAATCTAACAGTTCACTCTCTTAGCGTTATACACAGAAATAAGCGTAACTTAGCATGTAGACCCCAGTGACTCTGGAGTCAGACTGCAGGGACTTGAATCTTGGCTCCAACACTTACCAGCTACATGAACACTGGCTAGTTACCATTCAATCCCTTTGTGCCTCAGTTGATTTATCTGCAAAGTGGGAATAATAGAGCATATTTCAGAGGGTTTTTATTTGAATTAAATGAGCTAATACATGTAGGAGGCTTAGAACAGCACCTGGCACATAGTCAGTGCTTAATACATCTTGGTTATCATTATCATTATTACTATTATCTCTTTTTTCATAAGCCCTGAATTACCACCACGTACAGCAAGCATTAAAATAAACAACTCCTAAGTACATATTAAGCCTTCATGTTATTACTTAACTGTTGTAGCCCCTGTCATTAAACATTGTCTTCTTTGAAACCTAAGAATGTGATTTTTTTTCTTCTTGACTCTACATTGGCCTGGAACCTTTTCATATTCTTTGGCCATCTGCTTTATCCTGCTCAGAGAAATTCATCAATTAGCTTCCTAACAGCCCCTCTGACAAAGCTCACTCCATCACCTGCAGTTCAAACATCTTTAGCCCTGCTGTCTTCCATCTCTGCTCTAGAGTTCTAGCTGCCTCTTCTACACACACACACACACCACATACACATGTATACATATACCCACACATACCACATATATACATATTTACACACATATACACACCCCATACATGCCCATACATGCAAACCCATTCACATATACACACATTACATGCACATATACACATGCATACATATATATACATACAACAGTGTACACTATATTCCTAGTGAGCTGTGGACTCCAGCTCATTCCCAGAGAGCATGGCAGAATGTTTTCACCATTTCCACATATTTAAAGACAGGCCTTTACCTCATGAAACTTTAGGAAGAAACAATGATACTTACAAAAGGAAACTATATGTGGTTTTCTTCACTGTCACTTTACAAATATCAATTATATAAAAGAATATTGAACATACCAAACTTTTGTGTACATGCTGGTCATTTAATTTAGTCAACAAATAATCACAATTGCATTGTTTGTCTCTAGCACTTTATAGTTTACAAATTGCTTCCTGATGTGTTATTTCTTTAGTGAGGAATTTCTATATGCAAGGCACTTCATGTACTGTTATGAAATTGTCTGGCCTTGGAGTTTGTGTGTGTGTGTTGGGGGTGCAACTCAAATGTGAAATATTTGGGGCTAGGTAGAGACCAAGCAATATCACCTGGAAGTAGAAAGAATGGAAACTGAGGTAGCTCAAAATTACAACTTCAGTCAGGCACCATGTAGGCCTGGGTACAGTGGTTCTGATTTTAGAAATGATGTAACTCGAAGTGACCAATCAGGCAGCTGAGGGAATGCAGAGAAAGACTGATTCCTGGCTCCTTTAGATCTGCCATGACATCTAGGGAAGGAGATATGAGGACCTTGAGCCTTGAAGATGGAATGCTGAGGGGTAGGCAGAATCTAATAGCCAGGTGGTCTAGATCTCAGAGCAAGACACTAGTTATAGAGAGAAATCAAGGAAGGAGAGGACTGCAAAAAAGAAGCTCCAGGCCAGATGGCAGGTAGGGGATATGCGGGCTGGATGGATATTTCTGGTTCTTTGGATCTTTGAAAAGAAAGAAAGGAGGGAAGCACAGAGGATGGCAATGGCATTGGTTGCTGCAGCCACCATATACTTTATCTCAGGCTCAAGTAACCCCAGATAGAGGCTGGAAACGGTTAATCTATAGATTTGTCAGGGTCCTGGCAGGACAGAGATAGCACATGCAATCTGGTAGTTAGACAGTTTAATAAAAAAGCTACTTGCAGTGAAAAATTGAGAGCTTTCCCTGTAAGTTCTGGAACAAGGATGTCCACCTTTGCCACTTTTGTTCAACATAGTACTGGAAGCCCTAGCCATAGCAATCAGACAAGAAAAATAAATGAGGCATCCATATTGGTAAAGAAGAAATTAAATTGTCACTATCTGCAGATGACATGATGTTATACATAGAAAATCCTAAAGATTCTACCAAAAAACTACTAGCAGTTATAACTGAATTCAATAAAGTGACAGGATATAAAATTAATACTCAGAAACCAGTAGTATTTCTATAAACTAACAACAAAGTTGTAGAAAGTTAAAAAATAATTCCATTTATAATTACACCAAAAAGAATAAAATATGTAGGAATAAACTTAACCAAGAAGGTGAAAGACCTGTACTCTGAAAACTACAAAACATTTATCAAAGAGATTGCAGATGACACAAATGGAAAGATAATTCCATGCTCATGGATTAGAAGAATCAATATTGTTAGAATGTCCATATTACCTAAAACAATCTGCAGTTTCAATGCAGTCCCTGTCAAACTACCAACAGAATTTTTCACAAAACTAGACCAATGATACTAAAATTTGTATGGAATCACAGAAGACCCCATATAGTCAAAGCAATTCTGAGAAAGAGGAAGAGAACTGGAGTATCACAATTCCAGATTTCAAGATATATTGAAGTTGTAGCACATTACAAAGTAATATGTCACTGGGCACAAAAATAGAGACATAGATCAATGGAACAGACCCCAGAAATAAACCCATAAACATTTATATGGTCAATTAATCTATGACAAAGAATAAGAACATACAATGGGGAACGGACAGTCTTTTCAGTAAATGGTTCTGGGAAAACTGGACAGCTACATATAAAAGAATGCAACTATACTACTTTCTTATGCCATACACAAAAATAAACTTAAAATGGATTAAAGACCTAAACATGAGACATGAAACCATAAAAATCCTAGAAAAGCAAACAGGCAGTAATTTCTCTGACATCAGCCATAGCAACATTTTTCCTTTTTTTTTTTTTTAATGTTTATTTATTTTTGAGAGAGAGAGAGAGACAGAGCACGAGTAGGAGGGGGCAGAGAGAGAGGGAGACACAAAATCCAAAGCAGGATCCAGGCTCTAATCTGTCAGCACAAAAGCCCGATGTGGTCACTGACCGTGAGATCATGACCTGAGCCAAAGTCAGACGCTTAACTGACTGAACCACCCAGGTACCCTACAACATTTTTCTAGATATGCCTCTTAAGGCAAAGGAAACAAAGCAAAAATAAACTATGGGGACTGTATCATAATAAAAAGCTTTTGCACAGTACAGCAAAGGATGCCATTAAGAAAATAAAAAGACAACCTACTGAATGGGAGAAGATATTTGCAAATGATAAATTCCATAAGGGGTTAAGATAAAAAATATAGAATGAACTTGTACAACTCAACACCAAAAAAACAAACAATCCAATTAAAAAATGAACACAGGACCTGAATAGACATTTTTCCAAATAAGAGCTACAGGTGGCCAACAGACATATGAAAAGATGGTTAACATCACCAGTCATCAGGGAAATGCAAATCAAAACCACAATGAGATGTCACTTTACACCTATTAGAATGGCTAAAATCAGAAGACAAGAAACAGCAAGTGTTGGCAAGGATGTGGAGAAAAAGAAATTCTCATGCACCATTGGTAGAAATGTAAATTGGTACAGCCACTGTAGAAAACAGTATGGAGGTTCCTCAAAAAATTTTAAAAAGAAATACCATATGATCCAATAATTCCACTATTCGGTATTTGCCCAGGAAAAACAAAAATACTTGCTTGAAAAAATATATGCACCCCTATGTTTATTGCAGCATTATTTACAATAGCCAAGGCATGGAAGCAACCTAGTGTCCATCAATAGATGAATGGATAAGGAAAATGTGGTACATATAAATATAAATATATACCATGGAATATTACACAGCCCTAAAAAGGATGAGATCATGCCATTTGAGACAACATGGATGGACCAAGAGTGTATTATGCTAAGTGAAATAAGACTGAGAAAGATAAATACCATATGATTCAACTCATAAATGGCATCTTAAAAATGAATAAACAAAAAGCAGAATCAGAACTATAAATACAGAGAACAAACTGCTGGTTGCCAGAAGGGAGGGGGTTTGGGGATTGGGCAGGATGTGTGAAGGGAGTGGGGAGGAGACCTCCAGTTAAGGAATGAAGAGCAAAACATTGGGAGTACAGTCAGTGATATTGTGATAGCAGTGTAACGGGACAGATGGTGGCTATACTTGTGGTCAACATAGCATAATGTGCAAACTTGTCAAATCACTGAGTTTTCCACCTGAAGTTAGTGTAACATTATGTGCCAAATATACTTTAAAAAAAGTTAAAAAAAAAAAAGCATTACTTATAAAGATATGGGCAGAGTTTAGAGAACTCAACAAAGAAGAGAGCAGTACCTAGCACTAAACATAGCCATTATCAACCCTAAGCCTGAGTAGAGCCCAGAGAAAGCAGTGGTATATGGAGACAGCTTCCTGATAAGAACTGTGGCCTTCCATGGAGGGATGCAACCGATCCAAGACAATCTAGTATGGCAGAAAAAACCTCCACCTCACTTTTCTACCATCCACTGATCCTTTGCTGATGCTTCCCATTGGCCAAATCAACTAAAAGGCAGAAGGCAAGTACAAACGTATAATCCATATAGGCCAGCCTCCCCAGGCACAGAGTAGGGGGGAGAAGGATGGAGAGTGGATCTGAAGGGACAATGAGAAATATCCAGAAGACTTCTCCCCACTTGCCTCTTAGCTTCCTTACTGTCTTTTATTTGGAAAATAATTGGTATCCACAACACAGAAATCTGTCAGGGACTATAATTTGATTGGGAACTGGGGGACCTGGCATAGCACTTAGGCAGGACAGTGATGTGACTACTTTGTATATGCACACTGATTCTGATTATCTTGTTGATGTAAATGAGAAAAGGATTTGCTGGGACTGTACCTACATACCAGATACCAGGGACCATGTTGATTTGTTTCAGTAACTGGAACCACAGCTGTGATCATCATCACCATCTGGATAAGTTTGTGATCATCTCAGTTGTTTTCCAGGAGCTATCAGGCTGTTTCAACAGGTGATTTAAATAGAGATATGGCTGGAGTCTGCAGTCTTGACTGTGTCAGATCTTTGATAGCAGCATTAATCTTTGCATTTCCCAAAAATGTGGCATTCCTTTAGTTTACTCACTTTTTTTTTTTAATTTTTTTTTCAACGTTTTTTATTTATTTTTGGGACAGAGAGAGGCAGAGCATGAACGGGGGAGGGGCAGATAGAGAGGGAGACACAATCGGAAACAGGCTCCAGGCTCTGAGCCATCAGCCCAGAGCCCGACGCAGGGCTCGAACTCACGGACCGCGAGATCGTGACCTGGCTGAAGTCGGACGCTTAACCGACTGCGCCACCCAGGCGCCCCTTGTTTACTTTCTTAATGATGGGGTTGGGGGCAATTTCAGGGACATCTACTTGGCTCTTCCTGTCATAATAGTTTTCACAGCATAGGTCAGGGAACCAATGTCAAGATTTGGCTAGTTACTGAGTATATCTAGTCTCACTCTAATTCTGATGGTGGGGAAATTAACCACAAGATGGGTGGACGCCTTGTGAGACAGATTAAAGACTTCATCTATTAGTTAACTCACAATGTCCCAGGCTTTTTGGTTCTCCAGGGATTAGCATCATATCAGAACTAGTATCTAAAAAACTCCTAGAAAGTCTGGTTATTTGGGGGGCACATCCTGGAAAATGGCCTCAGGTCTCTCTGGGAAAGGCTTGAGGAATATTCACAGTATGCTGGACCTCTGTGTACATATTGCTAGACCCTTCTTCAAAGGGATCCAGTCATCCCTCCTGAATTGAGAAGTTCTTGACCTGTGTGTGACTCGGCCTATGTCTGAGACCTGTGTAAGAGACCTTTAATTCCCACTCTGGCAACTCAGGTTAGGTTTCTACTCATCAGAGCCTAGAATTTTCTCACCTCTATATGTCAAGCAGTACCCTAGAAAATGATGGGTACCCAATCATTTGTACCCAAGGGACCCACTTCTTATATATGCAGGTGAAAATATTCTGATAACAGCCCTGTCTCTGTTGTTTATTGTAATGTTTGCACCTACCTTGCTCAAAGCTAAACAACACTACCTGACTTCTAAATCTTCAAGTTCTCATTGAGATCAGAAAACCCAGTAAACTGCCACACCTACCAATACCTCCAACCTTTAGAAGTTCAAAGAATGATCACCTTCAGTGTGTCCTATTGGTTACCATCTTAAGGTTTCACCAAGTCGCCTAAGAGAATGAAATAACTTGGCTCTGTTGGAGCCTGGAAATAGAAATATCCTTGAGAAGCATTCATGAAATCTCTATTACTGGAATGTGGATTAAAAATGCTTGCTGGGGTAAGCTGCTAAATCTTTACAAATGTTTAGGATAAAGCACAAATGAGAAAACCATGTTCAGCCAGGCTCTTTTATTTTGGCCAACTGTGTTCTTCTTTTCTGCTGAAATATGAGTGTTATGAGCACGATGAATGACTGCAAGACAGATGGTGAAACTATTGTCCTGCTGTACTTGGGGTGACTTCTCCTCAAGGTACTATGCTGTTTCTCTATGACTCTGTCTCATTTTCTCTCTCTCTGTCTCTCCCCTTCCCCCTCACTCATGACAAGGAAAGTCAATATTTTGAGTACTCTTATTTAGTAACTTTACAGTGACTATAAGTCACAACACAATCTTGTGGGCATGGGCTAAGGTTTTTAATAATTAGGATAGCTGAAAAGAAGCTGGTATGAAACAGCAGTGAGAAGAAAATAACTCAATTGTTAGGGGGAAAACTGGACTTCACGATTTTTAAGTAAAATTATTTTTGAAGTATAATATACATATAGAAAATTATGCAAATAATAAGTATCTAAATCAATGAGTTTTCACTGAATGAATCATGTGTAACCATCATCCAGATCAAGAAATAATATTGGTGGCCCTTAGGTGCTCTGTTTCTGCCCCCTTCATCACTGCTATTACCCACAAAAACTCCACAATCAAGACAATTCTAATTTTTTTAGTTTTGCCTAGAATTATGTGTTGGCTTTTTTTTTTTTTTTTTTACAAATAGTTCCCCTCATGCAGAATTATGTTAGTGAAATTCATTCATGCTATTGCATGTAGCAGTAACCTATTTGTTACTATTGTTGTAGAGCAGGGAGTAACAGACTGCAGTCCACTACAGCCATTCTTGTATGGCCCGCCAGCTAAGAATGGCTTTTACGTTTATAAAGAGTTGTGGGAAAATGACAAGAATATGCAACAAAAACACCATGTGACATGTAAAACCTAAAATACTTACTCTCCAACCCTTGACAGAAAAGTTTGCTGACCCCTGCTATAGAGTATTGTGTTGTATGGATACGCTACAACTTATTGATTCATTCCACTGCCAAGGGATATTTGGCTTGTTTTCAGTTTTTAGCTATCATGAAGAGTGCTGCCATAAACATTCTTGCACGTGCATTTTGGTGTACATGTATACACATGTATGTTGAGCATAAAACTGGAGGTGGAATTATTGAAGCATAAGGTATGAAGATATTCAGTGTTTGCAAGTACTGCCAAACACTTGTACAAATCAACACATTCAGCAGCAGTGATTAAGAATTCCAATTGTTCTACATCCTTGCCAATACTTGGTATTGTTTGTCTTTTAACTTTCATCATTTCAGTGTATGTATAGTAATATTTCCTTGTGGTTTTGGTTTGTACTCACTTGATGCCTCATGACATAAGCACTTTTTTCATGTGTTTATTGAACATTTGCTTATTCTTTTTGTGACATAACTGCTCACATGTTTTGTCCACGGTTTGTATTTTCCTTATTGATTAGTTAGAATATTAAATTCTTTGCTAGATATGAGTTGCAAATACCTTGTTCTACTCGGTGATTTGTATTTCAACTTCTTAAGGATCCCCTGACAAACAGAAATTCTTACTTTTAGCATAGTTTAATTTACCAGTTTTCCATTGTGGTCAGTGCTTTTGGAATCCTGTTTAAGAAACCTTTGCCTACCCTGTGTCACTGAAATACTCTCCAGGGTTCTTTCTCTTCTACAAGTGTTATTGTTTACCTTTTATGTGTAGATCTAAAATTTATCTTGAGTATTCTTTGCATGGTGTGAGGTAGATGTCAAGATTAGTTTTAGTCCTTGTGATATCCAATTGGTTCAGCACTACTTTTGGAAAAAATGATCATTTCTTCATTATACTACAGTGTCACCTTCATCATAAATCAGGTACAGAGGATATGCAGATCTAGTTCTGAATGTATTAGCATGTTCCATACGAATTCATCTATGGTGCAGTAAGAACTTAAGCTTTCTTCTTCAAGATTGTCTTGACTCTTCTTGGTCCTTTCCATTCCCATATAAATTCATTGAATTGAAGAGGAAAAATGAAATTTTATATTATAAAATGAATATGATATATCCTTCCATTTATTTAGGCCTTCTTTAATTTCTCTATATGCTACTTTGTAATTTGCAATGGAAAGGAAGTATATAACTTTTATTAAACTTATTTTTAGTTATATGATGTTTGTTGATGTCATCTTAAATGTTATCTTCTTAAAGTTTTATTTTGTGATGTTTCCTGATGCTTAGAAATATATTTGATTGTTTTTATGTTGACCCTCTATTCAGTGATATGGCTAAATTCATTAATTCTAATACTTTGTAGAATCATTCGGCTTTTCTACAAACACAACCGTGTTGCTGTTAATAATAACAGTTTTATTGTTTTCTTTCCTATTCTTCAACCTTTTTCTTAGCTTGTTGTACTAGCCATTTTATACTGTACAATATTGAATAGAAATAGTGATACCAAGCATCCTTGTTTTATTCCTGATTACAGCAGGAAAGCTTTCACTATTTCACCATTAAGTATGTTTACTACAGAATTTTTATAAATTCACTATTGTATTAAGGAAGTTCCCTTTTACTTTTAGTTTTCTAACTGTGGTTTTTAAAATAAATACCTATAGAATTTGGTCAAATACTTTTTATAGATCTGTTCAAATAATAATAATATTCACATTTATTCTAATAATTGGTGAATTACACTGAATGATTTTTCAGAATCATTACTGGAATAAACCTAACTTCTTTGTGATAAGTTATACTTTTTATTCATTGCAGGATATGGTTTGCTAAAAAAATTTTTAGGGTTTTGCATTATAAGAGAGATTTGGATGGCAATTTATTTTTTTGTATTGCCTTATTTTGTCTGATTTTGATATTAGGGATATGCTGGCCTCGTAGAACAAGTTGAGAAGCATTTCCTTTTTTATGTGTTCTCTAAGAGTTTGCTTAAGATTGGTGCTATTTCTCCCTTAATGTTTAGAAGTATTCAACAGTGAATACAACTGGGTCTGAATATTTCTTTGCAGGAAAACTTTTTAATTAAATCTTAAAGCAGGTTTTTTGAGGTATAATTGACAGACAAGGAGCTGTATGTACTTGAAGTGAATAATTTGATACACCTGAATATAGGTTCATGTGCATGAAACTGTCATCAATCACAACAATAAGATAATGGAAATATCCATTATTTCCAAAAGATTCCTCAAACTCTTTTGTATTACCTCCTTTTTGCCACTCCCCATCCCTATCCTCCAGCAACTACTGATCAGCTTTCTGTCACTTTAGATTATTTGCCTTATCTCAAATTTTATGGAAGTAATTCATACAGTCTTCTCTCCTCTTTTTGTCTTTCTTCTTTTTTTTTTTTTTTAATTTTTTTTCAACGTTTATTTATTTTTGGGACAGAGAAAGACAGAGCATGAACGGGGGAGGGGCAGAGAGAGAGGGAGACACAGAATCAGAAACAGGCTCCAGGCTCTGAGCCATCAGCCCAGAGCCTGACGCGGGGCTCGAACTCACAGACCGCGAGATCGTGACCTGGCTGAAGTCGGACGCTTAACCGACTGCGCCACTCAGGCGCCCCAATTTTTTTTTGTCTTTCTTCTTATGCTAAGCATAATAATTTTGAGAATTATCCATGTTGTGCCATGAATTAATTCATTTTTTTAAAAAAAACTGAGCAGTATTCCACCGTATGTATGTACCACAATTCATTTAACCAACCACCTATTGATGTACATTTAGGTTGTTTCCAGTCTGGGACTATTAGAAATAAAGCTGCTATAAATATTTGTGTACAAGTCTTGGCATGGCCATATGCTTTCTTTCCTACCTAGGAGCAGAATGACAAGGCCATAGGGTGGGTATAGGTTTGCTTACCTTTTTAAGAGTCTGCCAAACTGTTTAACAGAGTAGTTGTGCCATTTTACATTCTCACCAGCAGTGTACAGAATTGCTGTCGCTACCCATCTTCTCCAACACTTGGTATAATCAGACATTTTAATTTTAGAAATTCTAATCCCTGGATGGTCGTATTTCATTGCAATTCTAATTCATTTCCCTGACGATTTAATAGTGCGTATGCGTATTTGCCATTTGTATATCACCATTGGTGAAGTGTCCATGAAAATATTTTGCCTACTTTATATTGGGTTGTTCATTGTCTTATTATTGAGTTTGAGGAGTTCTTTATTCTGGATCCAAGTCCTTAATCAAATATGGGGTTTGCAAATATTTTTCCCCAAACTGTCTTTTCTTAAACTGTATTTCGAAAAGTGAAGGTTTTCAATTTTGATGTACAATTTCTCAATATTTCCTTTCAATACATCTTTTAATGTTGTATCTAAAAAATTACTGCCCAGCCCAAGGTCACAAACACCTTCTCTATGTTTCCCTCCATAAATTTATAGTTTTAGGTTTTACATTTAAGTGTATGATCTATTTTGTGTTATGATTTTGGCAGTTTGGCAGTTACTTATAGAAGTAAACATGCAACTACCACATGGCCCGGCCTTTGCACTCTTGGACCTTTATCCCAGAGAAATGAGAACTTATGTCCCCGAAAAACTTATTTCCATACAAAATTCTGTACATGAAAGTGTGTAGCAACTTTATCCGCAATGACCAAAAACTGGAAGGAGTCCAGCCATATATATGTCAGCAGGTGAATATTTTAACAAACTGTGGTACACTCATTTCATAAATACTACACAACAATAAATAGTAATGAACTATTAAATGTGCAACAACTTGGATAAGTATCAAGGGAATTGTGCTAAGTGAAAAAAAATGAATCTCTGCCTGATTCCCTTTATAAAATTTTGTTGAAATAACAAGATTCTAGAGTAGTACAGAATAGTTGTTGTCAAGGGTTATATGGGAGCAGGGGGTAGTACTAAGAGAGACGTGGCTATGGTTATATAAGAGTAGCATGCAGGTTCTTTGCAAGTGAACTGTTTTGTATCTTGATTGTAGCAGTGGTCACAGAAATCTACCCATGTAAAATTGCACAGAACTAAATACACACACACACACACACACACACACACACACACACACACACACAAATACAAATGAGTACATGTAAAATTTATAAAATCCGAATAAGGTCTTAGGACTGTATCAGTGTCAATGTCTTAGCTATGATTTCAAAAAACACCAGTTAAGCTGTTTTAATGAAGTATTTAAGATCTTGGACAAGAATGAGGACAGAGGGGTGAGAAAGGAAGCTATGTATGTAACACACATACAATAAAGGATGATAATCTGGAAAAAATGTTTGGTAAAAATCATAGTGAAGTAATTTGACTAGAAGTTCATCAGTTTTATTGATCTTGTCAAAGATCTAGCTTTTTCTTTCATAGATATTTATTATTTTTCTGTTTTTCATTTCATTGATTTCTGCTTTGATCTTTACTATTTTCTTTCTTCTGATTATTTTAGGTTTTATTAGCTCCTCTTATATTTTGGGTTCTTAAGGTTTAGTCTTTGATTTGAAATATGTTTTCTTTTCTAATATAGGTGTTTAGTGCTATAAATTTCCTTTTAAGTATAGCTTTAGCTACATTCCACAAATTTTTATACGATGTGTTTTCATTTTCATTCAGTTCAAAACACTTTGTAACTTCCCTTTGCATTTTTTTTCTGAGATCCACAAGTTATTTGAAAGTTTCATAATTTCCAAATATTTGGGGATCTCCTAGGGACTTTGTTATTTATTTCTAATTTAGTGCCATTGTAGATAATATACTTTGGATGACTTCATACCTTTAAAAAATATTAAGGAATAATTTTATGGCCTAGAACATGATGTGTCTTGGTAAATGTACTTGAAAAAAATGTGCATTCTGCTGTTAATTGGTGGAGTTAGTGTACATTGATAGGGTTGTTCAAATCTTCTATATCCATTTGGATGCTCTGTATCCTTTTCTCTCAATTATAGACAAATAGGTGGTGAAATCTGTAATTGTGAATTTGTCTATTTCACCTTGTAGTTTTTTCAGTTTTTGCTTCATATATCATGAAGGTCTGTTTTAGAAACATAAATGTTAAAATTGTATATACTCTTGATGAACTGATCTTTTTGTCATTAAAAAAATTTTTTTTTAATGTTTGTTTATTTTTGAGAGAGAGACAGGTATGAGTGGGGGAGGAGCAGAGAGAGAGGAAGACACAGAATCCAAAGCAGGGTCCAGGCTCTGAGCTGTCAGCACAGAGCCAGATGTGGGGCTTGAACCCACAAACCATGAGACCATGACCTGAGCTGAAGTGGGACACTTAACTGAATGAGCCACCCAGGTGCCCCTGACCTTTTTGTCATTTTAAATGACCCTCTGTGTGCTTGGTAATTTTTTCTCTGAAATTGACTTCAACTGATATTAACATAACGATTCAAGCTTTCTTTTGACTAATGTTAATGTAGTGTATCTTTTTCCTTTCTTTTATTTTTTACCTGTTTATGTCTTTACATTTCAATTTTTTGTAGGCACATTACTTGGGTCTTGATTGATTTATCCTATTTGAACTGTGCCTTTAAATTGAGGTGTTTGGACCACTGAATATGATTATTGATATGATTGGATTTCATTCTGTCTTCTCATTATTTGTTTTCTATTTGTCCGTCAGTATTTTGTCCATTTCCCTCTTTTTCTGCTTTTTTTGGATTAAGTGTATGTATTGTATGCTTTAATTTTATCTTTTTAATTGGTTATTAGCTAGACCACTTTGTTATGTTATTTTAATGGTTGCTTTAGGATTTATAGTATGCAACTTTTAATTATCATAATCTGTCTTCAAATGATATTATATAGCATTTTACATGACTATTTAAGAGCCTTTCAAGAGATTACTTTCATTCCTCCCTTCCTGGCCTTTGTACTGTTGCTGTCATATATTTTTCTTCTACATGTGTTATAAAACCCATAATACACTGTTATTACTTTTCTTTTATAGATATTCCAATAATAGGAAAATATCTATGTTTACCCATATACTTACTTTTACTGGTGCTTTTCATTCCTTTGATCTAGATTTCCAACTCCTATAATTTTCCTTCTGCTTGAATAATTTTCTCTATCATTTGTTGTGCAGATCTGATCGTGATGAATTCTTTCAGCTTTTGTATGTCTGAATATTTCTTTATTTTTGATGAGTAAAGAATTCTACATTGACAGATTTTTTTTTTAATCTCAGCACTTTAAAGATTTTGCTCCACCGTCTTCCAATTTGCATTGCTTCCACAAAGAAATCTGCAATCAGCTTTATCTCATTTCCTCTGTACATAATTTGTCTTTTTTTCCCCCTAATCTGGAAGCTTTTAGGATTTTTTTCTTTTTCACTGGTTTCAAGCAATAATTAATAGTCATTTGTTTTTGTTGCTGTTGTTGTCCAGAGGTTACTAATATTTTGCCCAGAGTTTATAATTTTTATCTGTAGGAGGGTTAATCCAGTAGAAGCCTCTCCACCATTACTGGAAATAGAACCTCTTATCATGCACTTCAAAATATTTACTGATTTCCATTTCATTTCTTCTTTGACCCATAAATTATTTAGAAATTTTAAAATTTCCAAACATTTGAGAATTTTTGAGTTCTCTTTCATTATTGATTTATGGATTGATTTTACTGACAGATAACATACTTTGAGTGATTTCACTCCTTGTTTTATATAAGGTCCAAAATATGTTAAATTTTGGTAAATATTCCATGTGCATTTGAAAAGGAGAGCTATCCCATCATTTTTGGATACAGTGTACTATATAGAACAATGAGGTCAAGTTTCTTAATCATGTTGTTCAAGTCTTTTATGCTCTTACTGAATTTCTGGTTGGCTTGTTCCGTCATTTACAGAGAAATGCATGTTTAAATGTCCCAGTAGCGTTGTGGATATGTTTATGTCCACCTGTAGTTCTGTCACATTTTGTTTTATATATTTTGTAACTATGTAATTACGTGCATACAAATTTATAACTTTCGTATGTTTCTTGAAGACTGACCTTTTTATTATTATCAAAGTCTCTCCTCATTTCTAGTGCTGTTTCTTACCTTAAAGTTTACCTTGTCAGTTCACTAGTACTTGGTACAGCTGTACCAGCTTTCTTCTGCTTCGTGTTTGCATGGTACATTTTTCTTTATCTTCTAATTTCCACCCCTTTGGTTTTGTCCTTATAATAAAATGTGTGTCTGGCTGGCCACATATAGTTGGTGTTTGTTTTTTCAAATTCAGCCTAATACTAATTTGCTTGGGTAGCTGCCATCCTGCCTATTTTGTAGACTATTTATTCATTTATTTTTAAATTTCTTTTAGATAATTAAAAATATTTTTATTATTCCACAGTTTTCATCTTGCTTTTAGTTATGTATTCCTATACTATTCTTTAAATTGCCACCCTACAGACTACAGTCTGTGCTTTTTACTTCCTTTTTTTTTTAAGATTTTATTTTTTGTTAACTAACTAGAATTAAAAAAAAAACTTTGAAAAGAAAGACAAAAAGATTTTATTTTTAAGTAATATCGATACTCAACATGGGGCTCGAATTCACCACCCCAAGATCGAGAGATGCATGCTCTACTGACCCAGCCAGCCAGGCATCCCTGTGCTTTTTACTTCTTAAGTTTCATTATAAATTAGTTCTTTGGCCACTTCTCATGCTAGAAGTTTTAACTCCATTTACTCATTCTCTGCTTTTTGTGATACAGTTGTCTTGAACTTTAACTGTACATACATCACATGAGTTGTTGTTAGCATGTTATTCATTTGTGTGTATCTCCTTTCTTTATTCCTTTCTGTATTTCAATGTGGGATCATTTTTTTTTCTGCCTGGAAAGCCTGATTTAGTGTTTCTTGTTTGGGAATCCCTGGCAATAAATTCTCTGTTTGTTTAAAAGTATCTTTATTTTTCTTAATTTTAATTAATTAAAAAAATTTTTAACAGTTTTATTTATTTTTGAGAGACAGAGACAGAGTGTGAGTGAAGGAGGGGCAGAGAGAGAGGGAAACACAGAATCTGAAGCAGGCTTCACTCTCTGAGCTGTCAGCACATAGCCTGATGAGGGGCTCCAACCCACCAACTGTGAGATCGTGATCTGAGCAGAAGTTGGATACTCAAGTGACTGAGTCACCCAAGCACCCCAATTTTTCCTTAATTTTTAAAGAATATATTTATTGAGCATAAAATTCTAGTTTGGAAATTACTTCCTTTCAATACCTAAGGATACCTCTCCATTGTTTTCTGGCTTCTGAAGTTTTCATTGAGAAGTCAGATATTAGCCTTGTTGCTCATTGACCATTTGAAAGTGCTGTGTCTTTTTTCTTTGACTGCTTTTAATATTTCCCCGTTATCTTTAAGTTTCTTCATTTTTACACTGGTGTATGTAGATATATGGGTTGTTATTTCCTTTAGTTTGTTTATAATTCTTGAGGGTCAGAGTGATCCCTGTATCTGTAGCATGATGTCTTTTATAAGTCTTGGAAAACTGTCAGACATTACCTCTTTTAAATATTGCTTTTGGGGCAACTGGGTGGCTCAGTCCATTAGGCGTCTGACTTCAGCTCAGGTCATGATCTCATGGTTTGTGAGTTCAAGCCCTGCGTCAAGCTCTGTGCAGACAGCTCAGAGCCTGAAGCCTGCTTCGGATTCTGTGTCTCCCTCTCTCTCTGCCCCTCCCCCACTCACATTTTGTCTCTCAAAAATAAACATTAAAAAAATTAAATGTTGCTTTTGCCTAATCTATCTTCTTCTGAAATCGCAGATGTACATATTTTGGACCTTTTCATTATAATTCTTATGTTCCTAACACTTTTTTTCTCTCCATTTTTTCTCATTGGGTTAATGTGTATATTTTTCAATTGACCTATCTTTAAATATAGTAATCCTGTCAGTTGTTTTCAATCTGCTGATGTACCTATTTATTGAGCTCTTTCTTAGTTTCTCTGTTCTCTGTTGAAATTCTTCATCTTACCATCTAGTTTCACAAATATATTAATTAGATACATGAATGTTTATGATAACTGAAATATCTTGATCACTTTTCTGTCTATTTTTATTGCCTATTTATCTCTTGACCCTGTTTTCCATATACTTGATATGTTTAATTGAATGTCAAACATTATGTATAAAAAATTGGAGAGGGTGAGAGGATTAATGCTACCCTCTGCCAGACAGCTTACATATGGGCAGTTTACCTTAATCCTTGCTTCAAAGCTATGTTATAGCCTTTGTAAGACTGAATCTGTCTCTGATTTAAACCTACCCTTAATACATATTCCAGACTCCCACTGAGAGCTTGGGTGTTTTCTAGATTTTAGAGGGTACTAGGCTCTAATTTTCCTTTCCCCACATATACATGACCAGTAAAAACTTTTGCTATGTTTTCCTATTGTTTTTTCAGTGGTTTCTGAGCCTTTTTTTTTTCAATTTATTATTTAAATTCTAGATAGTTAGCATATAGTGCAATTTGGTTTCAGGAGTACAATTCAGTGATTCATCACTTACATACAACACCTAGTGCTCATCATAACAAATGCCCTCTTTAATAACCATCACCCATCTAGCCCATCCTCCATCCACCTCCCTCCATCAACCCTCAGTTTGTTCTCTACCTTCAAGAGTCTCTCATGGTTTGTTTCCCTCTCTTCCCCCCTCCTCCCATATGTTCATCTGTTTTGTTTCTTAAATTCCACATGTAACCGAAATATGGTATTTGTCTTTCTCTGATTTATTTTGTTTAAAATAATACACTCTAGTTCTTCCATATCATTGCAAATAGCAAGACTTCATTATTCTGAAGACTGAGTAATATTCCATTGTGTGTATATATATATATATATATATCTCCAAGCTTTATCCATTCTTTGTTCCATTCTTTATTCCGTATATATATACATGGAATTCTTTATTCCATTCTTTATTCCATATATATATATATATATATATATATATATATCCAATCTTTATCCATTCTTTATTCATTCTTTATTCCATCCATGAAGTCGATGGACCTTCATGTTCTGTCCATAGTTTGGCTAATGTTGATATTGCTTCTGTAAACATCAGGATGCATGCACCCTTTCAATATGTATTTTATTATCCTTTGGGTAAATACCTAGTAGTGCAATTGCTGGATCATATTGCTGGTTCTATTTTTAGTTTTTTGAGGAACCTCCGTACTCTTCTCCAGAGTTACTGCTCTAGTTTGTGTTCCCGCCAACAGTGCAAGAAGATTCCCCTTTCTCCACATCATCACCAATACCTGTTGTTTCTTGCATTGTTAATTTCAGCCATTCTGGCCAGTGTGAGGTGGTATCTCATTGTGGTTTTGATTTTGATTTTGATTTGTATTTCCTGATGATGAGTGATATTGAGCATCTTTTCATATGTTGGCAGCCATCTGGATGTATTCTTTGGAAAAGTGTCTATTCATATCTTCTGCCCATTTCTTTTTTTTTTTTTTTAATTTTTTTTTCAACGTTTATTTTTGGGACAGAGAGAGACAGAGCATGAACGGGGGAGGGGCAGAGAGAGAGGGAGACACAGAATCGGAAACAGGCTCCAGGCTCTGAGCCATCAGCCCAGAGCCTGATGCAGAGCTCGAACTCCCGAACCGCGAGATCGTGACCTGGCTGAAGTCGGACGCTTAACCGACTGCGCCACCCAGGCGCCCCTTCTGCCCATTTCTTAATTGGGTTATTTGTTTTTTGGGTGTTGAGTTTGATAGGTTCTTTACAGATTTTGGATACTAACCCTTTATCAGATCTGTCACTTGCAAATATCTTCTCCCGTTCCATAGGCTGCCTTTTAGTTTTGTTGATTGTTTCCTTCACTGTGCTGTAGTTTTTATTTTGATGAAATCCCAATAGTTCATTTTTGCTTTTGTTTCCCTTGCCTCTGGTGACGTGTCTAGTAAGAACATCAAAGAGGTTGATGTCAAAGAGGTTGCTGCTGTATTCTCCTCTAGGATTTTGATGGCTTCCTGTTTCATATTTAGGTCTTTCATCCATTTTGAATTCATTTTTGTGTACAGTATAAGAAAGTGATCCAGTTTTGTTCTTCTGCATGTTGCTGTCCAATTTTCCCAACACCATTTGTTGAAGAGACTGTCTTTTTTCCATTGGATATTCCTTCCTGCTTTGTCAATGATTAGTTGACCATATAGTTGTGGGTCCATTTCTTTTTTTTTTTAATTCTGTTTTTATTCAGTTCCATTGATCTGATCTATGTGTCTGTTTTTGTACCATAATGTCTTGATGACTACAGCTTTACAATACAGCATGAAATCCGGAATTGTGAGGCCTCCAGTTTTGTTTTTCTTTTTCAGGATTGCTTTGGCTATTCAGGATCTTTTATGGTCCCAAACAAATTTTAGGATTGTTTGTTGTAGCGCTTTGAAAAATGTGGTGGTATTTTCATGGGGATTGCATTAAATGTGGAGATTGCTTTGAATAGTATAGACATATTAACAATGTTTGTTCTTCTAATCCATAAGCATGGAATGCTTTTCCATTTATTTGTGTCCTCTTCAATTTTTTTCCTAAGTCTTCTATAGTTTTCAGAGTATAGATATTTTACCTCTTTGGTTAGGTTTATTTCTAGATATC
The DNA here is from genome assembly GCF_014898765.1 of Herpailurus yagouaroundi. Classification (NCBI taxonomy): domain Eukaryota; kingdom Metazoa; phylum Chordata; class Mammalia; order Carnivora; family Felidae; genus Herpailurus; species Herpailurus yagouaroundi. The sequence continues at coordinate 20,165,671 of NW_024412441.1, read as the reverse complement.
TAATTGTTTTTTGTGCGATTGCAAATGGGACTTATTCTTTGATTTCTTTTTCTATTGCTTCATTATTGGTGTATAGAAATGCAACAGATTTCTGTACATTGATATTATATCCTGCGACTTTACTGGATTTATGTATTAGTTCTAGCAATTTTTTGGTGGAGTCATTTGGCTTTTCTACAGAGTATCATGCCATCTGAAAATAGTGAAAGTTTGACTTCTTCCTTGCCAATCTGGATGCCTTTTATTTATTTTTGTTGTCTGATTACTGAGGCTAAGGCTTGCAGTACTATGTTAAATAGTAATGGTGAGAGTGGACATCCTTGTTTTGTTCCTGACCATAGGGAAAAGGCTCTGAGTTTTCTTCCATTGAGGATGATATTAGCTGTGGGTCTTTAATATATGGCTTTTATGATATTGAGGTATGCTCCTTCTATCCCTACTTTGTTAAGGTTTTTTATCAATAATGGATGCTGTATTCTGTCAAATGCTTTTTCTGCATCTATTGACAGGATCATATGGTTCTTATCCTTTCTTTTATTAATGTGGTGTATCATGTTGATTGATTTGTGAATGTTATACCAGCCTGCAGGCCAGGAATAAATCCCACCTGATTGTGGTGAATAATTCTTTAAATGTACTGTTGAATTCAACTTGCTAGTATATTGAGAATTTTTGCATCCATGTTCATCAGGGATACTGACCTATAATTCTCCTTTATAATGGGGTCTTTGGTTTTGGAATCAAGGTAATGCTAGCCTTGTAGAATGAGTTTGGAAGACCAATGTCTTTAGGTCTAAAATGAGTCTCCCATAGGCAGCATATAGATGGGTCTTGTTTTTGTTTTTGTTTTTGTTTTATCCGTTCTGATACCCTATGTCTTTCAATTGGAGCATTTAGTCCATTTACACTCAGAGTGATTATTGAAAGATATGAGTTTAACGCTATTGTGTTACCTGTTAAGTTTGTGTTTCTGGTGATGTTCTCTGTTCCTTTCTAGTCTTTGTTGCTGTTGGTCTTTTTTTCCCTTACTCAGAGAGTCCCCCTTAATATTTCTTGCAGGGCTGGTTTAGTGGACTTGAAGTCCTTCAGTTTTTGTTTGTCTGGGAAACTCTATCTCTCCTTCTATTCTGAGTGGCAGCCATGCTGGATAGAGTATTCTTGGCTGCATATTTTTCCCATTTAGCAAGTTGAATGTATCCTGCAACTCTTTTCTGGCCTTCAAGTTTCTGTGGACAGATAGGCTGCAGTTTAAGGACTCTTTTCCATTGCTGCTTTCAGGATTCTTTCCTTGTATGTGTATTTTGTGAATTTGACTATAATATACCTTGATGATGGCCAACTTTTGTTGAATTTAATGGGAGTTCTCTGTGCTTCTTGAATTTTGATGTCTATACCCTTTCCTAGTTTAGGGAAGTTTTCAGTTATAATTTGCTCACATAAACTTTCTGCTCCCTTTTCTCTCTTTTCATCTTCTAGGACACCTATGATACAAATATTATTCCATTTTAATAAGTCACTGAGTTCCCTAACTCTACCTTTATGATCCATTACCCTTGTTTCCTCTTCTTTTTAGCTTTGTTATTTTCCATAATTTTATCTTCTATATCACTAAGTCTTTACTTTGTCCATCTTTGCTGTCATAGCAATAATTCAGGTTTGCATTTTAGTTATAGCATTTTTAATTTTGGCTTGACTAGATTTTAGCTCTTTTATCTCTGCAGTAAGGGATTCTCTAGTGTCTTGTACGCTTTTTTCAGGCCCAGCTAGAATCCTTATAATTGTTGTTTTAAATTCTAGTTCAGACATCATAGTTGTATCTCTATTGATTAAATCCCTGGTCATCATTTCTTTCTGTTCTTTCTTTTGGTTTGAATTCCTCCATCTTGTCATTTTTGTGGGAAAAAATTATAATAAAATAAAATTTAAAAATTAAAAATAAATAAATAAAGGAAGCTAGGTCCTAGGTGTGTTTTGGTCTTCTTATTAAGAGAAGCTTGATAGAGGGGTGCTTGGGTGGCTTAAGTGGCTCAGTTGGGTAGCATCTGACTTTCACTCAGGTCATGATATCAGAGTTTGTGGGTTTAAGCTCCACTTTGGGTCCTGTGCTTACAGGGCAGAGCCTGCTTCAGATCCTCTGTCTCCCCCTCTCTCTGCCCCTCCCCTGCTCATGCTCACTCCCTCTCTCTCAAAAATAAAATAAACATTAAAAAACCTGTATATTAAAACAAAGAGAGAGAAGTTTGATAGAAAAAAGGAAAGAGAAAAAAGATAAAAAATGAAAAATAAAATTAATAAAATTAATAAAATAAAATTAAAAATTACTTTTTCTGTATCATAGAAGAAAAATAAAAACAAGCAAAATAAATACACACACACACACACACACGCACGCACGAGCGCAAAAGGAAGCTAGATCCAGTTTCCCCTAGAGCTGAAGCTTTGCAGCACTTTATGATCAGCAGACTTAGTGCATAGAAGGGGTTTGTGCTTGTGCTTGTCTTCTGGGGTAAGGGCCTACTGCTCTGATTCTCAGGCAGACTTGCTCTATTGAAGTGCTTGGAGGCACAGCAGGGTGGGGGCTTGTTGTAATGGTTTCTTTCTCCATTCGGTGGTGCCCTTTAGCTCACTGAGATCCATCAGTGCTGGTGGGCTGCAGGTGAAAACAAATTTGAAGCAACACGTGTAAACAATCGTGGGAAATACAAAATGCTACATAGTGAAAGGGTGCCTGGGTAGCTCAGTCGGTTAAGCATCAGACTTCGACTCAGATCTTGATCTCAAGGCTCATGAATTCAAGCCCTGTGTTGGGTTCTGTGTTGACAGCTCAGAGCCTGGTGCCTGCTTTAGATTCTGTGTCTCCTCTCTGTCCCTCCGCTGCTCACGCTCTGCCTCTCTCTCCTTCAAAAATAAATAAACAGAAAAAAATTTAAATTATTTTCCAACAGTAGTGGGAATGGGCATGTGTGTATGTGTGCACACTTGCCATGTATATGTGTGGTTTGCATATTAAAATTATATCATGTATACTTTAATAAAAAAAGAAAAAGAAAATGGATTCACCCCACTCTCTAGTTTCCAGAGTGGGTGTTTGGCCCTCACAGATATGGGATCAGTCACACCTCTTGTGTTCCCAGCTTCTGTCAACTCCCTGCTTTGACCCTGTTTGTGTCTGATCTGTCTGCCTGGCAGGTGGTGTGACCCTTCTGGGTTTTATTTCGGTCACGGCTATGTTTCAAAAGCCCGCACTTTCAGAGACCCCCACTGCTTAGAACCACGTTGGTCTCTGGGAGAGGGTCTTACCACATTGTGGCTGGAGCCAATTTGTCCCAGAAAATGTTCATTCGACCACGCAGTTGCAGCAGCTTGGAGTTTATAGTAAATCACAACACATAGCAGGCACAAGGGTTTGCTGCCCTCAGCCAGCATCTTTGTTCCTATAGTGGTGAACAGGGCAGCTCTATGGTGTCTGCCAGGTCTTTTGCCCTAGGAGAAGCCATATGGCCTCTACCAAATGTACTCCAAACTGCTTCTCCCCAAGTGACCCTGGGGATTCTGCCTGCTCCTGGGACTCTGCCCTGCTTCCTTTGCTGGAGCACCACCAGGTGACCTCCAGAACTTGAGACCAAATCTGTGCTCCACTGTTTATTGAAACCCTCTTCTTTCCCCCCATCAATGATTTTGGGGAAGTTTTCTCCTGCAGTCCTCTGCACGTGTTTTCACTTTTTTTTCACTTGTTCTCTCTTTCTCTCTAGCTACTTTCAGAGGGAGTGCAGTGCAAATCCATGCGCTGCTCTCTCCCCCTCTCTTTCTAATTTCTCTGAAAACAGCTCCCTCCTCTCTGCAGTACTGTGGCTTTTCTGTCTCCCAGTTCCCCTCTCTGCATCATTTACCTGCCATGTTCTCACCCTCAAATTATGCCAATTGTTCTCTTAATCCTCAGATCAATTACCTAGGTGTTCAAAATGATTTGATGTTGGTCTAGCTGTGTTCAAGGGACAAGACAAGAGAAGGGTGCCCCTGCTACTTCACCATATTAACTCCTCCCCTGATTTCTGAGCCTTTTATATCACACAAATTAAGAAAGAGCAAATGCTGGGGCATCTAGGTGACTCAGTTGGTTAAGTGTCCAACTCTTGATTTCAACTCAGGTCATGATCTCATAGGTTGTGAGATCAAGCCTTGCATTGGGCTCTGTGCTAACAGCATGGAGCCTGGTTGGGATTCTCTCTCTCCCTCTCTCTTTCTGCCCCTCCCCCATTCTCGCACACACATGTGCACACTATCTCTCGGTCTGTCTCTCTCTCTAAAAATAAATAAATAATAATTTAAAAAAATCAGCAAATGCCTCAAGGGAAAAACTGCTATGGAGCATCAGACTCACTTTTCTGAACTCTTCTCTTTGAGTACTTGGCCCTTCATGTTTTAGCTGTCTTGGCAACCTCAAACCCCTATTTTGCATCTCCATTCCTATGAGATTATCAGAAGTTCTTCTGGTTTATCTGATTCTTAGTAGTTTTCTTTTGCCCAGTTAAAGTTTTCTCTCTCCATGTCAGGAATCAGCAAATGTCCTAAGAAGAAGAATGGAATAAAAATGGTAGAGTTCTCCTCGGTGAGTTTCCCTTTTCTCTAGGACCTTGGCCCTTCAAGACCTGGCAACTCTCCCAGCATTTCTGCAATGCCCTCAGACAAATTTACTTTGTATTTGCTTTTCCACTTGTTTTCAGCTAAAGCATTGGTCTACTACAAGTAATTCCATCATAGCCTGAAGAGAAATATTTTATAGGATTTTAATAAAACTACATTTGAATTGTGAACACACAGATGCCAAAGATTATATGTTACTTTTAATTTGATTATAGTTTTTCACATTTTACTAGTACTATTGTTCATGAATGTTCTCACAATAATATTTTCTGTTGTGCCCTCAGAAATAAAATAACTAATGCTGGTGTTGATCAAAAATAGTGGTAGATTCTTAGAAGAATAAAATTTTGAGATAATAGCCCTCCCAATATTTTCTTCCTTTGCTTTGATCCATTTATAGAGATGGTTTGCTCTATGTTCATTGTCCCATGTGAAAATATGATAGCATAGAGAGCCAATTAATCCTGTAACAGACTTTAGGCCACAGGCCATTTTCTAGTTTCCTGGTAGGGTGGGTAGTGGTAAGCTACATTTTAAAATAAGTGAATGACTCACCAGTTAAAAAGAAGTGATTTCTGTAACTGTAGCCTGGACTCAGATTTTTGTCAGGATGATGTTTTCTGTTCCTTTTGCCCTTATTTGTCCTGCTTTAACCATTAGAATGTTCAAAACCAGGGAAATTATCCTGAATGTATCAAAGCAAATACATTTTAGTGATTATTCTGGATGACATTCATTTCAGGTCTTCTGAAAGGCTTCAGTATGGAGCCAGAAGTAACTTTGTCTTTAAAAAATTTTCCTAAGCCATTGTAAATATGATACAAAATGGAATGATTTCCAACTTAATTTCTTTCTGAAACTTTCCTTTTTACTCATTAAACCTTGTAAGTCAGGTGAGATTATGAAACTAGTGGTTAAGTGAAGGCTTGAAAGCTTAGATTTGGCCTCTGGATTCAAAATGCCAGAAAACATTTTCTAGCTATTGACATGTCCGCTATTTCTAGGTGACTCAATAAATCTACCCAAGCTATATGGCAACATTTTTGTGTATGTATATACAAATATGTCCTCAAAACACATGTGTTCAATATACCCCTTATTTGATTTCTTCTCTCTTCAAAAAAAGGAAACTGTCTTCTGCATTCCTTTAGAAAGGAACTTCAGATCACATTAACCCAATATTTGTCATGCAGATTGCTCCAGTTATGATGTAATATAGCCAAGACAGTTATAAAACTAGAAGATCCATAGTGAACTGAGCACCTGTAGGGTTCGTTCTCATTCAGATATAACTAACTCTCCACTTAGCACCAGAATCTACTGAGTAAACAAATCAACATATTTTTGGTCAGTATGATAGGTATTAATTTATGCCCCTAGATCCAATTTCTCCCTTTCCACCTCCCTTTCTCCTGAGAGTCTGAACTCTATAAATGTAACCAATAGGCTCCCTTCCTCTCTGGATTCCATTTGGGTTTAGCCAATGAGGTCACTGGTGAGAGACCAGAAGACAATAGAAATGTGATGTCATGATAATTGTTTTCCCACCTCCTTCTTAAATGGATTACTGTGAATGCCCTCTGTCCTTCTACCTCTATCAAAGCTTCTTTGTGGCAGCCCTCCCCTCTGGCTATGGCTATGTGCTTTGGGTCACAGGTGGGGCTTTGGGGAATGTGGGTGACTGGCAATAACTTCCTGCTATTGCTAACCCACGTATCCTTCAGTATCCTTTACTGGTTTCTCCAACCCTGCCCAACAACATTTTTAAAGGTTTCTTTATTAAACTCCCCTCAGTTACACAGTCTGATTGAGTATGCTATCTGCTTCCTGTAGGGACCAAGACTGGTACAGTTTGCCCCTCCCCATTTGTCATATGTAAGCAGGACAATGCAGTGCAATACAATGGGTATGCAATGTAAGTCCAATGCAAAATGAAATTATATATTTTGCAAAAGATGCTGACATTTCATGGAACAGATGAAAGTGGTGCTGGAGAACTATTTGAATCACATGTAAAACTATTATCTAATGCAGGTTAGCAAAGTTTCTCCAGTAAAAAATTGAAGAGAAAATTAACAGCCACTTAGAGTGATTTTAATGTCAAAGGATTAAAAGAGGCATTAGGCAAACATTTGAATTCTTTGCTACTGCTGCTTCTTAAATAAAAGAGATACTTTTCTTTATGTTTGTGCCATAAAACTATGTGAGGTGAAGGATGTCCTTAGGTACTACCCTAAGGTAGTTTTCTCAGGAATGTTGCACCCAAATAGAAAAGGCCACCCAAATAGTACCAAATAGTACTCAGTTTATTTCTTTTTTGTCTTAAGAATTAACACATAATTACAATTATAACCTACATTTTAATAAATGTAAAAGAAACTTACTTTCACAATTTTTCACATCATTTTTTATTTGTTTTTATCTTTTTTCATTTTGTTTTTTAAAGGTGAAGTCATAATGAAACTTCTTCTCTACTGAGTATCAAATATTAGTCCCCACTTTAAATGGATTCACCCTACATGGCTTTTTTTCCAGACCAGTTTGGCTAAGAGGCCCACTGAACATCCTTGGAGGAACTGCAGCAAGCCACTGGGGGGAAAGAGGACATCCGTTCCTTAAAAGATTTCTGAGGCATCCTTGTGAATTTGGGGTTGGCCTCTGTAATCACTCTGCCAAGGGTTTAGATTCCAGCTCCAGCTCCTGCTAACCCTTTGGCCTTGGCTAGGCCCTCAACCTTGGGAACCACACCACTGAGTTTCATCTTTGAAACATTTAACATAGGCTTCTGGCACATGGTAAGCATTCAGTTAAATCCATTCCTACCAGAATTACTAAAATTATTGTGCCAGTAGTAGTTCTATTCAATATGCTGCTCTATTACACATTTTATCCATCTTATTAAAATTAAAACAGTAAATAATGCTTATGTTTTTGTCAATTTCAAAATGACTAGAATTAAAGAATAAAAGACCAGTGAAATTAAAGCAGGATTTTCACCTTTCAAAGACAGTAATATATAATTTATTATACATTAAATAATATAGTATATTCAAACTAATCAAAATAAGAGAAGTAGCAAGAAATATAAAAAAGGGAAAGCATGAAAAATCAAAGAAGAAAAGATACATAAATTGAGACAATAGAAGTAAATGTGGGAAAAACTCTTATTATTTATTTTTAAATATTTATTATTTTCAGGAGAGAGAGAGCAGGCAGGCAAGGAGGTGGGGGGTGGGCAGAGAGAGAGGAAGACACAGAATCTGAAGCAGGCTCCAGGCTCTGAGCTGTCAGCACAGAGCCCAACGTGGGGCTCAAACCCATGAACTGTGAGATCATGACCTGAGCTGAAGTTGGATGCTTAGCCAACTGAGCTACCCAGGCACCCTGGAAAGAACCTTTTCTAAAGGGCAAATACCAAATGAAACATAAACTATAATAAACTATGAGTCCTAATATATGAATCAAGATGACAAATTAATATTAAAATTAAAAGAATAAAGACTCCTAGGAAAATGCTTAATAAAAGGAGGCAGGGAATATGGTATTTCTATTCATACAAAGTCAAATTCGAGATGATATGCGTTATAATTATAATGAAGAATGGAATCATCATATTAATAAAATTAAAGCAACAGGAATATTTATGTGGCCCAAAACACAGCATCAACCTATAGAAAGCAAAACCTAAGTGTCCATCAGTAGATGAATGGATAAAGAAATGACAACACACACAAATATGATGGAATATTACTCAGCCATAAAAAAGAATGAGATCTTCCCATGTGCAATGACATGGATGGAGCTAGAGAGTCTTATGCTAAGTGAAATAAGTCAGACAAAGACAAATACCATGTGATTTCACTTATATATGAAATTTGAGGAAGAAAACAAATGAACAAACAAAGAAAAAGAGGCAGAAAAGCAGATTATTACATACAGAGAATAAACTGGTGGTTTCCAGAGGGGAGAATTGTGGGAAGTAAGTAAAATGGGTGAAGGAGAGTGGGAGTTATTCTCACTCATTCCAATTATGGAATGAGTAAGTTTTGGGGGTAAGGTACAGCAGAGGGAATGTAGTCGATTGTTTTATAATGTTGTATGGTCAAAGATGGTAACTATACTTTGGTGAGCATAGCATAGTGTATAGAGTTGTCAAATAACTATGTTATATACCTTAAACTCACATTGTATGTCAACTATATGTCAATAAAAATATATAGAAAGCAAATATTTTAAGATGATCAAAGAATGATTGACAAAATTCAAATGCAGAGATAACAGTAGCATGCAGCGTTATCATTAAAAATAAAAGTTATTTTGCCAGCAAAAAAGTGGATTAATTTAGGAGTAAGAGAATTGCAATTAAGGACATGTAAGCTGTGGCAAAACCATAGTCAAGTCCATCAAACAAAGGAGGAGAACATTACTTTATGGAGAAGAAGGAGGAAGTTTGGAGAGGGGGTATTTTGAACAAAAATCCAACGGAAGAATCATAGGTTCAGGATGATGATGGTTTCTCGTTGGCTGAGTGAAAGGGTAGTTGTTCTCTTATAGGAGATGCACTGTACAATTGTCCCTGGTGGGGCTTGTAACCTATAATTTTTTCCTGTTGATGATTCTTCCATTGGGGTCTGTAGTTGATAATTCTTCCTGTAATTGATGTTGAATATTAAGACTCCCCCTTCTAGCCTCCCAACTTTACCTTAGTGAGATGTCCCTTTATTAATTTCCACAACATGTACCAGCCAGTGGCATATTGAGTATGGAAGTAATAACCCACTCATAGCATCCAAATTTTAGAACAGAGTTTCCCGACCCATAACTACTCTTGTGCCATAGGACTTCCTGAGCCCTTAAGTCATCTACAGAGATTAGGGAAGCTGAAAACTTCAGGTTAGCTACCACTAGCCTTCAGCAATTTTTTCTGGTACTCTGAGGAGGATTGCTGGAGTAGGTGGGAGTCTAATGGCATGACCCACAGTACCTAAGACCAGAGAGGGAATACAGTGAGCCATATCTGGCTCCCTCCAGTGCACAGCAGTACACTGTGCTTGGGCAAGGAAGTGTCTGCCACCTGGGCATCTGATTCCACAGCCACCTGCAGAGAGCTCTGCAGCTGCCTGTCAGGGAGCAATAAGTTCAGGTAGGGTACCCACGCAGCAAGGAGCAAGTTGCACAACAAGGACATGGCTGGTAATCAGGGAGGATGAACAGGACCGCATCCAGGCCTCAGCCCTAACTTTACTCTGTCATAGGTTTTGAATCCTTCTGTCCCTTTTGGTAGATGTGCCTTCCGATGCTAGCAGGAGACTGACTCTTCTAACAATGCATGCACAAACTGAAAATAAGAACTTCATCACTATTTTAAAATAATAATACGAAGTTTAATTTGATACAAAATTCATTACCATGTCACAATTTATTTCAACGAAGCATTTTTCAAGAAAAGCAAAGGAAGACTGTTAGACTTCTTAAATATTGTTTTAACTGTTGTAGAAGTTTGAATGGTTATTTATAAAAGTTTAAATTTTTCTTACCTATTCATGTAAACAAAGTTTGCATCAATGGTAATGATGAAGTATTTGAAGAAATTATCCTTAAAAAGTCTTGTCTAGGAATTGTATGCAGCATATAACAAAAGAATAAAAAATAATGCTCATGAAAGTTAAAAAAAAGAATGAGTGTATTTAACCTGCAGGAGAACTAATAATTTAGTATTATTTTACAATATTTGTTTCTAAAATAATAAGGCCAAGCAACACAAATAATGAGAGAGACACACACAAAATATCAGTTAACTTTCTGAATTGAAAGCCACATAACTGTTTTAAAGCTCAGGAGGCCATTTGAAATTTATTTCAGTAATGTAATGTAGTTAAACCTACATGGTATCAATTTAATGACTTTTTTCCCACTGACATGCTTTAATAGCATGTATGAGGTCTTATCACTGTCCTGTTCCTGTGCTTTCAGCATCTCATTTGTATGTAAATTCTCTTGCACACAACTTACTCTCTGGTAAATGCAACCAGCGGATTGAGTGTCCCCGTAATTATGTTCCATCCTTGTCTACCCTATTTGTTTCTTATTATATCACTGCAGAAGTCCCTGCTTCGTGTTGCAGTCATGAATTACAGAGTGGCTCCGGCACTGATTTTTCTTATGGGTGATGGGCTTCTCTACCTCCTTTTCCTTAACACGTTACCCACTTACCTATAATTTTTAGACAGAATATGTGAGACTTGTTCCATCATCCTTCTGATTGTTTGCTTCTGTTTCTTGTTTATTTTTTAACTAGAATTGTTTTGGTTCTAATAGAGATAAGTTGTTCAACTAACTTACTTAGCCCCCTCCCACCCCCTCCCTTGGTTTGATCTGGGTGATACTGAAATATGATGTAAAATCACTTTATGTACATATGGATGTTCTGGGTTGCTCAGTAGGGCTGAGAAATCTAATGAAAATTTCACATGGGATAGTCATGCTAAGGATAAACATTATGTATATAGATTTACATACAAATACAAGCACAATGTATTTTCCTGTCTTTACACATGCATATAAATGTATGTGAACAAAGTGTGTGTGTGTGTGTGTGTGTGTGTGTGTGTGTGTGTGTGTGTGAAGAGAGAGGGAGAAAGAGACTATATGTGCCCTGAAACAGTAATACCTGTGTTTGAACTCTACATCAATCATTAATCATCTATGTGACCTTGGGCAATTTCTTAAACTTCTGGGCTTCATTTTCCTCATTGGTAAAATAAAAATTAGAATAGGGGTGCCTGGGTGGCTCAGTCAGTTGGGCGTTCGACTTCGGCTCAGGTCATGATCTCACAGTTTGTGAGTTCAAGCCCTGCGTCGGGCTCTATGCTGTCAGCTCAGAGCCTGGAGCCTGCTTCCAATTCTGTGTCTCCTTCTCTCTCTGCCCCTCCCCCACTTGTGCTCTGTCTCTCTCTGTCTCTCAAAAATAAGTAAATGTAAAAAAAAAAAATTAAAAAAAATAAGGATAGTATGTACCTCACAGGGTTTTGTCAACTATTTTATTATCATGTAGGATAAATAATATAGGTATACACATAACAGACATTAATTAGATTAGATCTTCCCTATTCACTCAGCCAAAATTCACAGCACTGAGTGCCAGACACTATGCTAGAGAACTTGGGGTTATGAAGATGGAGAGTCTTTGCTCTCAGATGTGCATCCATGATCCTGCACAGTCCTCCCAGAAGGAGGGCCTCCTCCCTCTGTACCTAGCACCTGGTCACCTCGTTAGAATAGGCTGCCAGCTCCCACTCTGGCTAGGAATTATGATAAAGACCCCAGCCAGCACTAACCAGTCCTCCCTCACCCACTACCACCTTAGCTGTTGCATTTGCCCAAAAAGGAATTGTAGGATTTCCAAACATACTTCTCCATCCCAGCTTCATGGAGAGACTCACTCATGAGGCCTCTCAGTGTCCAGTGACTGCAGCGAGTGTGGGGTTATTTCCAGGTTCTCGCGGACAGGATAAGCTGTGTTTCCTGTGCTCTCGTTCCCTATCACAGGGCACGAGACATTGTGCCATTTCCCTCCAGGGAGGCCTCCGGAATTTTGCATAGTAAATAGGGAGTGGGCTCAGGGGGATGGCAGCCCCACAAACACAGCCCTTCCAGGGGTCAGATGTGAAGCCCCAGCTTTCTCATCCTGGAGAAACAGGGTATGTTTGGAGTAGGGCATTCTGCCGCTAACCTGCTTAGGCTCAGTGCATTTGTCCCTGTCTCTTCTGCCCCCTTCTCTAATCGGTTCTTGCTCCCAGCTCCAAACACACCCAGTGGCGTCTGTCTTGTAAAGGGCTTTGCAGTTTATGACCTACTTAGGTAACTGCCCTGTTCCTATGGGAGGGTGTGTATTATGGTTCCAATTTTATGAGGGAACAGAAGCTCTGACATATTACAACTTGCTCAAGGCCACACACCATGACAAGGTTAATACATGATAGAATTTGAGGTCAACATTAGTTTTGCCGAACTTCAATATATTTTCATTCGTATGCTCACTCAACAAATTTACTGAGGGCCTACTATGGGTGACAGAGACAGGCATGGACAGAGCCAGTGCAATCCCCACCTGGCAAAGCCTCTGGTCTCCTGGAGAAGATGCACGACCAAGTAATTGATTGTAATTAAGTGTGGTGGGTGTTGTGGCAGAGGAAGTATATTTATTAAACATCATACCAGAGATTTTGCCAGAGGCTGGAAATAAGTTTACATGAATGCATCTGTGACCAGCTGTTCAACCACTGTGGGGCTGTCTGTAGGGGGCACACAGAAATGCTCTGTAAGAGGAACATGGACAGGCTCCCAGAGTGCTCCCTGCCAGGGTTGGGGCAGCAAAGGCCTCCTGAAAAAGGACAGTGGCAGGAGCAGCCTGGAGTGTTCAGCAACAAGCAAGTGGTGGGTTATTGCCGAGTGGGCTGTGGGAGGGGCCTGGAGGGACAAGTGGAGGACGCGTGGCTGGGGAATCCTCATAAAACAGCTGGGAAAAAAATGCATTCTTTGAATTTCTGTTACAAATGAACACCAAAGATTTAATCTTTTTTTTTTTTCTCTTTTTAAAATAATGGCATTCTGCCTCATCAGGAGTAGCTCTCCTTGGTATGAAATTTACAAATTGTTCGAGCTTTCATAATAGTAAGGGAAACAAATAAAATGGCTATGCTCTTCCCCACTACTTACTTGATACTTGCCCTGTGCATGCTTGATGTTGTTTAATTTATGCAGTCACTCTGACGTGGGTATTGTATAGACGAGGAGGTTGAACTTAAGTAATGTACCCAAGATTCCACAACTAATAAATGGTAGAGGAAGGATTCAAACCCAAGTCTTTCTGATGTCAGAGCCCACCCTCTTAACCGCCAAATTGCTGTGGTACCATCCAACATGGAGACAAATGGCTATAGTGGTAGCTGGCATGTGTCATGAATTATGACTCAGAGAGGAGTAATGAGGAAGGATTTTTAGTATCTGTGGGGACTTGCCCGATAGCCAGTAGAAGCAAAGGCATCCCCTAAAGAGGAAATAGCATGAGAAAAGAGTGACCTAAAGTAGCCTGGATGTTCATAAAATCACCAGTGGTGTGGTATTGTTGGGTGGTGAGGAGGGAGGGAGGTAGTGAGCATGACAAGAGATGTTGTTGCAGAGGGCAGAGGCTACTGCATCAAACACCTTGTCTACCCAGTGGTGGAAATTTGGGATTTTCCTGTAGATGATGGGGAGCCATTAAAGAGTTTAAACACTGGGTTTGAGGTGAGGGGATTGTAATGTTATCCTTTTTGAAGTCACTTCCAAAGAAAATTTGGAGGCAGTTTGGAAAATACTCTAGAGCCTGTTACCTGGGAGATGAGTTTGGAGACTATGTGTGTCCACATTTCTGATCATACATCCTCCTTGGTAAAGAATTCTTCATAACAGATTCTCAGTGGATATATGATTATTCACAAATGATCATAATACAAGTGTATTCATACACTACCTGCATTAAAATGTCCACAAGAAGTAAACACCAAAAGTATGACATAAAAATAAACGTGAGTCTTGGGACTAGATGGAGCTGGTAGGTTGCACAATATTGTGAATATATTCAGTGCCACTGAATTCTGCATTTTAAAATGGTAAATGGTTAATTTCATGTTATGTGAATCTACCCTCAATACAAATAAACAAAACAAGTAATCACAGTATTCAAGACTTTCCTTCCCCCAACTCAGTGAATTTTCTTGCATGCCTTGGGTCCACATGCCCCTTTTAGGACTGGGGCATTGCTGATGAAGCCTGGAGTAAGGGCCTGGCTCTAGGAAAGGAGAAGAGAGAACAAATTTAGGTGTGGTTTAAGAGGTAGAATTGACAGGGCTTGAGGATTAAATGTTGAGGAGTATATGAGAAAGGAAAGAAGGTAGGAGGACTCCCCATTTCTGTTTTGAATATTTGAATATAAGAGAAAGAAATGTTTTCCCCTTGCCAGGGACTTAATGTGGTCAATGCTTGGATAATTTCCCAGTGGTTGGCATAGGCTTGCATGGAGCATTTTCTAGGTATGTCCAGAAGCAAATATAGCCTGAGGATCAGGTGAGTGGTCCTGTGTGGACAAGGATAATTGAGGATCAAACCCAAAGAAGCTATATTAGCCAAGGACAAAGCAAGAGGTCAGAAGTAAGCAAACTCAGGAGTGGAAAACAGGAGCAAGTTGGTAACAAGGCAGGAAGGATTTTACAGGTTTCATGGAAAGGTAGATGAGTTACAGACTAGGGTTTCATTTTGGCCAGTTGAGCCAGAGTGTCTGGGGGACATCATGGGAGAGCAGCAGAGACTTGTGAATATATGGATGTGGGCTTGGGAAGAGGCCACCCGTGGAGAACATGAACCACTAGATTAATAGCCCTGGAGGGGGTGGGAACTTTGGCAGAGGAATGGAAGCCTGACAATAAGAGAGATTACCTGATCCCAACCAGGAGAATGCAGAGTATGGAGGACAAGAGAGAAGTTCCAGAAGGAAAGACATGGTCACTGGTATCAAACACTGCAGGAGGACAGATAAGACAGGAACTGAAAAAAGTATCCATCAGTAAGCTCCCTGGTGACATTAGTGAAAGTAATTCCAGAGATGAATGGGGTAGAAAGGAAGTAAGCGTGTGAGGCAAGAAGCCCTAATGTTGTGGGTTGACTAGTGAATGGAGATGAGGTGATAGAAATGCTACAAATAGAGCAGACTTGGGTCATCTGATTACTCACTTAGTGCACCTTCTCTCCCACTGAAAATGTATTCTAGAAAGTTCTAGAAGACTTATTATAGACCAGAGGCAAGCTAAGGCTTTTCATTATGGTCTCTTGTGTGTGAGAAGTTTGGGGAGCCAGCAGAACTTCAGACAAGTTAAGTAGGCCATTTAAATCCATGTACTTGATGATAAGAATGTATTTAAGGGATTCCAAAAATGTTCCTGGGATTCTTTTAAGGAGTCTATATAGAGTTAGGGGGAGGCAGAGCAGTAGAGTTCACCCTTGGCCATATATACCAACCATATTCTTCTGGTTTGTGTCAGGTGGTCCTCCAGAGTGGGGTCCAGGCTCTTGCTTTCAGCCTTCTGGTAGCCCTTGCCCTGCAGTGGGTAACAGGAGGGCAGTTGGGTGTCTGGTGGGGAAATGACACTGGTTGGTTTAGTCACTCGCCTCCACACTTTCACATCCTCTATCAGCACCTGCATACTTCAGTCGCGACCACACACACTCTTCCTGTTTATATAGAAAGTGCCATTCAGAAAGCTTTGCCAGTGAGACGGGAGCTCTACACACAGCCTCAGAAGAAAGAAGTCGAACGACTTATTTGGGAGGGAAAGAAAAGGAGCCTGTAAGTTGAGAGGTAAGATCAAGCCAGAGAGCGTCTGGGTCCTCTAGGCTGCCTTGGGTGGAGAAGAAGTAACTACTGCTTTGTATGTTCCCTTTTGGGGGATGCATCAGGATAGCCTGGCCCTCCTCCTCAGGACTGGGCAGCCAGGAGCACCTCCATTGCACCCTATAGAGATAATGCAACCTTGGGTGAATGGCTGGACAGACTGTGGAGGCAGACTTGGAACATGATCAGAAAAGGTCACAGAATTCATGTGAGTGAATCATGTGAAGAATATACAATCTTGATGTGGACATGCTGACACCATTTGTGATGATAGCTGGGCCTACGAGCCTTATGAACAGTATGTCTGAACTTCATTTAGGCCAAAAAAGAGCCTACGACATAGCCACAGCATAGACTCCCGTGAATGGTCACAGAGAATGATTTCCTAGAGGCCTGGTTACAGGAAGGAGGGAGTATGTATGGTTTACCCTAAGGCCGTCACTGTTTCTTAAGTAACTCAGAACACACGGCCTTCTCATCAACAGGGTCTGATAACACTATCTCGTATTCTTTAGACAGCACATTATATACTATGTACACATGTATGCTTGGATGTACACATATCATGCATATATATTTATATATGGTACATTATATGTATATATACACCCATATATATACACACATAGACACACCTAGAATACAGAATAGCAATAGTGACAATATTTTTGCAGGCAGAGAACTAATGGTGTGACAAAGGATTTTTTTCCTAATATGTGAATTCCTTGCTATTCAGGCTCTTACAAATGTAAAAATGAAACCATATTTAAATATGCAGTTCATAATCCCTTTTATTCAAAGGGTTGTAAATTCCATGAGGTAGAGACCGTTCAGGTATTCTGTGACCTGATATCGCAACAAAAATAGCTCAAGCCAACTGTTAACCAGTACCCACGGCAGCACCCACAGCACCAAAGAAGTGGCAGTAAGCTCATTCTTTAGTCTTGAGTGTACACACTAATCAAGTAAAAAAATTATGGTGTCTGCTTTTCTCAAAAGCATTTGCCCCTTAGTGTGAAGTGGGAAGAGTTCCCTCCTCTACCTAGGTCTGTCAAGGTTTCTCATCTCACTGCTGATGTGAAATTACTACAGTGAAAGTAACACAAACAATGTGCTAAGGTTTTTGTTCAACTGTGGTTCTCTTCCTCTGGGCATCACCTGCATTTAGTGTTTAGTCATTTTTGTTCATTTTGCATTTAGAAAATGGAAAAATATACATTGCTCATTCACTGGATTTCTGAGTTCCAATCTTAACTCTAACACTTGCTGTGACTTTGGGCAAGTCATTAATTATACCAGTCTGCATCAGAGTCCTGACGTCTATAAAATGGGTACAATAGTCTCTACCTCTTAAGTAAGGTTTAGTGTAGCTAATAGATGTCAAGTGCTTAGGAGAGTGCCTGGCCCATTGAAAGGGCTCAATAAGTGTTACTGACCATTATCATCATCATCCTCCTCCTCTTTTTCACAATTAAGCTGTCAGACTTGAAGGGAAATGGTAAAAGAGTGGGAAAGATTGAAGGTAGGATGTGGGGTAGGTAAATGAGCGTAGAAGGAGACACAGATGAGGCCAGAACAAGGACACCCGACACGCAAAGTGTAAACCCTGCAAAGGTGCAGTGAGCGGGAGGCTGGGAAAGGAGCTTGGGGCAGACTTCCCTAGGAGTCCCACTGGCGGGAGGAGCAAGGCTCCGGAGCTTGGCAGGTTTGATTACACAAGCTCTTATACCTCTTGTGTACCCACGTGCACAGCAACCTGGGGAGTAGATGTGTGTAACTGGCATCCAAAGAACAGTACATAGCATGCATTCAGTGTCTCTCACGTGTGCTCCCCTGTTACATGCCTTCTCATGTTATCGCATCAGATCCCTTGATGGTGCCTTTTTAGACCATAGCTGATAGCTGGCCTAAGGGTGCAAAGCTGGGTGGGATTGGGGAGAGTTGCGGTCTGACCATCTCCAGGCTGTGTTCCTAGTGCCAGTACTATACTCTACAGTACTAAGCGGTGTTGAAATGTGACTGATGAGGAAGCCAGGTCCTAGAGAATTAAGAAACAAGTTCAAAGTCATGCTGGGATTTAAAGGTATGGGGAGGAGCTGGATGCTGGTCTCTGATTTCTAGACCCTTTATTCTACATATCAGTTCAGAGGAAGGACTTTTATCCTTGCATCCTGCCTCCTGAGGTTGAGAGCTATGGGTCTTCTTCAGTAAATCACTTTCTCTTCCATGCTTCAGTTTCTTTACCTGTAGAGTGGGTATAATAACCTGTCCTACATATTCACAGGGTTTTAGAAGATTCCAGTGAGGGAGCATTTATAGTGTACTATTCTTTCTTATTCATGTAGGAGAAAAATGTTGAAAGCGACTTTCAGTACAGGCAGTTAAAAGAAAAGGGAAAGGAAAAGGATAAATGATGTTGGTTCTTAATGATGTGTTATTAGGTGGGATTTAGCTCATTCTTTGAAATAGCTATTTTGCACTTCCTGGCACCAGTGTTCCATAATCTGTTGAATCATTCCCCATATATGGGAAGTTAATTTATTGCCAACTTTTATAATATTACAAATCAAACTACAGCGACTGTTCTTCTATAAATCCTGTGCTACATTTTACCAGTTCTTTTATTTTTTGTGAATCTGATCAGCAAATGGTGTTATCATTTTTGTTTTCATTGGCTTTTCTTTGATTATCAATGTGTTGATTCCCAATGTTTTAAAACATAACTGCAAGAAAATAAAAACATTATCCCTCATCCAAAAAACAGCCTAAATCCATGTTCCTTTTAAAGTGAAGTAGCACCATTTTTCTCGTGATTAAAATACAAGCAAGTATTTGTGTACATATGTGAGCCTACTGAGAAGCGCCTTGCCAAAGATTCCTCTTTATACCTTTTATCGGTGCTAAAAATGGGGGGCTATCATGAATACAAGACAACTAGACTCCCGTGATAACTAATATACATGACAATTTGATTTATTAATGGTCCTCTGCTGTAGTCTGTTGACAGATTTTTCTTTATGGAAAAATTACCATGGTTTAAATCTCTATCATATGGCACTTAATTCAATCGACAATATGTTACCAATTAGATCCTGCTTAAACTACCATCAGCCAGCAGACCACGGAACGTGTTAAGTAGGACAGCAATCAGGTAACTAGTAAAATGCTTTGTGGCAGCTTTCTCATCACCAAGGAGCAATGCTGAAACAGTGGAAAATGAAGAGACAAAGGGCAAATACAGCATTTCCTTTTCCCCATTCTGAAAAAAAGAAATTGTTTCACATTCTCCTAAAAGTGTACGAAGAGTTTGTGTTTGAGTTGAGAGTTGCAGGATATTCACTACCCCTGTTCTCTCCATCCTCTTGCCACCTTTGATGCTAAATTTGCAAGCTGAAAGACCATTCTACTCCAAAATCCTCTCTAGTGTGATAATATAGAACTTCAACTCAGTCATGGTGTCCCATTTAGTCATGTTTTCTAAGAGTTCACCTTTCTCTCAAGCAACAGGGGTTGACTGTGGTAAGAAAATTCTTGTTAAGTGGGATGAGCTTCTTTTCTTATTTTTGTCTTGGAATTTGGCTGTTATGAGCCAGTGTGCTGTTACAAGAGAGAGAAACCAAATCAAGCTGTGTTAAACAAAAAGACAATCTTCTGGAACAATTTTGGGGGCTGACCAGACGTAAAGTAGAGCAGCAAGAGAGGGGCTCTGAAAGCCAGGCAGTAAGAACACCATCAGGAACCACAGTAATGAAAATGTGAACACATCCTGGGCCATGTAATGTGGGGACCACTGTGACAGATGTGACCTCAAGTGTCCCCACTTTTGGGCCATTACTTATGTAAAATACAGAATCCCAGAAAGAAGGGAGAGTGTGATGAGTTGCATCTAGGTCACGTACCTGCCCCTAGGGAAAGGTCAGGTCTGTCCATTTGACTTTAGGTCCTACCTCCCAAAGCTATGCACTAGGAAGCATCCTCAAAAGGAAGAATGGAGTGGTATAGGAAGGGGTGGACAGTTGGAAGGTGACAACCAAAAATGCAAATGTCTGCCCCATGGTTACCACACTGCAGCCTCTGGGTGGAGGCTGATTAGTTATAAATGTGAGAGATCAGCCATTGGTGGTTTGTTTCTATAGATAAGTGTACAAAAGGAGGAATTAGGAGACTGAGGTCCCACTGCTTCCTATATTCTCATTCTGGTCACTTTGCATCTCCAGCTTTGCTTCCCTTCCACAGCATGAGACCAAGGGATTTTCGTAAGGACCTGAGCAATAAATGGAACTTCCTTCTAAATCAAAGTAATAAGTACTGTTTCCTCAGCTCTTACCTACACCGAGCATTTTTTGGTCATTTCTGGAGTCCCCATAACAGCCCTACTATGTAGATATTCACATATAGAGAATAGAGGCTCTAGGGTTAAGTGACCTGCCCAAGCACACACGGTTAGATGTGAGCTTCAAACCCAGACTTCCCAGCTCTGAAACCTTCCACCTGAGCCAGCCTTAAGGCGACCCCGAGTCCAGGCTGAACAGCAGCAACACATGTGGAATTGTTTGAATGAAAAACCCCTTTTCCTCCAGGACACCACTGTGTGTGTGTGTGTGTGTGTGTGTGTGTGTGTGTGTGTGTGCGCGCGCGCGCGCGTGCGTGTGCGCACATGCGCACACGCACGCATGTGTGTGCTCTAGGCACACATAACCAGGAAAAATGCTGAGGAGAGAGGGGCTCAGAGGAAAAACATCCCATATGTTACAACTTTGCCTCAGCTGTCCCTGTTTCTAAATACCGTGACAATATTTTCTGAAGCAAAGATCAAAGGACATATGGTCTGACTCATGGGTTAACAAAAGGAAAAATATTTGAAATTGGAAATATCTGGGGCAATTTGAAATGGGTAGCTACAGTCATTCTCAGAGCACCTGGAAATCATGGAGATCTTTGTGAAACACTTTGAAATATTGGCATATTAAATCCTATTCTCCAAACAAGGAATAATTTTATCAGCAGAAATTAGGACAGCCTTGTACATTGGCTATCTGATTCCATAGCTGTGAAACCTCATGCCCATGAAAATAACAAAGGTGTTGAAATCTGTTTGCATCACCTGTAAAATCATTAGAAATAATAAGAGAGTTCTTTATACAAAAATAGATTTCTTATAAAAAAATAGCGAGTAAGAAAATATGAGAAAAAGGGATATAATTCACAAAAGCACCTACAATTTAAATACCTAGAAAAGAACTTAAGAGAAAACACATGAGACTATATGAAAAAAATCTACTTAGGTTTGTGAAACATAAATGGAAACACATAACGTGTGGAGACTACATAAGCAGACTCAGTATTAACTCTCACCAAACTAATTTGTATGCAAAAATACATATATAAAATAAAGTTTTCAGTGCATTTGGGGAAGAAGGGGACTCGATAAAATTCCAATATAAAATTCTGATGAATTTTAGTTTAGAACAACGAGGATATTCTTGGGGGGGGGGGGGGGGAGAAAAAAAAGTGGTAGGGGGGCAGACTTGGTGCTTGCCTTGTGGGGTATGAAAGTTACAGTGGGGGCACCTGGGTGGCTCAGTCATTAAGCATCTGACTTTGGCTTGGGTCATGATCTCACGGTTTGTGAGTTTGAGTCCCACATCGGGTGAGCTTATGCCCTGCTTCGGGAGAGCCCCGCTTCGGGTGAGCCCTGCTTCCCTCTCCCTCTCTCTCCCTCCCTCCCTCTCATTCTCTCTCTGCGCCTTGTGACATTCTCTCTCTTTCCCTCTCTTTCTGCCCCTCACTTAATTGTGCCCTCTCTCTGAAAAGAAAAGAAAAGAAAAGAAAAGAAAAGAAAAGAAAGAAAGAAAGAAAGAAAGAAAGAAAGAAAGAAAGAAAGAAAAATTTTCAGTGGTCATATGGTTCCAGATGGATAAGTGAGAGAGAGGAGAAAGTTCACACACACATACACTCACGCATATGCAAATTTAGTATATGATAAATGTATTGAATCAATAATATCAAGAATGAGGACAGTAATATAAAGAATGGTCAGTCTTCATTTTGTTTGATTCTTTGGCAGACCTGACACCGTTATTCATTCTTTTCTTACCAAAGCAACTTCCCCCTCTGCCTCTAGAACATTACTCTCTTACTTCCTATCCCAGTGGTGGCTCCTTCGCCACCTCCTTTTGAGGTTCCTTCTCCAATTCTTCCAAGTATCTAGATGGTGGAGTGCCCAATGTCCATTCCTCCAACTTCTCTGCTCTGTCTCCGTTCACTCCCTAGGGCATCTGGTCTGATATGACCATAGAAACACTAATGATGCCCAGACTTACTGCCCAGCCCTGACCTCTCTTCTGACTAGACACCTGGCTGTCTGACAACACTCAGCATCTCTACTTGAATGTATATTCCGCCTCATAATCTTAACGTGTCCAAAACAGAATTCCTGATTTCCCTGCCTCCAGCCCTGCTCCTCCTGCAGCTTCCTTTCATGTCAATAAAAGCCTTCTCTATTCTTCCAGTGTTAGGCCAGCACCTCAAAGCCATCCTTCATGCCTTTCTTTCACAACACACATCTAATCCATCAGCAAATCCCATCTATGTGTCCTTTGAAATATATCCAGAATTGAATCACTTCTCACCACTCTAGCCTCTACTGTCTGGTTTCTTACCTGCTCTGCACACTGTTTCCTTTCTACACTCTGTTCTCAGCACAGACCCAGAGGAATTCTTGTAAAACAAGTCAAATCATATGATTGCTCAAACCCCTTCAAGGGCCTCCTTCCTTGCTGTTCCAGTTTTCTATTGCTGGATGACCAACGATCCCAAAACATAGTGGCTTAAAACAACCTTTCAATTTTGCTCAGGATACTGTGGATCAGGAATTAAGGCATTTGGGTGGTGGCTGGACTGGAGGATCCCCTTCTGAGATGGCTTCTTCATCCACATGCCTTGTGCCTTGTGGCTCCTTGGCCTGTCTGTCTATTTATGTGGCATCTCGTGTTCCAGGGCTCTCTATGTGGCTTGGGCTTCTGGTGGTCTTGGGGTAGTTGTAGTTTTTCCATCGTGATGGTCCACTAAGAGGCAGTGGGGGCTACTCCAAGGACAGTTACAGCACCTTTTCTTATCAGTCTAAGCAGTTACCAGGCCTGCCCAGATCCAAAGAGGTTGAGGTCAATGCCACATTGCAAACAAGCACATGGGATATATCTGTGGCCATCGTTGGGAAATGTAATATCTGCTATGCTTATCCAGTCTCCAAATCCAAAGTACTTAGATAACCTATCAGGTTCTACATGATCTGACTCCTGCTACCCTTCTGACTTCTTCTGACACCCTTGTGATGTCTCCACTAATTTGTGGCACTGCTTCAGTCAGAGTGGTCTCTTTGCCAATCTTTGAACACACCAAGCATAATCTGACCTCATGTTTCCTCTGCCTGGAATGCCCTTCCCTGGGTACATAGGTTGCTTCTCACTTCCTCTAGGTCTCTGCCCTACCATCACCATTTCAGAGAGAACTTCCTTGACCACTCTGTGTAAAATAGCCATTCCAGCCCCTCTTTGTCCACCACATTTAGCACCACCTAACATACTACATGTTTAGTTGCCCTTATCTGTCTCTCCCTATTGTAATGTAATGTATCCCCAGGACCTAGAAAAACACCTGCTCATCATAGGTTCTGGATAAAGATTTGTTGAATAAATGAATTATAGGATAATGAGCTTTCCAGTAAATGATGTTAAGACACTGTCTAACTGCTAGGGATCATGGGGAATAGAGTAAAATTAGATGCATTCTAAACTAAAATAGGTTCTAGAAAGATTTTAACATATTATAATAAAGCTTGAAAGTTACTAGAGAAAATTCAGATGAAGATTAAATAATCTTGGGGTGAGAAAAGTTTTTGTAAGTCTGATACTAAATAAATGAAATATAAATAAAAATAAGACTGTCAAAAACACCACACACACAAAAAAGATGAACAGCAAACTTGGAAAAATCCTTCAATATATAATGAGTGCATGCTATCCTTAATATATAAAAAAACTCTGTAAAATAAACTAATAAAAGAAATATGTGTGTGTGTGTGTGTGTAAGTGTTTATTAATTATTTCATTCCTTCATTCCCTGGGGCACACCTGTCATGTGACTTCAGAGGCAGCACCCTGCTTTTTCCCCCCTTGACTCATAAGTACAATGAAGAGAAGGTGAGGTAGAAGCTCTTTAATTCTTAAGAACTCTATTTTAAAAAGCAACCTCTCCCAAGAAAACTGCATTTATATCATATCAATAATACTGACCTGAAAATCATACTCATTCGAGTAGTTAAGGGCTAAGAAATTAGTCTGTTATGCACTCAACCAACACTTCCTCTGTTTGGTAAAAAAAAAATATATATATATATACATATATATGTGTGTGTGTGTGTGTGTGTGTGTGTGTGTGTGTGTATACACACACATATATATATTATATATATTTATATATATAATATGTATATATTATATATATTTATATATAATATATATATATACATAAAGTATGTCCATGGAGTCTGAATGTCACAGGAATAGTGGGCTGTCCTGTTCTTAAAGATATTGGGTGTCTTGGGGAACTGAAATATTGAGTCCATCTTTGTTTTTCAAATGGCATATTTGCAGTTTGAAGTCAGAGAAACTCTGGGCTGAAAATGTTGCTGTGGAATTTCTGGCCATTAATTTTATGAGTCTGTTATTCAATCTTTATTGTTGCTTGGCCTGCAATTATATTTTTGTGCTTTAGGAGATGCTCAGCAATCTTTGTTTAGAAATAAAGAGTGAGTGTCTAACCTTCCTGACTGGCAAATGCCCTTCTGTTGACTCAATGGAGATCTTTGAGTATTGATGGTGCTTCAGTTGGGTTGTCCTGTGAGACAGCACATGCTCAAGGAAGCTGTGAGGCAGCCCAGAGGTCTCTTCATCCCAAACTGCATGAAATGGTTTTGCTCACAAACCTTCTAAAAGAACCCCAGAAAACTTTGTATTTCAAGCCTTCTTGGAAGTCAATATTTGAAACTGCCCCTTAAAAAAAAAAGCCACGGGGCTTTTATTTTTGAGACAGTGAACATTCGATGCACTGTAGTAAGACTGGTACGGGCAATGACCTGCACAGGGGCACATTGCTGAGTGTGTGAATGAATAGGGATTAATATCCACCCTACACTCCATGCACCTGGAGGAAGAGATGATTTTTCTCAAATTCTCACAAAGCTACCAGCATCCCATCAAGCCCTGTGCCCATAGGGCTGCACCCTTCAGAATGCGTGTCTCATATGCATGTACACAGGACAGGCCTGGGAGAAGAGAGTGTCCTGTGTGGTAGAAATCTGTGGGGTAGAGGAGTCAGGAATGGAGAGCTGGCATGAAGACTTGCCCACAGAGCAGTCTTGGGCATATCAGTTTTAGAAAAGAAAATATTTGCAAATAGAATCTAGTCATAGATTCCATTAGCCCTGAATGTATCATTCAGCTTCTAGAAACTTCTAGAAAGTTCTTTGTGTACCCTACCCAAGTTTGGAGACTTCTCTGTTAATCATTGTTTCACATGTCACATGCTCTTAACTAATAGAGACCTACTGAAAGTGTGACATATGCAGTATGTCTCCCTTAGGACAAGGATTCCTGCCAGTGATATTTGGCCATGACCCACCTCCTTCTCATGGACAATGCAATTTGTATGAGGCAGAACCACATAGAGGCCATTGTAAAAGCTTTGATGAGTGTTAGATCTCAACTCAAATTCTAGCTGTGCCTCCTAGTATAAACTAACATTAATGATCACTCATCCAGCACTTGATATGTACCAGGCACGAGTAACTGTACAACTGTGGGTAAATTACTTTTCTCTCTGAGTCTCAGTTAACTCTTCAGTTCAATTAGGGATAATAATACATCCGGGTTGTTGTGAGGATTTAATGAGATTGTATGTAATGCATTCAGAGTACCTGCAATATACTAAGCACTCAGTAAAAAGTAGCTATTTTTTATTATTTAGACACTGGACCCGCATCAACTTTAACATGCCTATTATTTGAAGAAGAAGTAAATTAGACATGTTGGGAAGAGGGTTAATTTCTCAGATTGGTGGAGCATTCTGTGAATAACAATAGTAATTTTCTAAATGGCTCTGAGCAACTTGGAAAAGAGCGTGCATGTAGCACAGACCCTGTTGGTTTCCTGGAGAGTAAATTGCCCTTTGGAATGGCCTGACCATTACTTGCTCATAATGTAGACTGCTTTATATATATACTTAGTTATAGCACATTTGCCAGGAAAACTACTAGTCTGATGTTTTTGCCTAAATAGCCAGTCTTTTTTTTTTGCCTCAAATAAAGTGTCAAATAACTGTATATGATTTAGATTTTATGTTCAGCTGATTATTTACATCAGGAAGCATCAATCCAGAGTAATTGGCAAGTGGGTACACATTCAAATGATATGATGATATCCCTGCTACATTTTCCTGTGATTCTGGGGAGAAAATCATTAGGGATTCTTGTTTCAGAATCTCATCAAAATAGATCCTTTGGTTTAGTTAAGTGGTTGCTGCTGTGAAGTTTGCCAATGGTAGGAATGTAGCTGAAATCAGGGAGATTCTGACCCATTAGCTACGGGCCTGTATTCTGCCCAGCTGCTCTCCTGGTGCCGCTGTCCATACATTCCTCACTGGACTTAGCGGATGAGCAGCTTGGACAAAGGCGACAGATGGACTGAAGGTGCCTGACCGTTGATCCTGACCTCTGACCAATCCCCTCTCTCTGTACTCTAGAAATGTGTCTATGGGAAGGATAAACAAATTAAATATCTCAATGTTGAACCTTAGAGGTCATCTATTCTAACCATACTCCCCTTTTCCAACACATTTTGATAAGTAGTCATCAATTTAGTTTAACTACCTCTGGCAGCAACAAAAGCCTCACGGCCCCTTGGTAGGGCTATTTCTTTTCCAGAGAGTTCCAATTACTTGAAAGTCCTTCATTTCAAAGCGAAATCAGCCTCTTTGTAATTTTGACTCTTGTTTCCCATCTTGCCTTTCTGGTGTCACAGGGAATATAAGAATATGAGATTGACTTAGACAAACAGATCATAAATTCTCTGTATTCCAGGCATCCTCTGAGCCAAATAACAATAACCAGCATTTATTAATCTCCAGTGGCATGGGTTGGAAGAAGCAGGCTCTGGAAAACTCATTGCTTGAACTCTGAAATTAACCTTTCTTGAGTGGGTCACTCTGGTCATCCTTAACTGACCACAAAAAAACATCAAGCCTCTTGAGAGTTTTTCCTACGAGAATAGGCATGGAAGGGAGGGGGAGAGAGAGAGAGAGAGAGTGCAACTAGGGGTGGTACTGTTCATACTTGTTACAAAGGAGCTGACAGCTGAGAATGGGGACTAGCAAGAGAGGGTCAAAGATCTACCTGCTCCATGACTGTTTTCCGACTAATGTTGACTCCTGCATCAGATGTACACCATCTCAAGAGTTCTCCATGCCTCTAGGTAACTCATCAGCATCTATTTTGGGAGCAGGAACTTCCTAGGGGTTGCTCTTCTCAGGTTGTGTTTACTCAGACATTCAGAGTTCTTGTGTGGCAGGGGTGGGTGCAATAGTTGAAGCTCAGGGGTCAGGCAAAGTAGAGCCTGGGGCCACCTGGGGTCCAGGAATCAGCACAAGAAGTGCCTGAAAGGAATCAAAAGGCCTCCAGTCTGGTTCTGACTCTACCACCCAGCAGCTGTATGACCCTGGGCAGATATCCTCAACCTTTTTGAACCTGGTGTCCCTTACCAGCTGTTAAAGGGGAATAACCACCACCAC
This sequence comes from Herpailurus yagouaroundi, assembly GCF_014898765.1. NCBI lineage: Eukaryota > Metazoa > Chordata > Mammalia > Carnivora > Felidae > Herpailurus > Herpailurus yagouaroundi. Next base: position 20,137,755 of record NW_024412441.1, on the reverse strand, counting down.
CATTCCACCTACACCATAGTGATGATGTGAGAATTAGATGAGACAATGGAAGTAAGTGAAAATGAGCTCCTAGCTGAGATGACTGAGGGATCAGGACTGAACATTCTGATTGAAATGTGAGAAATGCGGGTCAGTAATCCTGGATTTTCTAAATAATGAGTCATGGGCACTAAACACCTGTCTGCATAATTTTACTTTTTCTCTGTCTGGATGAACTGTGATTGCAGAATTACCTCCTAGAGAGGACGGGATAATGCACCACCGTGCCACCACCCAAGATTACAGGCAGTATTCCTAGAACCTCACAAAGCAGCTGGCAGCTCATTGAAGCAAATTTATATGCATCAGCACTGTTTTCATCTTATACTTTAAACAACTTTAATTAATGACACCCTCCTTTCCCAGTGTGTCAACACAACTCCACCTTTTCATTTTGAAAGAACTTAAATAAATATAGAAATAAAATATTCAATTATTGGAACCAGAAATGAGAAAATATAATTGATTTGAGAGGTTTTTGCTACAGAAATTCCCCAGGGGCACTGACTACATTTTATTAAAAAAATATCACACACTTATATTTCTACATTTCTTATGTAATAATTTTTAGTTTCTCATGGGGAAAATAGTATTATTGAAGGAAAAATAATTATGACAAGTGTTAAAGATTAGTGAGCCAGATTCCCCTGGTGTGCAACCAACATCCTGGGAGTAAGTTAAGTGCCTTAGGAAGTGACATGAACTCTTGTCATTGAGTAAATTACTGCTTCGATGCACTAACAAGGACCCTAGTGGATTGGAAGAGTTCATTCAGCTTCCCAGAGCACCCAGCCTAATCCCTGCGCAGCATTTGTGCTCTGAGAGAATCTGGATCTGTGTTCATCCACATCTATTTCTGTCTTCTAAGAATAGGCACTTCTTCAGGGTAGAGCCTGTATCTTTACAATTATCATTGGCATCTGGCCTGGCCCCATGCTCCTGAGAGCCCAGTAAACACTCGTCTGGCTTCTTGAATAGGATGTGCTTTGCCACTGATCAATGCCTAAATTGCCCTGATAATGTTTCTCTGCCTTCCTGCTAAAACAGTATCACAACTTCCTGACAAGCACCAAAACCTTGATGATAAAATTCAGCTCTTCCCCGCCCCCACAAGCATTCTCTGCACATCTTGTTCAACTTATGCAACAGATACACAAAGTATGCAATAAGTTGACCATATTCTACTCAGTCATCTAATACGTAGTATTTCCTTCTTCTTTGAGAGTTCAAAATTATTAGATACTGAAAATCAAACCCAGAAGCCTAAACCATTCCTGATAGGCCAAGAACAGAGTTATATGCAAGCTATGGTCCCAAGTGTAAGCACAGAGCTGGGAAAACCTAGCCTCACTGGTGATAATGAAATAAAAAGAAGTCATAGGTCTCACTTCATGTTTCTTGAGCAATTCATCAGCATCCCCACATGGCCTGCAAAACCGTTAGAAGTGGCCTGTGCCTACTTCCACAGGCTCACACAGAGCACTCTGTGCAGCTCACCCCTACATCGCACTCTGCCCCAGCCACCTGCATCTTCTCTCCACCTGAAGTCTTCACATGTGTTTCTCAGTCTGGAACTCTCTTTCCTCACCTGGCTGATTCCTTTCCTCACCTGGCTGGTTCTCATCTTACCTGTCACTTCCTCAAGGAGACCATCCGCATTCATGGCATGCTGTATTTTCCTGTGTACTTTCACTATTGTAATTGTTTTCATCAAAATAATACCTTTATCTGGTAACCATTCAATGTTGGGAAGAGACAGCCCCTGGCCCTTCTCCTCCGCACTCCCAGTACTGTTTCCCAGAAGTCACCTTCTTTTCATTCACCATTTATCAGCAGGTGTGCCATTCTAGGCACAAGGGATACAATGTCAGACAGATGAGACAGACAAGGTTACTGTTCTAAGAGATTGTTTCCATTTTCATTTCTTCTGTTCTTTCCTCCATACAGACAATATGCCTATAACTCTATTTTTAAAAGTGTATCAGTACAGCATATTATTTACAGACTCTTCAATATGAAAGTTGATAATTTAGCTCAGTCCTACCACCCTTCCCCCACAACCCAATCCTAGACATTCCCAGTGTCTGACATTTATATTGTCATCTTTTGTTATATTTGTTATCTATTGTTCTTCCTGTGTTCATATTTATAATTTCTAGTATTATATTACATCTATATTTCTCATTTCATTAACTTTTTATAATATTGTATCTCTTTATAATATTGTATTCTCTTTTATAATATTGTATATCTCTTTTATAATATTTATCTCTTTATAATATTGTATTCTCACTTTAAAAGATAAAATTGTTGATGCCCCCACCATTTTATCTACCTTCCAAGTCTCATTTTGTCAGATAAACATATACCTTACATTTTGTCCTAAAGTTGCAACCATGTCTCCATGATTCATCCATAGATTGATCAAGTCATGTGTTATAAGTATATTCTTTTTAATAAGTCTAATTAACTAAGGAGTTAATAAGTCATAACTCCTGGGCCAATTGGGAGAGCATCAAGGTTCAATGGAATTTCTCTCTTTGTTTTTATCCTCCAATATTGACGTGTTTTAGTTTGCTTCATATTTGAATTATGGTTTTACTAAACATTCAGATTTATTATACACTCCTTACCCTACCAATGATCCCTCAAGTTTCCAGTGGGTGCTGTTGGAGTTCTTTTTGCACTATGTGTCTGTGTGATTAGTTTTCCCCAACCCTGTCTTTTCTGTGAAGTCCTCCTTTTCTCCTGGAAACCTCCATCCCCTATCTCCCCTCCATCCTTCTATTCCAATCTGTACTGGTTGTCTTCTGCATCTGTGATTCAATTGTCATGTTGCAAAATTTCCCCACTGCTATCAGGAGTTTGGATTGGCACTACTGATTCCTGGACCACACAAACGTCTTCTTGTTCTACTTTTGTTCCTCTGGGTATATCTTCAAATGCCTTTAAAGGAAAGGATGTATGGCAGATAAACTTTCTGAGATCTTTTTGTCTGAAAACAGTATTCTGCTCTCATATGTGATTGACATCTGGCTGGGTATAGAAGCCTTTAGAAGTTCCTTTTTATCCTTGGTACTCTGAACATCAAAGATGTTACTAGGTATGGCTCTCTTTTCTTTAATTGTTGTGGGCATTCAGAAGCTCTTTTAATTCTGAAGGATTTTGTCCTTCAGCTTTGGAAATTTTTTCTTCAAGTATTTTTTGATACTTTTTTTCATCTCCAACACCACATGTGAGACCTCCTAGATGGATTTTCTGGTTTCTAGACTGATCTTCCCTCTCATAGTTTTCAATTCTTTCTCTTTCTCCCTATATTCTAAGAGAATAGAAACTTTGGGTTTATTTTCTAGGCTTTCTGTAATTAATTTTTTTTTCTCAACCAGTATTATTTTTTTTTAATCTGCAAGCACTCTCTTTAATTCTCCAATTTTTTTCCTTAGCATTTTGTCCCAATTTTAAGGATATTATATTTTCTCCAGAATGCCCCCCACCAAATTAATTAGAGTACTTTTTGTGTTGTCTTCTGTTCCCTAATTGTCTTTTTTTCCTCCTTTCTGGGTCAGTTTTTTTTTTTTTTATTGTTGTTGTTATGTGTGTGTGTGTGGTTTGTTTTTGTTCTTGTCTCTATCTTTCTTTTTCATGCTGCAGTTCTCCTTGTATGTCTGGTAATCCTTAATTTTGCATTTCCATTTAAGGGAATAGGATGAAATGACTGTGTACTTCAAGTGTTTATTGTTTGTAGGTCTGTTTTCTGGCTGACTCTCTCTTCTTTAGAACTGTGAGTAGAGTGGAGTAGGGTGCTTTAGGGTAGGAGAATGGTGAGAAATAATCATCCTGAAGACTTCTAAATGCTAAACTGAGGAAGGCTTTAGTCTAGTACTCTGAATATTAATGCCATTTTACCCAGAGGAAACTGAAGCTCAGAGACCTGCCTGTGCTTAAATAGCTCATAAGTGATAAAGCCAAAATTTCAACTGCAGTTTGCCTGATGAACACATATAGTCTCATTTGACAAAACCAAACAAATTTCTGTGTAAATTGACAATTAGTGTTAAATGAATAATTAGTTCTGTCTTTGGTGTGAATATCTGCTTTCATGTGCTATCTAGTTCAAGCTTCTGCCTTGATGGTCATATCTACAGTGGCACACCAGGGACTCTGCACCTTTCCACTCATATAACAAGCCATCTTTTTCTCTTAAACAATTAATCTACTCTCTGCTATTAAAGAAAATGAGATAATTAAATTTCACTCACACTCAGAAGGCATCTAAGCAGAATTAACAGTTTCAGAGGAACTATGTGCTATGGAACTGGAGGGAATAATTTATTTCTGAATTGGGCAGGTCCTGAGATGGTAGAAATTTCCTTAATTATTTTTAGTAGATGTTAACAAAGCCACATTCTTTCTAATTCTAAGGTTCATGTCTACTTCACTCTTTTTAAATCCCTTTTATGAAAAAACTGTTGACAACAGATAATGATTGTGTTATTAGAAAATTACTTCTAGAAATTCAAAAATAAGCATTTATCACCTAGTATATACCAGACACTATGAAATTAAACATTGTTTTCCTAACTCAACATTTTCCACACCTTCCTGGGAGGTGGTACTAGATGTTGCATGAAGAATGCATTCCAAGGTCAAATAAGTTTGATCAAGTTTCGGTTAAATAAAGTTAGTTTTCCTTTCATTGCTAATATTTGGAATCTCTTGGAGATTCACAATTTGGGAAATGCACATTTTTGAAAATGCTTAATTTAGAAAACACACATTTTGTTAGACATTGACTTAATTTATTAAAGAGCCATTTTGCTTTCCTCTCCTTTCCAGAGACAAGTTCTCAATTACTCATGCTTGGGCCATCTTTCCCAGCCACGTGGCTTTTCATTTCAGAGTAATATTCAATTTTTACTACTTTGGGTTGGGTAACCTCACTATTATATTCATCTTTATTCTCTGCTTTTGTATTATGATCATCTCTTAATTCGCAATCACCTCCACCCCTGCGTTCTTGAATAATGCTGTATTTTAATACAGTTTCCTCATCTATAAAATATCGACACACAAACACATGAGGGTTTAGTGAGAAATGAAAAAGAAAAATAACAGCCTATTCTAATACATGAGGTGACAATAAAACCATTAAAATAAAATTTCTGATTTTGGAGAGTTCTTTATGACCATCTCAACCTTTAGTAAATAATACCCCATTGTGGTAAACAGCAAAATCAAAACTCTACAGACTCAGGGCGCATGGCTGCTCAGTAAGTGGAGTGCGCGATTCTTAATCTCAGGGTTGTGGGTTCGAGCCCCACATTGGGTGTAGAGATTACTTAAAAATAAAAATCTTAACAATGACAACTATACAGACTCAAGCTCTAATGACAGAGAATGACCAATTAAAAAAGGCTATAAGAGGATTCCAGTCGTGTAAATATGGAGAAGGTAATTTGAGACCATAACACTCAGCAAAATTCACCAATCTCTTGAACGTGAATTTCCCCAATTTGTGACAAAATATCATGTGTTTGTTATTACTTTGATGCCTCCTCCTCTATCCATCACCTTGTTTAGCTTATGGCATCACTGCCCATCCATCTGCCTGAGTGAGAACGTCAGAGTCATCCTCATTGCTTTGCTTGCCTTTCTGATTTGAACTAATCTCTTGTCACTGGCCAAACTCATTTAAGATCCAGCTCAAAGTCTTGACCAGCTCAGGCACTTTTCTAACTAAATGTATTCACCCAATAAGCATTCTTTGAGCATTTAGTGTGCCAGGCATTGTCCACGATTGCTGACTGGTACTATACAGAGCAAATATACGGGAAATTCATTTATATACCTTCACTGTGGGCAGCCACTGCTGTAGCTGACATGACCCCTCCTCCTTCATCACCATCATCTTTGGAATAGATATTTTATACCATTTTACCTTCACACCTAAACCTTGATATTAGTAGTCCTTGAATCTATTTCTACACAGACTGGTAAGATTAGATTAAAAGGCTAGAATAAAGTGTAGGACTGTTCAGTCTCACAATATGTTCTGAAAACATTTTAATTGTTTCCAGAAGTTAAACGGGGGATTTATTTCCACTACTCAGGTAAGTGAGGGTAACCAGAACTATATGCGTAAATGTGGGCCTAACCCTCAGACCTCAGGCTTCTAGTTGGTTAAGTATTCACAGGGAATAACCAGAACCAAAATCAAAACCAAAACCTTGTCTTAGTAGGCAAGGCAGCAGGACCTTTAAGTAACTTAATACATTTTATTCTTATTATAATTTCATTTCTCCTCCGTAAAAGAACTTCAAGTGAAATGACTACTGTGGAAGGCCTTGGGTTGGGCTGTTAGAATCCTTAATGAGGGGGTACTTGGGTGGCTCAGTCGATTAAGCATCCAACTTCAGCTCAGGTCATGATCTCACAGCTTGTGGGTTCAAGCCTCACATCGGACTCTGTGCTGACCGCTCAGAGCCTGGAGCCTTCTTCGGATTCTGGGTCTCTGTCTCTTTCTCTACCCCTCCCCTGCTCACACTCTGTCTCTCTCTCTCAAAAATAAGTAAACATTTAAAAAAAAATTTTTATTAAAGAATCCTTAATGAGGGTCAATTCTGTAACATGGTTCCCACCAAATGTGTCCAGTCAGAGTTCTTGTGGCAACACATACTCCATTTGGGCTGAGAAGGTTAACTTTTCACAGTCTTATACTTGAAAAAGTGTTACCTTCCATTTTGTCAATTAAAAGTTTCTCTAAGGAGCTTCTCAAGACCTGATAATGCCTCTTCTTATGGATTATTTATTAAACATCATCACTTACATGACCAGGTGATACCTCTTTGCTGCCAGACTCTTTTCTCCATGTTCTTATGGGTTGGTTTTGATGCTTGCTAACCTGATTGTTTTAATTAGATCCTCAGCCTTTATTCTTAGCAGGATAGTCTTTAAAACATAATCTGTCCCATTCTAACAGAGCAGTTCTGTAGAACAACTACAGACCTATTAATATGGTAGGTGTTCCTTCAAATCGTCACAATAGCTTCTTCCATAATAAGCTGAATCTGAGTTTCTCTATGTAATACTCTACACAGGGGGCATATATATAGGAATGGCTGACATAAACCCTGCTGCTGGTTTGTGGCCTAAGGTTAAATACTTTGTCCCTGTAAACCACAGTTCCTCCTCTTTAAAACAGGGTAATGACAGTGCCTACCTCATTTGGCTGTTATGTGAATCAAATGAGAGCATGCATGCATATTGCCTGCTACATTGTAAACACTCAATACTTGTTAGCGACTATTAAACCATAATTAACTATTGTTAAACCCTCTTATTGTTGTGCAAAGTATGCCAAGAATAATATGGCATTGTTTGCTACTTTTATTGACTTTTCACAAGGTTTTGACTCTAGGGTCAAGACTAGGTTAGGACTTACCCGCAAGAGGTCAATGAAGACTCCTAGTTATTGATGTTTAAATGAACCTGCTTTCAAGTGCCCAACAGGCAAAATTGGCAGGGATAGTCTCCTGAAGGATAGATAATCTCTAGATGTATAAAAACAGGGCCAAGTGGTTAAAAGTAGGACCATAACAATACGGCCCCTGAGGGTAATCATAGGGACTTTTTGCTAGTGCCCCTTTGGCCTTACCTGTGGGTAAAGAAGGAGCTAGTATAAACATTAAAAACAGCTAGGGGAATTGTAGAAACTCAGACACATGAAGGCTTACACATCCATGCATGGAAGCATGCTCTAGGGCTACATGTGGGCAAAGCCAGAATTTTCCTTAATTGGAGTTTTTAATTGACCCCAGAATGCAAGGAAGTATTCCACTGGGTCCCTGAATTCTACAGCATAAACACTGCTAAGATTTGGGTATGGGAAAATTACAAAGCAAGTATTGCCAGGACCCCAAAGCCATGACCTAAGAGTTCTTTTCTGAAATACAACACCAGAAAAAAAAATCATAATTATAATCATTTTAAAGCTAAAATAGTTGTCTTTGGCAGATATTGTTAAATATTTAAATAGTTTATATTCAATAACAACAGTTGCCATTTGAGTGTGCTTACACTAGGTGCCAACTCTGTATTATATGTTTGCAATATTATTCTATTTATTTGTCAACAAAGAATCTATAATCATCATTCACATTTTACCAATGAGAGAAGTGGGAATCAGAAAGTTTAAGTAAACTGCCAAAAACCATACTGCTAATAGAAGCAAAACAAGGATTTGAACCAGATTTGCTGGCCCCAAATCCTGTGCTCTTAACCAATACACAGGGTAGCTTACATCTATCCTATGAAGGTCATTGTCCAAGCAAATTACCCAAATCCAAATAAAACTTTGTTTTTCATAGCACATACACATCTATTCAGTTTATCTAAAAAGTTTTAAAATAATTATGATATAAAGGCATTAGAGATATACGAGTTAAGTGAACAATTGCAGAGCCAACCTCCAGAAGAAAAAAGAGATTAAAGAAAGTGAGTGTGGTGTTTAGGGTCACTTTTCCCTGGAGGTCAAATTCAATTTTGGAGGCAATCGTTGAGAGGCTAACACAAGATGTTGACAGCCTTCTGGGGCTCAAGTGATAATAATGAAGTCAGCATCCACAAGAAAAAACAGCATGGCAAATTCCCATCATTTGGATTGGAATCATGAAGAGTGTACCCTAAAAGAAATGGAGACTTGAAAGTAGACATGCCCCTAAAGGATCTTCAAAATAAATTCCCCTCAACTCATGAAACTATACAAAGATATTCCTTAATTGCTAATGCTTCTATGAACCTGGCAGAAATGGATATCTTTCTCTGGAGAAAGATAACATTATTGTAATCCTCAAATTATTTCTGAAAATCATTTTGAAAATGCAATGTCCACCATATAATTCAAGAGAATAACTGGATGTAAGAAGGTAAGACAATGTGAATGAAGTGTTTTCAGTAGAAAAAATAGACCATGTAAATACACTCATAAGGGCTCCAGATAAAGGAGTCATGAGACACAAATTTTAAGATAACTATGTTTACAGCATCTAAATTGAAAAAAAGACCGAGAATTTTAGCAGAAGGTGAGAAACTATAAAATGGAATCAAATAGGAATTCTATAATAAAAAAAGTGATACTCCAAATTAAGAACTCAGTGAATGGGTTTTATAGTGGTTTACATATAGCTCAAGAAAGAATTAGTTAACTGGAAGATCTATTAGAAGAAAATATTCAGAAAGAAGCCTTAGAAGGGCAAGAGAATTAAACTTTCAAAAGATGGAGTAAAAGACAGAAATTCTAACGTGTAAAAATTGGAGTCTCTGGAGAGGAAACAGAGAATGAGTCAAACTCAGTAACTAAGGAGATAATGGCTAAGAACTTACCAAAACTGGTGAAAGATATCAAACTCAGATAAGAAGCCCTATGGACCTCAAGTAGGATAAAGAAAAAACTACATCTATGCACATGATAGTAAAACTTCTGAAAGCTGAAAACTGAAAAGAAAATCTTAAAAGCAGCCAGAGGAAAAAGACTTTACCTACACAGGAGCGACAATATAACTGACAACCGACTTTTTAATAGATATGACAGAAGCCAGAAGACAGTGATATAATATCTTTAAATTGCTGGGGAAAATTCCCTGTCAACCTGGAATTTTAAACTTAGCAAAAATATCCTTTAATTATAAAAGTAAAATCGAGAGGTAGATAATGATGGATACATCGAAGGCTGCTTCCCTCTTCCCACAGCACCACCAAATGTACAGTTATACACAGCAATTACCTCTCAAAGAAATACAGAAACTATCTGAGAACCTCCTATACATCGGACAAATGAGAAAATACTCGCATTGGAATGGTAGGAAATGCCGAGACACAGTCTTGCCATAAACCCCACTCCTGACACAGCATCATATAGTTGGGAGGGAACTCCAAATTCCCAGATTCTTCCTGAGGAGTGAAGGTTTGAACCCTACTTTTAGCACCCCAACTTTTTAAGACTCCCACTTGAAGGATGGACCCACAAAGCACCTAGATCTGAAAACCATTGGGCCTTGTGTTCAAGATACCCACAAGACAGTAGCAAACAAAGAAGCGGTTATTAATGGGCATGCAAGCACTTACTGTGCTATCCCCCTCAGACTCAGTACAGAAGGAGCAGGAAAAATCATCCATCTTCCAGTCTCTCTGAAGGGGTCTATATGCAAACTTTGAAAGCTGTTGACTCAGGATCATATTTCTAATTCAGCATACATCTTGAGGCTGGCTGTGATCTGTTCTTGAAACTAGAGGAACCAGCAGACATGTCCCTTTTGCTCTGTCTTTCTAGTATGCTCCAACTTGCCAGTATCTCCCTGAAAGGAGTTTACACTCACATTTGCATCCAGCTTTTGCACTGCTACCTAAGGGATGACTCCCCAGATCACCCAGCTTTGATAGGCAACTAGGCTTCCATTCACAGGCCTCAAAGACACCCCACTGCAGTTATATACCTGGGCCCTGTGCAAAAGGAGCTGATAGAAGCACCATTCCAGATGCTGTTTGAGGGCCTGGCGTCCAGTTATACTGCATCTAGGTGCTGAATACAATTCTTCCTTTAATGCACTGACAGGTCTTGGTACACCCTCAAACACAGAGAATCACTTAGAATATAGAAAGCATCTTGGATGATTACAAAGGTTTGAAAATCAACCAGGAGCTCAGGCCAGGCTGATTGACAAGTTTGATCTTCTAAAAAGACTACTCTGTCAAGGCTGGGAGAGGTGGTTTTGTCTAATGACCAAAACCAACATAAAAGATCAAGAAAAATTAATAGAGGAAAGTCCTTCAAACAAAAGATCAAGGTAAGGAGTGAAGGTTTTAACCCTACTTTTAGTACCCCAACTTTTTAAGACTCTAAGCAAATCCCCAGAAGTAGATTTACTGAAGTGGAGATAAGTGATTTACCCAACAGAGAGTTGAAAATAATAGTAAAAGATACTGTCTGAGGTCAGGAAAACAATGTATGAACAAAGTGAGAATTTCAACAAAGAAACAGAAAATATAAACAATTACCAAACAGAAATCACATTGCTAAAGAATACAATAACTGAGCTGAAAAAAAATCAATAAAGGAGTTCAACAACAAACAAGATTATGTAGAAGAAAAGATAAGAGAGCATGAAAACAGACAGTAGAATTCAAAAGACCAAAATGAAAAAAGAATGAAAAGCATTGAAGATAGCTTAAAGGATGCATAGGAAACCATGAAAAATATATATACACATTATAGAGGTTTCAGAAGAAGGGCAGAAAGAGAATGGATCAGGAGGTTTAGTCAAAGAAATAATGGCTGAAAACTTCCCCAGCCTGAGGAAAGAAACAGATATCCGGATAAAAGAAGGCTAAGCAGTACAAAATAAAATGAATTAAAAAAATCTTTTTTCACTAACACATTATAAATAAAGTGACAAAAGTTAAAGATAAGGAGAACATCTTAAAAACAGCAAGAAAAAACAACTTGTTACATACAAGGGAACCCCCATAAAACTATAAGCAGATTTTTCAGCAGAAATCCTGGAGGCCAGATGGAAGTAGGAGGATATATTCAAGTGCTGAAAGGAAAACACTGTCAACCAAAAATACTCTACCCAGCAAAGTTGTTCCTCAGAATTAAGGAGAGATAAAGAGTTTTTCAGGCAAACAGAAGCTGAAGGAGTTCACCATCACTAGATTGGTACTACAAGAAATGTTCAATGGAGTTCTTGAAGCTGAAATGGAAGGGCACTAAATAGTAACAGAAAAACTTAAGAAAGTATAAAACTCACTAGTAAAGAAATATACAGTTAAATTGAGAGTACTCTAATGTTGTAATGGTGGTGGGTAAATCAGTTATAACTCTACTCTGAAGATTAAAATGCAAAAGTATTAAAGATACCTGTAACTACAGTAATTCATTAATGGATATACAATGTAAAAAGATATAAATTGTGTTATCAAATATGTAAAATGGGGGGAGGAGAGTTTGAAAATGTAGAGCTTTTGTTTGCATTCAAAGTGAAGCTATTATCAGCTTAAAGTAGACTGCATAAATATGTTTTATGTGAGCATCATGGTAAGCTCAAAGCAAAAGCCTATAGTACATACACAAAACATAAAGAGAAAGGAGTCAAAGCATAGCACTACAGAAAATCATTGAGTCACAAAGATGGAGAGCAAGAAAGGAATAAAGGAACAGACATTTTGAAACCAGAAAATAATTAATAAAAGGCAAGAGTAAGTCCAAACTTACCAACAATTACTTCAAATGTAAATGAACTAAATTCTTCAGTCAAAAGATGTAGAGTGGGAAAAAAAGATATACAGTGGCCGAATGGATTTACAAAAAAAAAAGACCCAACTATATGCTATCTACTAGAGGCTTACTTTAGCTTTAAGGACTAAATGAACTGAAATAAAGGTATGAGAAAAGGTATTCCATGCAAATAAAAATAAAAAGAAAATAGGGATAGCTATACTTATGTCAGACACAATAGACTTTAAGCCAAAAAGTGACAAGAGACAAAGAAGGTCGTTATATAACGATAGAGGGGTTGACTCATCAGGATGATGTAACAGCAAATATTTATGTACCCAACATAGAAACATCTAAGTATATAAAGCAAATATTAGTAGATTTTAAAGGAGGAAAAACAATACAATAATAGCACAGGACTTCAATACTACTCTTTCAACAAGGGATAAATCATCGGGACAGAAAATCAATATGGAAAAATCTGATTGAAGCTACACATTGGATCAGGTGGACCTAACAGACATTTATAGAACATTTTATCAAACAGCAACAGAATATATATTTTTCTCAAGTACACTTGGAACATTCCCCAGGATAGATCAATTGTGAAGCCACAAAACAAGTCTTAAATAAATTTAAGGAAATTGGAAGTACCAAGGATCTTTTCCAACCCCAATGGTATGAAACTAGAAATCAATCAAAACAAGAAGAAAGCTGGAAAATTCACATATATGTGGAGAGTAACACATGCTACAAAACAACCAGTGGGTCAAAGAAGAAATAAAAAGGGACATTAAAAGATATCTTGAGGCAAATAAAATTGAAATACAACATACCAAAACTGATGAGATGCAGCAATTGAGAAAAATACATTAAGATGAAAGATCTCAAATAAACAACCTAACTTTATACCACAAGGAACTAGTAAAAGAAAAGCAAATAGAGCCCAAAGTCAGTAGAATGACAGAAATAACAAAGAATGGCAATAAATGATGGAGACCAAAAAGAGAATAGAAAAGAATGATGAAAGTAAGAACTATGTTTTTTTAAAAGATAAGCAAAACAGACAAATCTTTAGCTAGACTTACCAAGAAAAAGAGAGAGGACTCAAATAAACTATAAAGGAAACCGGAAACATTATAATGAATACCATTTAATACAAATGATTGTAAGAGACATATGTACAATTATATGCCAACAAATTAGATAACGTTGAAGAAATGTACAAATTCCTAGAAATGTACAACATAACAAGATTGAATCATGAATAAATAGAAGATCTGAATAGACGAATTACTAGTAATCAAAAATCTCCCAACGAAGAAAAACTAGCTCAGTCTCCACTGGTGGTTATACCAAACACTTGAAGATTTAATACCAATCCTTCTCAAATTCTTCCAAAAAATAGAAGAGGAAGGAACACTTTTAAACTCATTTTATGAGGCCAGCATTATGCTGATACCAAAGCCAGACGAGGACACTACAAGAAAATTATAGACCAATATCCCTGATGAGCACAGATTCAAAAATTCTCAACAAAATGTTAGCAAACCAAATGCAGGCACACTAACGAGATCATACCATGGTCAAGTGAGAATTTATTCCCAGGATGCAAGTCACAAATCAGTGTGATAACCATATTAATAACATGAAGGATAAAAATCATATCATTATCCCAATAGATGTAAAAAAATCATTTGACAAAATCCAACATCTTTTCATGATAAAAACTCTCAACAAACTGGTTATAGTGGGAATGTACCTCAAAATAATAAAGGCCATATATGAGAAGCCCACAGCATTACAATAGTGAAATGCTGAAAATTTTTCCTCTAACATCATGAAGAAGACAAGGATGCCCACTCTCACCACTTTTCTAGAAGTGCTGGCCACAACAGTTAGGCAAGAAAAAGGAAGAAAGGCATACAAATTAAAAAAGATGTAAAATCATTTCTGTTTGCAGATGACATGATCTTATATGTTGAAAATCCTAAAGACTCCACCAAAAAACTGTTATAACTAATAATGAATTTAGTAAAGTTGCAGGATACAAAATTAACATACAAAATCAGTTATGTTTCTGTACACTTACAATAGTCTATCAGATAGAGAGATTAAGAAAACAATTCTGGACTGCCTGGGTGGCTCAGTTGGTTAAGTTTCCAACTTCGGCTCAGGTCATGATCTCATGGTTCATGGGTTTGAGCCCCACATCAGGCTCTGTGCTGACAACTCAGATCCTGGAGCCTGCTTCAGATTCTGTGTTTCCCTCTCTCTGCCCTTCCCTGCTTGCACTCTGTCTCTGTCTTTCTAAAAAATAAATAAAAACATTTAAAATTTTTTAAAAAAGAAAGCAATCCTATTTACAGTAGCATCAAAAGAATAAAATATCACATTGTAGGCACTTAATAAATATTTGTTTAGTGACTGAAGTATGAAAAATAAATGATGCTAATGTGGAAAGATTACAAGTTAGTCAATGATTGGTAATTAGTATCTGTGTATGCTTTAGAGAATTATTAGGAACACCAGTATATAGTTTATCATAATTTTGTTGGGAGTTTCTTTAATAATTTTGTTGTGTTCCATAACCTTCATTAAGTAATCTTCTTAGATTTTGTAAAAAAAAAAAAAAAAAAAAAAAGACCGCAATACTTGTGAATACATTTAACCAAAGAGATGAAAAATCTGTACACTGAAAAAGCACATAACACTGATGAGATAAATTGAAGTAGACACTAATAAGTGGAAAGATTTTGTGCTCATGGATTGGCAGAATTAATACTGTTAAAATGTTCATAGTATTTAAAGGGTTCTGTAGATTCAACACAATATCTATAAGAATTCCAATGATATTTTTCATAGACATAGAAAAAACAGTCCTAAAATTTGTATGTAACCACAAAAGACCCCAAATAGCCAGAGCAATCTTGAGAAAGAACAAAGTTAGAAGCATCACACTTGCTGATTTCAACTATATTACAAAGTTTTAGTTATCAAAACAATGGTATTGGCATAAACACAGACACATAGATCAATAGAGTAGAATAGGGAGCCCAGAAATAAATCCACGCATGTAGTCATTTAATTTTTGACAAAAGAGCCAAGAATATATAATGGGGAAAAGATAGTCTCTTTAATAAATGGTATTGGGAAAACTGGATAGCCATTGCAAAAGAATGAAACTGGACCCTTATCTTACACCATATGCAAAAATCAGCTCAAAATTTATTAAAAACATTAACATAAGATCTGAAACTGTAAAACTCCTAGAATAAAACAGAGAGAGTGCACTTTTTGACAATGATTTTTTGGATTTGGCACCAAAAGCAAAAGCAACAAAAGCAAAAATGAACAAGTGGGACCACATCAAACTAAAAAGCTTTTGCTCAACAAAGAAACCTATCATCAAAACGGAAAGGCAGTATTTCAAAGGTAGGAAAATATTTGCAAACCATATTTCCAATAAGAGCATATCCAAAAAAGAGAAAGAACTCATACAACTCCATAGGATGGCTGTTATCAAAAAGACAAGAGATAACAAATGCTTGCAAAGATAGGTAGAATAGGGATCCTATAAGCTGTTGGTGGGAATATAAACTGGTATTATCCATTATGGAAAACAGTATGGAGGTCTTCAGAAATTAAAAGTTGAACTACCATATGATCTAGCAATCCCATTTCTGGCTATATATCCAAAGGAAATGAAACCATTATCTCAAAGAGATATCTGTATTCCCATATTATTCACAACAGCCAAGGTATGAAAACAATCATGTCTACCAAAAGATGAATGGATCAAGAAAATGTGATATATGCATACAATGGAATATTATTCAGACTTAAAAAAGAAGGAAATTCAGGGCACCTGACTAGGTGGCTCAGTCGGTTAAGTGTCCAATTCTTGATTTCAACTCAGATTATGATCTCAGTTTATGAGTTCATGCCCTGCACTGACAGCACAGAGTCTGCTTGGATTCTCTCTCCCTCACTCTGCCCCTCCCCTGCTCACTCTCTCTCTCTCAAAAATAAATACTAAAAAAAGAAGGAAATTCTGTCATTTGTAGTAAAATAGGTAAACATGAAAGGCATATGCTGAGTGAAATAAGATAAAGACAAATAGTGCTTGATGTCACTTATATGTAGAAAATAAACAAAAAACTCCATAGAAATGGGTAATAGAAAAGTAGTTCCCTGGGTTTAGGAAGTAGGGGAAAGAGGAGGAGTTTGGTAAAAGCATACAAACTTTCAGTTATAAGAGGAAGAAGGTCAGATGATTTGATGTATAACATGGTAAATATTGTTGATAACACTGTTATATAATTGATATTTGCTGAGAGTAGATTTTAGACATTCTCATAGGCACACACAAAAAGGTAAATATGTGAGATGATAGATATGTTAACTAACTCAATGGGGGAAATTCTTTAACAATATGCATGTATATCATGTCATCATGTTGTACACTTGAAATATCTTAAAATTTTTTGTCAATTAAACCTCAGCGAAGTTGAAAAACTCAAAATAATAATAATAATTATAATATAGGTAGAATAGATATTTTCAGACAAAATAAACTGAGAGCATTTATCACTGGTAGAAACACAATAAAGACCAAGGGATATTCTTTAAACAAGAAAATGATCCTGAATGGATCATTAGGTGCAAGAAGGAATGAAGGACAAGCATAATGCTAATAAAAATTCAGTGTTAAGATAATAATGTTTTGGAGTATGTAAAACACAACTAAATATATGATAACAATGTTACAAAAGTTAGGAGAGGGGTAAATAGACTTAAAGTGTTCTAAGATACTTGTATTTTCATTGATGAAGATAAAAACAAATATTAGGCTTTAATAAATCAAAGATGCATATTTTGCTATCAAATGCAAGCATTAAAGAACACTAAAAAAAGAAAAACATAACTTCTAAACTAATAGAGAAGAAAAAAGAATAATAAAAATGTATTCAGATAATTCAAATGAAGATAATACAAAAAAGTAAAAGAAACAGAACAATCAAAACAATTAGAAAGCTTCTTGCCAGATAGTAGATTTAAATTTCAATACAAATGTAATTATATTAAATGTAAATGTATTAAAAACCCAAAAAATCAAATTTTGTCAAACTGTGCTGAAAACAAAAAAAAGACAAAAAACAGCTAAATGCTATTTACAAGAGATTCATCTAAAACATAAAGAAAGATTAAAAATGGTAGAGTGGAAAAATATTTTTTCTATAGAAACACTAACTCGGGGCGCCTGGGTGGCTCGGTCGGTTAAGCGTCCGACTTCGGCTTAGGTCATGATCTCACGGTCCGTGAGTTCGAGCCCCGCGTCGGGCTCTGTGCTGACAGCTCAGAGCCTGGAGCCTGTTTCAGATTCTGTGTCTCCCTCTCTCTCTGCCTCTCCCCTGTTCATGCTCTGTCTCTCTCTGTCTCAAAAATAAATAAATGTTAAAAAAAAATTAAAAAAAAAAAAAAGAAACACTAACTCACGGAAACTAAATGCAGTTATATTTATATTAGGCAAAGTAGATTTAAAAGCAAAAATCATCATTAGAGATTAAGGGGAACATGCCATCTTTTTAACAAGGTTTATTTACCAGTATAATATAACTATTCTAAATTTTTACGTACCTAATAACATGACCTCAAAATATGTAGCGCAAAATGGGATTAGAAGAATACATAAATTCCTAATTATAGTGGAAAATGTTAACATATCTCTTAGAAATGAAAACAGACAAAATATCAGTAAGGGTAAATAGCTTTGAACAACGTAATTAGAAAACATGAACAATTAGGGGTGCCTGGGTGGTTCAATTAATTAAGCATCCAACTCTTGTTTTCTGCTCAGGTCATAATCTCACGGTTCATGAGTTCAAGCCCTGCTTCGGGGTGGGCACTGACAATGCAGAACCTGCTTGGGATTCTCTCTCTACTCCTCTTTCTCTGCCCCTCCTACATTCTCTCTCTCTCTCTCTCTCTCTTTCTCAAAATAAATAAATAAACTTACAAAAATAAAATGCAGCATCAATTCATGATTTCAATAAACAAATAAACAAAAAGTATCTATGAAGTTAACTAATTAGGAGCAGAAAGTAAATTCCTTAATCTAATGAAAGGTCTACAAAGAATCCTGAGTTTTGAAACCAGAATAGGACAAGAGTGCCCATCATTACTTCTTCTACTCAACATTGTATGTAAAGTTCTAGCTGATAAGTTAAGGTGTCAGGATTGCAGAGAGGGGAAGAAAACAGCCATCATTCACATGATGATATTGTTGAATTATTGTGTACATTGGAAATAATAAAACTACATTGGAAATAATAAAACTACAGAACAATTATTAGAATGAATAAGTTAGCTTAACCAGACATTTAGAGAAAATAAAAGCCTAACAAGTGATATGCATGATCTCTACAGAAGGATGTGAAAAATTAATGTAAGTAAAGGGAAATCTAAATAAACAGAGGGACATAGCATGTTCAGATATAGAAGATGAAACATTGTTGGGATATTAGTTCTCCCCAAACTGATCTACATATTCAAAAGTATTTCTGTCAAAATGCTAACATGTTTTTTTTCTGTGGGTGAGTGTGAATGTGTGTGTGTGTGTGTGTGTGTGTGTTTGTGTGTAACCTGACAAGCTGATTCCAAAATATTACTGAAAAACAAAGGGCTAGGAATAGAAGATTATCGTTTTTAAGTTTTTATTTATTTAGGTAATCTCTACACCCAGTGTGGGGCTCAAACTCATGACCCCAAGATCAAGAGTCTCATGCTCTTCCAACTATGCCAACCACGCACCCTGAAGATTATCCTAAAGAAGAACAAGGTGGGAGTAACTGGCTCTATCAGCCATCAGAGTCTTTTATAAAGCAATAGTAGTTAAAGTGCAGATCTGACCCAAGGAAAGACAAATGGACCAATGGAAATGAGAGGGTCTCTAGAGAAAAAGACCTGGACTAGAGCCAAAAGAGACACCTTATCCTGACCAGTTGTGTGATAGCTTCCCCTGAGTCAGGGACTCTCCCAACTACTTCACACCAGTTAATCTTCACACTGTCTTGGGATGGGACAGGCCATTGGAATTTCCCCCCCAGATAATTCTAATCTTTAGCTGTATGAAAACCACCTCCCCCAACACACACACACACACACACACACACACACACACACACACTCACACCTCTCTCTCTCTCTCTCTCCTAAATTTCAATGAACAATGCAGTTTTTGTTGGTTTTTTTTTTTTTACTTATTTAAGGCTCATTAGGATGCTGGAGAATGTGATTACATCATATTCCAAAACGTTTTGAAATCCCATTTAGATATTTCTCTTTCCCCAAATTTCTACTCCTTTCCCTTTCTCTTCTAGCTAAGTTATTCTTTTCTTCCTGTACTCCTGTTTTTTTTTGTTTTATTTTGCAGAAAAATTTTCCCCTTCCCTGTTTACTTCTACATCTCTATCATCACCTAGCTTAGCAAACAAAAGTTTTTTTTGAGGACTTACTGTTATAAAGGGGAGAGAAAGAATGAAAGTACTTCTAGTTTAATGTTTTCCCCTGCCACATACAGCTGTGCATGGCTTGCATTATCTTCTTTTGTGTATATTTTCAATACTATCAGGACAAAAAGAAAAAGAACCTTTTCATTTTGGAATGAACTCAAGTGCTGGAGACTAGCATGGTGCAGACTGAATGAGTGCAAGTGCTGGGCTCTAGATGTGCTGCTCAGCCAGTCTTGCAACAGGCCTCAAGGAGCCAGCATCCACCTACCCAATTAGTGAAAAGATGCCTCATAGCATAAAAGTACTTTGGCAGCCCCAGCTTCGTGAATGTGACCCAGACAGCCACACAGGACCCCACACTTAGAAGGGTCCTGTGCTTCTCATTATTTGAAATTCTTACTAATTTATGCACAAGGGGCTCAACATTTTCATTTTGCTCTGGGCTCTGCAAATGATGTGGTCAGCCCTGTGCTGAGGGAAAGGGTTTATAGTGTTGCTTGATTTTACAACAACAAAAAAGAAAAACCTCTGGGCTGAGTGCTTTGTGAAATACTTTCTCTGGTTTCTCAGAAACCATTTCCTCTTTTTAGCTCTTAGTTGTCCCCCTGGGTTTGGCAGCTGCTGTTCACTTGCTGCTTTACTGAATCTCTGATGTTCGTTTCCTGCTCACTTAAGATGTTTTCACAACGGCAAAACAGGTTGGGTTCTTTTTTTTTTTTTTTTTTTTTTTTTACCACCTGACTCCAGTCTCTTGCTCTGTCCTTGCCTCCTTTTCCCTTTTCCCTTCTCCCTTCATTCTGCTTCTGCTCCCAAATGAACATGACCCACTGATTGCCAAAACCCCCCATCCCAAGGCAAGGCTTTGACCACACAGAATCTTCTCTGTCATTGGAAAATGACATGCTTTTTGTCTTTGTGCTCAGTTGTGTGCTTTTCCTTCTGCCTGGAATGCTCTTCCATCACTACCACCTACCCTACTTTGGCTTTCATTCTTTTAGATCCAACCTACATGTTCTTTTCTGTATTAAGCCCGTTAAGAGTGCCTCAGGCAGAAGTTGTCACTCATCTGCTCTTGTTCTGATAGCTTTGAAGACACACCTCTGTCATAGCAGGTAACACAGAATGGCATACAGAGGTTGTTCTTCTCTTTCATCCTTTCCCACCCACCTTATTCTGGAGAAGCCCATTCAGGACTTGGAATACAACTCAGTCATTCTTTCTAGAAAGTTCTTCCTGAGTACCTGAACTTCTCTCATCATAGCACTAATCAATGTTATAAGATAATCAGTGACACCATGTCTGTTTCACTTAGGGTGGCAACCTGAGTGCCTAGCATAGTTCTGAGCACGTAACTGTCTCAATAAATATTTGTTCAATTCAAGAATGAGTAAGTGAATGGTGTATGTGCATTATTGTCTAGACTGTGGGCTTTGCAACTTTTTTTTTTAACTTCTCCCCCTCTTTTCTTATTGCTTAACCCACTGATTGGCATGTACTAGGTATTCAATAATTTTGTTCAGTAAATAAATATCTGAAAGGACTTATGTGACCATGGAGCCTGAGCCCAAGGCCTGGGCTTGGGTAAGTATCCCCAGTGACTTCATCCTTGACTTGGGGTTGTATTCTTTAGAGGAGGATGATAGGGATGACAGCATGGGGATCTGGGCTGACGCTCACTCAGGACCAAGAGGATGAATCTCCCTTTATGTTGCAATAAACCTCATATTGTTGTCTAGAGAGTGACAGAAAGTAATGCTACATTCATAAAAATGTAACTGTCTGTGCTAAGTATATAGAATTATAATAAGCATCACAGGAAGAGTTGGAGCTTTGGAAAAGCAGTGGGAACCATCCCTTGAAGAAGCTGCTGTCTTTATTTAAGGGTGAGCCTGACCCTTAGACTCATAGCTTTAATCAGGGCTCCTTCCTGTCCTCACTGTCATCTTCCTTCTATGATCTTGGGCTCCCGTTTTCTACCTCCCAAAGTGCAACTTCTTCTTTGAGACCCAGCAGGGAGGTATCTTTCTTTTGAGGAGTTTCCTGCCCCCCTGTCTTGTGACAGGCATTTTCCTTCTTGTGGCCAGTTCAAGTTCTTTTTGAAGCTCCCTTTTTCCAAGAAACCAATGATCGGTTGGAAGAAGGTGGGGTTTTTCTCATTCCCCTGTCCACGTGCTGCTTTTAAGAGACTGGCTCTCCTTCTCTGTACAGTATTCCCAACTGGATAGGGAACTCCCTGTTGCAAAGGTGCCAAAAAAATTATGTGAGCCCGCAAGTCTCAGCATATGGAGCACCAAGAGAAGGAATTCAGTGAATCTGAGCTCTAATTGAGTACTTACTGCAAGTTAGTAATGTGCTAGAAAGTTACGGGGAAATCAATTTGGGATTCATAAATATAAGGAAGAATGTTGCTCCCGTCAGAGCTGAGCTCTTTTAAAGTGGAATAGGAAGCCTTTCAAGAGAGTGAGTTACCTATCATTAGAAATGTTCATGTGTAGGCTGAACATACCAGGGCTGATCTGGAAGGAATTCCTGCATGGGGTAGAAGGTTGGCTAGAGAGAGCCTCTATGGTTTCTTCCAAATTTCAAGCTTCTGCAATTTTATTATGGGGTTCTAACCTTGTAATGCAGTTTATATTTCAAAATACTGTACTTAATTAGTTGTTTTGCTAAACTCCTTCTGAAGTAAATCAGCTTCATACAGTGGTAATTAGTTTATTGGTAGAAACAATGACTGAGTCTGAAGCATGCATATTTTTATGTATGTGACAAGGACACAAGAAAGGCTGAGTATTATTATTCATACACTGTTTTCCAGAAATGAGATTTTATAGTAACCCTGTGAGGATTTAATAGTAACTTAACTAAGTTAATAAATAACATGAAAATAAAGAAACAATCATTAATATGGAATATTAAAAAAATGCTGAAGCCAGATTAATCGATCTTCAGACAATTGAGCATAGTTTCTTACACTTGGAGTGAACCCAGAAGATTCTGGCAAGATTATACTTAAGAAGGCACATGTAGCCTTCTCCAAATCGCAGTTCATCCTCTTGCAGTGCTGTTCCTGCTGAGGCACATAGTATGAGACATCTGGAAGACCTGAATTTATGGGCAGAGTGTTGGGCACACTGGAGAGACCATGACTTCTCCATCAGTTAGCTATAATGATAAAATAAAATGATTACAGTGGCTCAGCCAGAGAGTCTTACTTTGTCCCCAAAAGTCCAGAGACAGGTAGGTGGTTCAAAGGTGGTATAACTGTGTGAAGAAACCATCAAGGGTGTAACCTCCTTTTAACTTCAGATCTGCCAACTCTAGTTTGTGGTTGTTGCCCTTTATGTTCAGGATGGCTGTTCCGCCTCAGGCCTTCAAGTATATTCTAGACAAGAAGCAAGTGACCTAGAGGAAGCAATGGTGCCTATTTCAGGAAAGCAAAACTTTCTAAGAAATTCCAGTGAACTTGAACTTATGTCTCATTGGCCCAAACTGTTATATGCTTAGTTCTTGCTGTAGTAGAGTCAAGAAAATATAGTTCTTTCAGTTGGGCTTAGTACTTCCCCAAACCAAACTTAGGTTTTGTTAGTAAATAAGAGGAGGATACATACTGGAGAGGCAACCATTGTCTGTATCCTGATGAGGTAGACTCTGCTCTCTATTTCGTTTTTTCTGGATGGAGGACCTTTGCTAGACTTTTGAGCAACTGGAGATGCCACTACCTGAAAGACCTTGTGAGGATCTTATACTGCTGCCCTTTGCACATGTCAATATTTAACCCATCAACACATAATTTTGAAATTTTTCTGTCTTCAGGCTGTGAGCCATAGTTGGTCCATTTGCAACCTCAGCGTCCTCCAGGGTCTTCATGGGGACAATCAGCCCCATGCTTGAATACTTTCTGGTGCTATAGAGAAAAGAGTCTGGCACCTAAAGTCATGTTATGAGTTCTTTCTCACATTTCCCCCCAGACCTAAACCAAGTCTCTTCCTCTTGGACGTGCTGGTCTTGCTGTCTGTTAACAGAACAGCAAGCACTCCTGTTTGGAACAGACCAACACCCTGAGATTTGTTTAAGCCAAGGAGGAGGTCCTACCTTTAAACAAAAAAGATTTATGGCTTTCCTGATGTACTCCAGGGATTCCTGTCTGACAGTGCTCAGGAGAAACCACTGAAAACAGAATTCTAACATTTTAGAGCTGTCAGAGACAAAAATTGACAAAGACAAAAAATGTCCAACTCAGCCTCTCATGTGGCAAAGGAGGGCACTGAGACTTGAGAGGATGCGTGTCTTACTCCAGGTGTGGTACGGCAGAACTCAGAGGTCAAAAACTAGGGGAAGGAAGATTGCATGGGGAGAGGTAGAGTGCTCTCACCTTCTGAGTAGATTTGTATTACATTTATTATTTAAGCACCTACAGGCATGGGAATACTTCAATGCTATAGACAATTAAGGCAGAAATTATGGGAGGTGGTATAGTGTTGTGCCTGCTTGAATCTAATCCCCTCTCTTTTATGCTCTGGTTTGTGATGCTTATCTGCTTCTTAAGTTTACTCCCCTGTAAAATAAAAGCAATGATAACACACCTCATGTGGTTTTAGGAGGAATACATGGAGTTGCCACTTAGAACAGTACTCAGTTATAATATAGAAATATTATAATATAGAAATGTTTGCTATCATTATGATTAGTCATCTCCTCTTCTCAACAGATTAAGAGTCTTTGAATCTTGCACGATGGCCATTGCACACCTTGCAGAAGCACGACAAAAAGCCAGTGGGGATATTAATTTTAAGTCAGGATGGTTGGTCCTTGTTACCAGCACCAAGGGATTCTCCTATCACAAATAATGGGATTATCCCCCAAGTAGGTCAGGATGGCACAAAATACATGATCTGTGATAAGAAATACTTTTTTGATCTACTTTTATGACTATCCTATGCCTTTTCTGCCAGTATTTTAATTTTCAGTAGATATGGCTGCTTTGTTTCTTTTCTTTTTTAAAATGTGGTCAGCTTCACACACTAACTAGTCTTTTGTATCAGCTATATAAGAAGCAACTAACACTAAAGACGTTTGCATGGAATTCTTACACCAAATCAGCTTTTTCTTAAAGATCTCTTTAATTGGACAATACTTTAATTCTCTCAACAATGTTATGGTAGTTGACCACATTTTGAAATTATCTTTGTCTTGTTTGGTACTTGAGTGGCATGAAAAATTTCCCTCTGCTTCCTTACCCCTCTCCCAAGGGGTCATTTTCCCCGCTCTTTTCTCTGCCCTGCCTGGCCTCTGACCCTGCCCAACTCTGCTGTTTCCATGGGCTTCTGAATCTAATTAATGTCTCAGTGGCTGTATAAGTGAATTATGTAGGCAGGAGGATGTTGGAAAGTTTGAGGAAGGTACGTGCATTCCTTAGGGAAAACCTGGTTTTGTAAAAAAAAAAAAAATAAAAAAAAAATATATATATATATATACATATATATATATATATATATATGGAATGCACTTGGAGGAGGTAGAATGTTAGTAACATACTTATACTCATTAAGTATCTCTTGCTTGATGAGCAGATGCAAACTTAGGAGCTTCTCTTTTGACATGTGGGCAATAATCAGTCATTATAGAATCTGGCTGAGGGGACAGATAATCCAAATATTGCCACCATTGCAACACAAGTGCCACGCAACTAGGGTATTGGCACCCCTTCCCCTCCCCCTCCATTTTGCAGCCAGTTCACAACCACTTGTGGGAAGCATGTCCTTAGATAATCTCCGAAATAACCCTGGCTACTAGGGCCACAAGTCCTTCTCAAACTCTCCAGGGTGTGAGCAGGCAAGGGGGAGGGGCCAGAGTGCTGAAGTTCTCTGCCAGAGGATACTGTCAGAGAGCCCAAGGCAGAGATGGTCCCTATGCCCCATGTTTCCATGGAAACATAGGAGGAGTGATGACAGCCAGCACAGCCACACCATCTGCTCAGGACCTGGTGAACGATGAGAAAAATAGAAAAAGAAAGGCACCTCAGATCCTAGGTTAGAACCACTCTGAGATACCAGTACAGAGGGAAAGGCACTAGAACTCCTAGTGGATTAAAACCCAAGCTGTCCTGGGGCTCAAGATATTAGCATGTAATTTGCAAGCAGAAAGCCTAGGGGGCTTATCCTGCGATCCCTAGATACAGTTACAAACACTCAAGAAGCCTCTGGAAGGAGAAGCAGACTGTGATGCCTCTGCAGCCTAGCTGGAACTGGAGAGAAGGTGCAGTGACAGTCAGTGACAAGCAATGCTGCAGGAGGTGGGTTGGGGGCTCCCCTGACCTTCCAACAGGAACACCTGCACGGCTGGCTTTTAGCCAGGCATATTTTTCTGGGGGAAGGGTGGGAGTTATACAAGGAAAATTTCTACCTGGTCACTCACAATCGTGACCTTCTGAGTCGTAGCCACATCTTCAGAGTCAGACATGAATTAACATAGCCATGCAAAGTTTCTCTTCTCTCAAATTGTACCCAAAGAGAGATCTTTGTTAGACGCCACAGATTTGCTTCTGGGTCCGTTTTGGAGGCTTTCAGTTCTAGGTTGGTGGAATGTGAGTGGGGTCCTTGCTGGGTGCACTCGTTGGCCTGCCCCAAGACTGATCAGGGTTCATTTCTCAGCCCTTTCTGTTCATAGATCTAGCTTACAAAAAAGCCAACCCTGACTCAGGGAGCCAATAGCTCCTCCCTTAGCTAACTCCCCCAGCGGCTCTTCAGAGCTGGGTGGTTTCATTCAGCTCTCTGTAGTGTTATCTGCATCTATCCAGGGAAGGGGGGAGGGAGCCCCTCAAGTCTGAAGGTCTTTAGTATGCATGGAAGCTACATCTGCTTTATAGGAAACACCAGTTCTTATTTTTAATTTAGGGAGTCTCTTACTCCTTTGCAAAACAAAACAAAAACAAAACCCCCAAAACCTCCCTTTTAGTTCCGGCATTCTAATCCCAGGAAGTCCAAACTTTTTTTGCTTCTTATTAAGGATTTAAAGTTTTGACAGCTAGATTGCGCACTTGTTTTGGTATGTGTATCTAGAGTCTAGAAGATAATGGGAACATCTTAATCCACCAGGTAAATAAAAATAATAAAAAGATCACCCTATAAAGGTTCTCATTAACCACTCTACATCTTACTTGCAAGTGCTATTAATTTATTTCTACGACAACTTAGTAAAAATGCTACCTACAGGTATGATTTGGGTTTCTTCAAAAGACCATATTCTTGGGTGCCTGGATGGCTCAGTCTGTTGGACGTCTGACTTCGTCTCAGGTCATGATCTCACTGCTTGTGAGTTGGAGCTCCGCATCGGGCTCTGTGCTGACAGCTCAGAGCCTGGAGCCTGCTTCAGATTCTGTGTCTCCCTCTCTCTCTGCCGCTCCCCTGTTCGTGCTCTCTCTCTCTCAAAAATAATAAACATTAAAAAAAAAAAAAAAGACCATATTCTCCAACTGGACACTATACACAAAAACACACTGGAAATAAATGTATTAACATAACTTCCTCTATGTTACAGGCCCCAAACAGAAAATAAGGGCTATTCCTGAAGAAAGATAAATACCCACACTGAAATTGCTTTGGGCTCAAAGTACATTCCTGTATTAACACGAGGCACTGTGTTTAAATGCAAATATAAATCTACCTATTACTATGTGACTTTTGAGGAGAGGCCTTTTTTGAGTAAACCACTCCACCAGCTCTATACCCCCCAGCGCTTTCTCTCTTTCCTTTTCTGGGACCATCTATTTATCATCAATCTCTGTGGTGGTGAGGGCCAATCTGTATCTTAAGCTTCAAGCCCAGGATGGGACTCCCAGTAAACATGGTTCTGTTTGTTCTCCAGCAGCCCCTCTTTGTATAAACAGATGTGGTGGGAAGGGAAGGAAAGCCAGATCTCTGTGAGGGGTGGGAGGTCTCCTTTCTGGAGAAGCTTCCAGGCTGCAGCCCTGAGCACAGGGACAGGATGCATTTCTTGTTCAGGCAGGGGAACTTGCAGTTCTTCCAGAGAGGGGCTGTTCTTCTCACTCTCCTCCACCCTCCACCCTCTTCCTTTGTTCCTGGGAATGCTGTCTGGATGTCTCAGGCATCTCACTTTTGCCAGAGCAAACATTTCCAACAAGGCTTATGCTAAGGAGATATTAGGAAGACAGATTTTTTTTTTCTTCTCTTCAAATGCACTGTAGATTGGGATTTGGGAAGTTAGCCCTTCACACCTGTACTTTCTCCCCTATTCACATTCTCTTTGTTCTTTTGTAGCCATGTTACTACCTTCAACTAATGAGGGAGGATTTTAGGGGCTGAGAGTTGTCGGCTTGTAAAATAAAAATTCCATTTTCTCAAACTATGTTGATACTCACTCTATCTTAATTGTTTTGCATTTTGCACATTAGTTGTGGATGCTAATAAAGGAAGGACTACTTCAGAGCTGGGGGAAGACAAGGGGGCTGAACATTTTGTAATCCAACCCAGATAGGTAAGAATTCTTATTGGTCTTTTCTTCTTCCACATGTTGTCCAGACTTAGTTGGTTAATCCTCATTCAGAGGTCAGGGAGGTGAGGAGGACTGATGGAGGGATCCTGTTACTTCTCTCCAAGGGTCTAGATTTCTGGTGGCTCCAGTCAGTGGTCCTTCTTGTTGAGAATGAACAAAGGGGAGAGTATGGGAAAGGCCTCTGGAACCACAGGGAATTGGGGGTTTGGTGCAAGTGATGGAGTATAACCACACTGCTCTGTACCGTTCTCTCCAGGAATTCTCTGGAATCCTCAGTGAGGCTCCCAGAGCTGTGGCCAAGAGGACAGGAAAGTCAGGCAACTGAGGGAGGGTTCTGGTTTCGGCCAGCTGTGGTGGAAAAACAGGGCCATGGTCCTGATCTAGGCACGGGCTTCTCAGCACGTTTGTAAAAGTAAGGGAAGGGGGGAGGACTGTTCTTTACAATCAAGGAAGTCATAATAAAAAGGACCTGATTTTTAGCAGCCACATGGATACTCTGTCGTCCTTCCAGCTGACAATATGCCACTCTCCAGACAGGAGATGGGGCGAGAAGTTAACAGTCTACACCCAGAGGCCTGTCCCCTCTCCCAGTAAGAAATAAAAAGAAAGAAGGTTAGTTTCCAGGGACGGCCAGCTGGAGGATGCTGGGACCCCCGCTGTAGGCCAAACTGCAGGTCCTGTCAGAAGAGGTTTCCTCCCTTTCACTTAACTTACTGACTCCAGATATTTTAAACGATTTGTTTACAGCGCGGCTGCAGGCAGCTCAGTTAACTCTCCCGGTGCCTGGGGCGGCCAGGGAATTTCCCAGCACGCCCTCCAGTTCTGCAGCCTGCACTCCGCCCGCGGGAGCGCCTGGCAGGGTCCGGGGAATTCTGGGCCCCCAGAGAAGTGCGTGCTGCCCGGGCAGGGCCGGGTGGGGCCGGGCAAGGGCGAGAGGCAGAAGATGCGGCAGGCCGGGCCCGGCTCAGCATCCCGCTGCGCTCGGCACCGCCGCCTTTCCCTTCTCCCCGGCTCGCAGGACCGCCCCGGACGGCCCCGGGCGGCGGCGGGTCAGACGGGCCTCGGGGTCGCAGGGCGAGGGGGCGGCGCGGCCTGCGAGCGCCGCGGG
>NW_024412441.1:20033121-20107912 GCF_014898765.1 Herpailurus yagouaroundi | reverse complement strand
GCCGGGGGAGCACTCCGGGATCTGTTGCTCCGTGTTCTCACGTTGAAGAGCTGCTGTAGGTAAATCGCCGCTAGAAGCAGTTTAATTCTCGTTGCGGGTTTCTTAAAAATCCCATTGGCTGCTTCAGCATCCCTCTATCCCCCCACCCCCCTGGCTCCTAAATGTTTTCACCCAGCCCTATTCAGGTGGTAAAATTACTGCCCGCATATTCCTGGAGGAACTTGTGTTATGTTTAATATTTACGGGAATGAACAGCTGCTGGAACAAGCATATTAACTGCACTCTGTTCTGCCTCTGGTAATTTTTTTTTTTTTTTTTGCTTTAATTCAGTAAAGAGTTCACATGTGTCTAAAACTGCATGTGCAAGTGGTGTGCACATGAATATGCAATGTACAATTTTAAAGCTAAGCTGCTTTAAGATTTATAGATTGTATAGATGATATGTGGATTATTTCAGTGATTCGGGCTTCTGGTGACTTTTATCTTTCTGAAGCCAGGTGTAACAAACTAAACTGGACACAAAGCAAGTGCATTATGGAGCAGTTTCTTATAAAAGATCCGGTGGAGGATGAGTAGCTCTGCATAATGCTGCTGCTTATAAAATACACAAGGATGGGCCCTATTGTAATAAAACTTTTATATATTACACTGGAAACTTCAAAGAGCCAGTGCAGAACGAATATGAAACATGTTATTACTCTATAAAAGTTGCTAATTACTGTCTTGTTGCTCCTGGGGTTATTTCAGCCTTTCATTTACAGATACCTATTATTTTACAGGTTTACATTTAGAAATGTTGGTTTCTGGCACAAATTCATTAGGTTTCTAGATAGAAACTGTGCTTTAAATGACTTTTGCTTTTAAAAGACAGTTTTTCAGTCAAAGGGAAGAACTTACTGTTTTGGCATGTTTTTATGGTGCTTGTCAGCTTGCTGACTCAAATTGAAGCCCCCTCATGACTTTCATAAGTACTGTTGTGAAATTACCAGCTATACTCTGTGGGCTTTTCCAGTACGGGGTCTAAGCTTTATTTCTCTTTGCATCCTTAGTTTCCAGCTGGGTTACCTGGAGCACAGTTACATGTTGCATGTCTATTGCATTGACTTGAAATTTACATTAGCTAGGGTACATTTATTCTTTTTAAAAATGAAAAAACTAAGCATTTTTTAAAAGTTGCTGTACATACAATCAGAATTTAATCAGTGCACGGGTTTATCTTTGGCTTATGAAAATGTGCAGGCTTTCTTGCTTACAATATAGTAGGACAGTTTGGCTTAACTGAAAGAGTGTCTCAAGTTTGCAAATGTAAAGTTTACATTTGATAAAGGCTAACATATTTATGATATTTATGATTTATTTATGATAAAGATCAATCAAACTACTTGAGTATGCATTTCTAACATAGACCTTTTCTCAGTCATGGATGAATTTTTGCATGGTATTTTCTAACTCAGTGTTATGGTTTATTTTTAAGTTTATAAGTTTTTAAGCTAATGGTTTATTCTTAAGCTTGTAAGTAATCCAAAATAACTAACATCGAGTACTTTCTGTGTGTTAAATGTTTTCGTATCCATTGTTTTCTTATTTGAATCTCATAACAATCCTGGAGGTGGTAAGTGGTAGGAGTCCCATTTAATAGACAAGGAAATGGAGGCTTTGAGTGGTAAAATGACTCCACTGAGACCATAAAGCAAATGACAGTAGAAATTTTAAGTTAACATTGACTGAATGCTTACCATTTACCAGGCTGTAAGTACATTACATGTTTTAGCTCATTTAGCCCTCACAGCCACCTTAGTAACAGCATATACTGTTACTATTCCCATTTTACAGGTTGGGAAATTGAGGATGAGAAAGATCAGAGGTAACCTGCCCAAGGTCACACATCTAGAAGTGGAGCAGCCATATTCGAACCAACCATTAACTTCTCAAAACTCAGTTTTCTGATCTTAAATCCAGTGTATTTTCTACAGAGCTGCAGATGTCTCCCAGTTCATGAGGGCGGTTCTGAAGTTAATTACAAAGCAAAACCTTGATGGACTGGAAGTTAAGGTTCTGTCAAAATATCAAAGAAAGAGAAGGTCAGAGCCCTAAAAGATATTGATCTAAAATTAAAAATCTAAAAACAGAATACCATGATTTGGGAAATTATGCCTGCCCTATGTGAATTAACCTATAAATATCTATAAGTTTAAAATGAATACCACTGAAAACTTCTTTTTTTAATTCATCTTAGAAAAACACCTGTTTTCTTTGGAGAGGCTGGGGGAAAGTACAGGTTAATGGCAAAGGAGAATGGTATTTTAATCCCTAACAATTCTTTCTAACTGGTGGACATTGTTTACCAATAAAACAGATTGCAGTTTGTTAGTTGTGACTGTAGCTTTGAACCTGTCTAGTCGTGGCAGAAATTGTCCCCAAATGCCTGTATACACAGTATAAAGAAAAATGTTCAGTATTGTTGAAAAAAATCAATATAGACAATCTCTGTTCAATATTCAAGAACCATCTCCTCAGCCTCTTTGCACCCACTCCCCATACTGTCAAAACACCCATAATTATTTTTCAAAGAGGCCTTTAGAGTCTCAATTATCCAGATAGCTGTTTCAATTTTTCCTTTCAGCCTTACTTAAAGTTGAAAAGGGTAGCCCTAATTTCTACTTCTAATTTCACTTCCCGTGTCTGGTTTGAAGCAGAATCTAACCAAGAGAGAGCTTGGAACCAGGTGAAGGCACTCATTCTGCAGTGGCTCCATAAATTCACTGGGTAGAATTGGACCCCTGAAGAGTTGGGGATTCAGGAAGTTTGTAGGGGCAGAAATTCTGAGGAATAGCACCTCTTTCCAACCTCGCACTCTCTTCCCCTCTTCCTGTCCGCTCCTTCCTGTTCTCCGCCAGCTTTTGATCAGTCACTGGACATGTAAGCCATTCCTCAGGGCCTTTAAAATAATGACCATCCTTTTTACTAGGTTAACCATTACTTTCACTGCTGTAAGGGATACAAAGATGAGTAAACTGGGTTGTACATGTGATTATCTAATAGGGGAATGATACGAGTATATAAAGGGAAAGGAGGTTTTCAGCACTGGCGATTCAGAAGAGAGAAAGACCATATTTGGGACTGGGGTGGGTGGTAGAGGAGGGAAAGAGGAAAGATTGAGTTTAAAAAAAAAAAAAAAAAAAAAAAGGCTTCCATGGAAAAGGTGGCCTTTGAACTAAGCCTTGGAAGATGAATGGGATTTTTACAGATGGTGGGGGTGGGGGTATTGAGAGGACATAGAGGCATCTTGAGCAAAGAAAGAACTTGAACAAAGGCTTTCATGGTGTCTCTGAAAGATCCTTTTATGAATCATGGTGGAATTACCTATACCAAGTATTTTAAAGATGCCAAACTTTTGTAATTATGAGGTAGTTTCAGTGAATGGGAAAGTGTTCCAAATGAACTTAGTAAAAAAATTGTATTTAATCTTCCTTTAAATATAAAACATTTTAGTTATTGGGGAGAAAGTGTCAAAATATAATAGAAATACTCAGATTTCTCTCTACTACTCCCCTTGCCGTATCCCTCCCCACCCCACCATAGGTTCACATAGCCCAGAATCCATTTACTTTTATTCAAATAGGCATTATACTTTATATTCTTTCAGATTGGAACCTTTGAAGTTGTGATAAATGGATTGTTTCATACTCATCAATTTGTTCAGTAAGCATTCACAGAGTATTAGACATTACTATATGATAGGTACTATAGAACAGTGGCTTTCAAACGTTTTACACCATGATGACTCACAGTAATAAACACATTTAACATTGCAACCCTTTGTGCGTACACATACACATAACTGAAATAAATAATTGTCACAAAATAACACTTATCCTTACTATGTGTGATGCACTTTGATATTTTCTATTTTATTTCCATTCTATTAAAAAAATTTTTTTTCCATCTGCCCATGGGTTGAAAACCTCTTGCACCCCCATGTTCCAGTGGGGGAGGGGAGTGAAGCAGAGCTCCTAACAACATAGGGATGCTTCCCAGTCGAACCTACTGACATATTTGGTTCTCTTCAAATCAACTGCCAGCCGACATGCCCAAGCCATGGCTTCATCTATGCCTCCTTTAGTTAGGCTTCCCAGGCCCTGTATAGTGTCAGAAAACTGCTCCAGATTCCTGATCTTGACCCTCAGGTACCTTGACCCTTTCTTACCTTCCTGGAAAAGCAAACATTTTAAGGCCTACCGCTATCCCTGTTGTTGGCTTTTAGTGTCAAAGCAGTTCACCAGAACACAAAAGGCAGGAGAGGTGCACACAGGGACCCTCCACATTCTGTCTGCAGGGTGATGGGTAGAGAGCAGGCCAGTTGGTTGTGCTCATTGTCCATGGCCCTAAGCGGCTGTATGGTTGGCAGCAGTGCTTGTCTTTAGTTGAGAGCCCAGAGCATACCCACAGCTTGGGAAAGGTCTCAGCATGTGAGGGGATGAAAATATTTCCCAAAGTGGCTTTCAGGGCTAGGGCCCGTGGGCTGCAGCCTCGAAGGGGGCTGGTTGCCTGGGTGCAGGAGGTAGAGAGGTGTTGATGGGAAGCAGTAGAGCCCTGGGGGCAGGGAGCTGAGTGCTGCATCCATTTGTGAGAAGCATCAGCCTGGCTGTGGGTAGGTGTGTTTTGGAGAAAACCAGGTGGGAAGACTGGTTGATGCCTGGTGTTGGAGTTGAGGACTCAGGCTTGGCTGGGGGCCACACTGTTACCAGAGAGGATGTGAACTGGGTGTGCGGATGAATTTTAACCAAATGTCTTTTGATGACGATGAAGATGAGTATTGTGTGTGGGGAAATGATTCCTTCCTGTGTTCCAGATTCTCTTTTGTGAAAATGTAGGAGGGTTATAAAATGCTAGGAATCTATTTTGGGAAAATGTCCCTGTGAACCAGAATGGGTCTAATCAATGACACTTCAGATGTAGCAACTTGTACAAAGCCCTTTGGCATATTGTTGGTTAGCATTGGAGTCAAATTAAGAAAAAAAATAACCTCAAAAGGAATGCAAGATTTTTTGTGTATAAATGGAATTTTTAACCTGGAAGAAGTTTGCCTGTTTAAATTTTCTGTATTTTGAAAACGAAGCCTTGGTAGCAAAATCAAGGCCATAAAAGACAATTTTAATATCATTTAATGGTAACATAATGTTTCCTTGTTTTATTTCAAAGTGAAATCCATAAAACTTATTTTAAATGTTGCCTGTTCTCTTTTGTCTGGGAATTTAATTGAGGTTTCTGAATTCAGCTGGCTCCAACCTTGCTTTCTGTTTGGCCCTGGGCAGCTCACGATTTTTCTCATTTCCTATTCTCAGTCTTGGTTTAATCACTTATAAAATGACAGCACTTATACTGGCCTACCTCATAAGGTTGTGATGTTAAGTAATAAAAGTGTCAATTGCTTTGTGAATGCCAAATGTAGTTCTTTTAATACCCTTCGCTTCCTTAAAAAGTCTCTTTATCATAAACAAGGAAGGATACAGAAAGGCCACATTGGGTCAGGTCATCCATCTGGTACAGAGTTCTCTCTCCAGCAATGGGATCCAGGGACATTTTAGAGTGGAGGTTGGTTGGTAGTTTTTTCTTAGTTGTATATCATAGTCTAGCAGACAAATACACCCTTACTTGTGGTTGTACTAACATATGTAGATATATTAACCATTACATAATCTTTGATGTTTCACTGAGAATGTATTGAATTACCACCCATTACATCAAATGACTTCATTTGGCACTGTGGGTCTCATTAAATTATGTCAGGCTAATCATAATTTAGTTTCAATAGAAACAAAATACACAGTTATTACCAGGGTAAGAGGACACTGCACCATCCAAGAAACTAAACGGGTTTAGCCTGCATAAACTAACCCCTGGGGACATGACAGGGGCCCTGGAGGGGTTGAGGGGGTTTTACTGGGAAGCGGGCATAGAGTTGTTCTGGGTTATTTAAGGGCACCAGTAAGTTCAGGAGGTATGAGAGTATTTAAAGGGGATGTGACCCGGCTGTCTTAGGGTAACAATTACCTGTCTGTAGGAGGCTTATAGATGCTCTGCCCGCTACTCTATAGAAAAGAATCCTGAGTATGTGGACCAGCAGCAGTAAGTTGTCTGAGTTCTTCCAACTTCAGAATCTGTGATCATTTCCATCATAGGAGAGCGGGAATCAAAGTATAGAAGTCATTAATTTTCCCTTGTGTATTTTCCCTTTGTAATTTCTCCACTCACATGTGGAGGATGGCATAGAGGGTACTTAAACTTCTTCACATAATTTCTTCCCAGGGGGCTCATTGTTAGCTGAGGTAAACAAAAAGGACTGTAATTTGAAGACCACTCTAACATAACAACTCAGCTTAGAGTTATGTGTTAACTTGACGCTGAAAATAAGTTTAATTTTACTTTTTTATGGACAGGAAATTAGTTTTCAGAAATCCTCTGGAGTGCTGTAATATGAATCTGTTAGTCTTGGTTAAATCTTTGTTGTCATGCCTGTACTGTTTACCTGAGTTATGAAGTGACAGAACATATTTTCTGTCAATGTTCATTGAAATGTTAATTAGTTACCTGGCAGTTTAGATAGAAAAAGCCTTTACTCTAGTGGATCATCACCAGTTCTGGGAAATAATCTGGTTTTGTTTTCCAATTTCAAGATATATTTGTTTTTCTATAAAATATATCTTGAGGAAGAAAAGACCCAGCGCTTAGAAAACTATTTTGAGAACACAGGTCAGCGTACTTAACTGTCACCCAGGCCAGTGCTTCTCAGACATTAATGTGCCTTCAAATAGCTTAGGGATCTTGGTAAAATATTTATTATGACTTAATAGGTCCAGGGTGAAGCTATGATTCTGCATTTAAAAAGAATCTCTTTTAACATACCACATATTCTTTTTATTTGAGGGGAGGGGTTGTATAATAACAGTACAATTCCATAATGCCAGGAAGT
This sequence comes from Herpailurus yagouaroundi, assembly GCF_014898765.1. Classification (NCBI taxonomy): domain Eukaryota; kingdom Metazoa; phylum Chordata; class Mammalia; order Carnivora; family Felidae; genus Herpailurus; species Herpailurus yagouaroundi. Next base: position 20,100,939 of record NW_024412441.1, on the reverse strand, counting down.
TACATTCAGATGCAGCATTTATTTTATTTTTGTGGGTCTTTACAATACAATTTTGATGAGTGAGGGGGTGGTTAATTGTATCCTAGTGGGAATAAAGTGGTAAATAAACATAAAAGCCTAAGTAAACAAAGTTTGTAATAAATAGGCTAATCACTTTTTGTAGCATTACAGTTGTTGTTAGTCCTTCGAAGGCTGGGTCCTTCTGCATCAAGAGTGAATGCTCAGAGTAGCTGGATACACAATCTTACACTTCTGGATTTGTCAGGGAATCTCAGTCCTTCCTGTGGGTGCCCAGGACTCAGACCACATGTCTGCCTTCTCTCCCAAGCCATTCTCTCTTTGGGAGGGAATTGGGGATGCAGGGTGCAGATGGGAGGCGGGTTGGCCATGGTGGGGGAGAGGGGAATGACTGCACAACCCTGTGGCCAGCATTACAAATTGCAACTTTCCTAGTGTCCTGGGAGAAATCAAAACTCAAGCTCCAAGTGGAACCAAGGGTAAGTCTCAGACACCTCACATGGGAACCTTCTATCCCATTGCTGCCAACTACTGTCTCCCTCAGCCCTGACCAGAGTGCCCTCCTGAGTCCATCCAGTGGGCAGGCATAGCTGCCGTTCCTAGGCTTAATTTTCCAATCCTATTTCATTAGAAAAATAAGTGCAGATAGGAATGATTATGTGAGCAAATATAACACAGTTGACTTTGAATGTGCTGTCAGGTTGGCAGGAAATTTATTTACTTTATCTTCTTAATGAGAGAGAGAGAGAGAGAGAGAGAGAGAGAGAGAGAGAGAGAGAATGTGTGTGTGTGAGCGCGCGCGCGCGCGTGTGCATGCCATTCTCTGAAATGGTTCAGAAGACTGTTGCTGATTAAGAGCAAGCCACATTGGGTGTAAACAATTGTGACTATTTCAGATTTGGAAAAGAAAGCTGACTTTAAGGAATGGTAGTGACCAGTTCAAATCTTGCAGCCTTGGGACACATGTGAACCCACAGAGGAAGTGCTCACAATAGCTTTTAGCCCATTGTTTGTGGCAAGACTCCTCATTTCTACTTTTAGTGGCCATGATGCTGCCTTATACATCATAATCCAGTATGCTGACTAATTGTGTTTAATAATTTCTTTTAATTATGCAACATTATATTCCTCTAATTTAACTTTTCTTTCAGGTTGGGGGGAGGTGAGGGAAACTATTTCCCTCAAGCATGAAGATAGGTCAGGCCCATAATAAGGAAGGCAAGTGTTTGGTTATTGCTTTGGTTTGTACTAGTATTACCAAATTAATGTATTTTCTTTTACACGAGAGAAAACACTATTTATTGGCTATCAGTATATGGTACAAATCACAGAATAGTCAGGTGATTTAGACAACTCTCAACAAAACAAAACAAAAACAAAAAGGACTCAGAGTCAGCCGTTTGCTCTGTTGGGTCCTAAGAAGAAATACCCAGGAGTTCCTTAAGAACAAAAAAGCAGCTGATGATGGTCAGCTAAATTCTGAACTTTGGTTACATTATTCAGGCTTTTGGCCTTGACTGAGAAGATAGCCATCAGCATGGCCCTCCCTATTTGCTCCCTTTCCTACCAACCGTATTCCATGGCGGAGAGCATACTGGTGTCATTTTTCAGAACTGAGCAGGAAAATGCTGTTGGAATTTGAGGACTTTACCTCAGGCTGAGAGGCCTGTATCTTCAAGGGCCATGGACTCTGCAGCTCACTGAAATAGAGGCTCAGGATCCATAGTGTTTTGGTCCATCCACTTTCTGAAATGTCCTGCCAGGTCCTCTCCTGGTCTGCAGCAGTGGTGAAAATGAGGACTCACCTTGTGGGAGGGTGGGACCCTTTGAGCAAACTCTCTGAGCTGTCTGTTTTCCTGAGGAAATAGGTAGCAGCATCAGCAGTAATGGGAAAACCATATTATTCCAACCGACATCCATATGGAAGAGCCTTCTCTTTTTGATGTAAAATCAAATGGTGTAATATTTTCCTGTGGTATACCAGTTGTACCTCTGGCTGTGTAACTCTGTAGGATGAAGCCTTTGACCTACCCTGCGTTGTCCGGGCTCAGGTTAGGGTGATGCAGATAAAGTCCATGCTGTGTCTGAGCACCAGACACATCTGCTGCTGCAGGGTATTCGGAGCGTGGGACAGATGTTGCGTGCAGAGCCTGCTGCGTCCTCAGAAGTGTGTCCATGTGCAGTGCAGGGCTGCTTAGCTGGTACCACATGGACTCTCCTATTTCTGTTCCTTTCATTGAAGATAGGTCCTTCTCCAGAATATGGCATGACTTCTTCTGAGAACTAAATCTTTAAGGTGACTTTCCTTTAGAGTGTTTTGTTCTGTTTTTGATAAGTAGATTTTAATCTTTTAGTATGAGCAGAATACCTGAGAAAATTCTCTTGTGGGAGAGCTGGCGTATTTTACCTGCTACCTAGCCACCTTCCCCCTCCCTCCCTTCAGCTTGAATGAATACTCCAAGGCTGAGTTAACAAGTTCTCAGTATGGAAATTAAATATTTATAGTCTAAAAAGGAAGTATGGTATTTTAGTTTCTAATATTTAGGTAGATAATTAGTTACATAAATTAGTTTCTATTCTTTTCCTTACTCTTATCCCTCAGCACGACAAAAGTAATATTTTAAAGTCCTAGAATATCATATACAATAATGTAACACAGTATAGATACTTCAAGCTGCTCTTTGTAACTTTCTTCCTCTAGATTTATAGGTTTCTGGGTTGAGATGAGCAGCCATTTATTGAACCATACACGGAAGTGAAGAGACCACTTTTCTAGCCCTTGATGTGTTTATACTTTAGCCTGGAACAGATTATTTCAAATAATCTCAGTAGAGTTTTTATATGCTCTAATCGGGAATCCTGTGGAATACATAAAAGGGTACCCTACTCAGTGTGGAGTTTTAGGGAAGATTCCTGGAGAAAATGACATCTAATTTGAGTTTTATAGGATGAATAGGAATTAGGCTGGGAGTAGGGTGAATGTGGGTGGGTACAATGGTGCAAAGAGTGAGCAAAGGCACAAAGGTGGAAAGTAGCATGTTGTGAACAGCAGTGAATGCAGATAAGTTACAGGTCTGAAGCATTCAAGATGAGGAGTAGCAGGAGAGGAACTGGGGGAGAGGAGCCCGGGAGCCAGGCCTTTGAGGGCCTTGCTTGGCATTCAGAGAGTTTGAACATTTTCTATTAGATGATAGTCTGCTATTGAGGGTTTTGAGCAGGAGAACAAAATGGTCACATGTTCTTTTTGTTTTTATTTGTAGAAGGCATTGTCCATGGATGAGTCTGGTGCCTCTGAGGGGCCACATCTGAAGGATCAGGAGGTCAGTCAGGGAGTGCTGGCTGCCTAGGCGCAGCCAATGAGGATGGTGGGGAGGAGGCAGCGGAGAGGTGTTTAGGAGATTACATTGGCAGAATTTGCTGACTGACTAGACAGATGAATCAGGGAGGATGAAGGACCAAAGATACTTTTAGAATACTTAGCTTGTGTGATGAGGTAGGGAATAGAAGAGGAGGAGCAAGTTGAATGGAGAAAGATGAAGTGGTTGGATTTAAATATCATTTGCATTTGAAATGCCTTTGGGCCATCCAGGTAGAATTGCCTGTAGAAAGTTTGCGGTTCAGAAGGTTAGGACAGAAATAAAGATTCGGGAGTTATCAGCATACAGGTATAGATGACATCTGTGGTTTGGGCAAGATTATCCAGGGAGAGAGGAGAAAATGAGAATTAAGCTGAGGACCCAGAGGGGTAGTGGGAGGGAAAGCAGCCCTTGAAGGAGGTTGAAAAGAAATGGTTGGAAAGGTAGGAGACCATGAGAAAGTGGCGTCCCAGGTCAACTGCTTTAGAGTAGTCATTTAACATGAGAAGGTTGAGGTGGTTTATGGAGTTGGCAGTGGGGGTGCAAAAAGGAATGAGAGATGTGTAAGGGGTGATTATGAATGGTCTCCTCTTGAAAGGAAAGATGGGGCAAATGAATGGAGGCATGTCTCAGAGAAGGAACAGGGCAGGCTGGGCCAGGCCCAGAATAAGAGGAAGAACGTGTGGGTGGTTATAGATGTAGATACAATCGGGGTGGTGGGTGGAGACTTTTAAAAAACGTATCTCTGAGAAAAGGAAGTTTCAGGGCATGGAACCATAGAGAAGAAGATAGTATTGAATATTAGACTCTTAAATGTAAATAATAAATGTTTCATAGATAGTTTTGAACACATGACTAATGAATGAAAAGTCTGCATAAGCCACTTTAGCATAAATCTATGTCATACCATCTGTAATTTAATTAGAATGTTTTTTAAAGTAATTTTGATTCAGAAGTAATTGGATGAAGCTACATAGCCAGAAAAAAAATTGTAGATTTTTTCTAATTGAAGACTGTTTAAAATGGATTTTTAAAAATTGTTTTCAAACACACAAGACTGACAGAGTCCGATGCCCTAGGATGTTGTTCTGACATAAAATGGCTGTATCTCCTTAGAAAGGTACCTTGACCTCCTATCTCAACTTTAACCCATACCCATATGATTGCTGCCCAGTTTTGGACTTAGAATGACCTCAGATTCTCCAGCTGGATGACAGCCCACTGTGGTCTGTACAGTGAACCTAAGTGATGTAGTAATTGTTTCTACAGACTTCAGATTTGGGTACTTTTTATTCTTTTGATTCCCTTCTATTATCACTGCATTAATTGCTGCTACAGAACATAGGATAGTTTTACATCAAATTGCCTGATTCTGGCAAACCAAGAGATGAGTCATTACATATTTCTTTCATACTGAATTGTGAAATCAACATTCCCTAAAGGTTGTTTATGACATCTATCAGGTTTGTCTACTTACAGATAAATTAAAATGACAAAGTGGGTTAGATGCTAGGGTTGTAGTTTGTTTTAGTCAGCTTTTGTCAGGCGATGCTGTGGTAATAACCCCTGGATCTCAGTGGTTTACAATCTCAAAGTGTAATTCTTAGCCATATTACGTGGCAGTTGAAGGTCAGCTGTGCCCTAGTGTGTTTTCTTCATTCTGGGACTTAGGCTGACAGAGTGCACCTTTTTGGAACATGCCATCCGCTGGGTGGAGGGAATAAAGGAGCTTTTGCTGGATGTGGAATACTGTCATATGGCTCCCATTTCATCGGCCTAATCAGTCATAAGCCCAAGCATGACATTGGTAGGGAGGGCAAAGGTTCTCTTTTCATAAAACAGCACTGCCAGTCACATGGCAGCCAGCAGGAAGGCATAGCCTTGTAAAGGGAGGCAATGAAAAATTGAAAACAATGATATAGTCTATTATGCAATTCATCAGTATTTTTTGTTGTTGACACTGTTAATTAGTATTTTTAAATTAAAGGAAAATAGCAAGATTCAGAAAAGAGCTCCCAGAATTGTCTGGTAGCATGTTATAAAAGTTTTCTGTCTTTTGGCCTATGGTTTTCTTTTCATTGGAATTTATCACCTTTTTTGAATTTACATTGCAAAAAGAGTACCTGATGAAAAAAAGTTAGTGAAATGCTTTTATCCAAAGAGGCAAATTTTCCATGTTACTGGCTTTACAATATTAGGGAAATTATTTTTGAAAGCATGTGTGTAATATTTTATTTTTAAGCAATTTGCCTTTATCATGTATGGTGTAAAATATTATTATTCGATTATTATGTCCAGGTTCTTAATAACTTGACTTTGCTTGCCACTTACTAATTAGAATCAAATTGTGAATGAAGAGTAAAATCCATGTGTAAATTGAAAGGGAATCAGGCAATAAACTATCTGATTTACAGAAAAGAAAAGTTGCATCCATGTTTTCTTTAACTAAAGCTTTGCTTATAACTTGAGCCTGGTTTTGATTTTTTTTTTTTTTAAACAAATTTAGACAACAAAAGAAGATGCCGTAACCTACAAATATAGAGGGGATGAGAATTGTCCATTGATGTGAGTGAATGAATGTTTCTTTATTGAGGTTCTGAGGGTAAAGGGTATGAAAGAAATTTCTTGGAACCTAGCAGGACCTCTCAGGCCTTAGGCTTATTCTTGGTTCAATTTATGCCTTACAGATTTTAGAGTAGTCTAGGTCTGTATTCAAATCTTCAAACAAGAAATAAAGGTAATGCTTTTCTGCAACAGAGACCAATTTTCCTTTCTGTATATGTTTGATTATGTTACCTAAGAAGCATGTTCAATACTGTTGGAATAAAATACCACTTCTATGTTAATTTTAATGAAGTTGAAGAAGGAAACAGTCTACACCAATATTGTGAAGTACTTGATGGTGTTTAAAATCTCTGGGAGACTGGGCCAAAGTAAGAATATAAACTAAATAAGAAAAAATGTAGTCATTACTTTCTAGTTTGTATGAGCACCAAGATGCAATATTTTGAACTAATTGCAACTGCTATAAAGTGCTTTGAAGAAAACCCATTAGAAGAAAAGTAAAAGTTGAATAGATTAGTATTCTTTAGTGAGCCTGGCAGAATTTCTTTCGTTGCTTCAAAATCTTTTCTGTTTCTTATCACTTAACTTTCTTGGCCTACAAACAAAAGTATCTTTCCCTTCATATTTTCCATAATTGTGTGTATACCAGGAAACGCTTCTTTTAACCAAATATCATGTGTAGTTTTAAAAGCGAAAAATAGGGGTGCCTGGATGGCTCAGTTGATTAAACATCCCACTCTTGATTTCCGCTCTCATGGTGGGAGGATGGAACCCCATGTGGGGCTCTGGACTGAGCATGGAGCCTGCTTGGGATTCTCTCTCTCCCTCTCTCTCTGTTCCTTTCCCACTTTCAGGAGTGCGGGTGCACTTGCGTTTCTCTCTCTCTCTCTCTCTCTCTCTCTCTCTCTCTCTCTCTCTTTCTCTCAAATAAATAAACTGTAAAAAGAAAAGCCAAAATAAATTCTGAATTTTATATTTATATATCTCAGGTTGAGATTAATGAAATTAAAAGAGTAAGCTTCTTAGTTGCTAGTATTTAGTGAGGGGATCATAAGTTATTGATACTTTTACTTTCTTTTTCGTCTATGTGCGTGTGTATATGTGCGTGTGTGTATTCCTTTGGGTTTTGGATTTTATATGTGTAAGATCATGTCATCCTTGAGTAGAGATAGGTTTGCTTCTTCCTTTCCAATCTGGATATCTTTTTTTTTTTTTTCTTGCCTAGTTGGCATGTTAGAATGTTTATTTTTTTGAGAGAGAGAGAGAAAATGCACATGCACATATAAGTGGGGGAGGGACAGAGATAGAGGGAGAGAGAGAATCCCAAGCAGGCTCCGTGTCCAGCCCAGAGTCTGACACAGGGCTTGATCTCACAACCTTGATCTCACAGTGGTGAGATCATGACCTGAGCTGAAATCAAGAGTCAGACACGTAACCAACTGAGCCACCCAGGTGCCCTTAGAATGTTTAGTACAATGTTGAATAGCAGTGGCAATAGAAGACATTCATGGCTTGTTCTTGGTCTTAGGGGGAAAGCACTCAATCACTATTAAGTATGATTCGTTTGTGGGTTTTCATAGATGCCTTTTATTAGGTTGAAGAAGTTCCTCTGTTTTTAGTTTGTTAAGCATTTTTATCATGAAACAGTGATTTTGTCAAGGCTTTAGACATTCTATGGAGGCGACTGTGTGGGTTTTGTTCTTTATTCTATTTATGTGGTCTATTATGTTGACTGATTCTGATATGTTGTAACAACCTTGCATGCCTGGAATATTTCACTTGGTCATGGTATATAATGCTTTAGTATGTTGCTGGATTCATTTTGCCAGTATTTTGATGATTAACTTACTTTTTTGAAAACAGACTTTCTGTCAGTTTGTTCTTCAATAGTGGAAGTTCATGAGCACTGGAGAGAAAAATAAAGGAATATGACTTTCTTAGGACTTGGCCCCATGGAAATATGGAAACTTCATTTCTACACATACTCTGAATGGCTGCCCTTTAAGTGATAATCAAATTTCAAAATATGCCAGCCTGAGTACTCAAGTTCAGAAGCTTACATAATTGTTGTCTAAAGAACTTTACCTGGACATATGCTTAAAATCCCACATAGTGTTTTTTCTTATATGACACATTCAGATTTTAGGTCCTGACCCTGTGGAAGTCACTTAAATTTTTCTTTTTAGCTGAGTTTCCTGATCAGTAAAACAGGATTATGAAGAGCAAATAAAATATGGTATGTGAATGTGCTCATAAGATATTATATAATGGTAAAATTCAATTATTTATATTTATATAACCAGGTAAATATAACTATTCAGCACCGGGCACAAATTCAAACAACTTCAAGGGCCAAACAGACCAAGTTAATGTTTGAAGCAGTTATGTAATTGGATGTGATGGGGCCTGTGGCCAGTTGGAAACTTTGCATCTTTGCTTTAGTACATTCAAATTCAATGGAAAACAAACAAAATAGAATGAAGAAAGCAAACTCAAATTCCTACTGTCCTGGCCAGACATCACACATCTGCCTGCTCTGTGAGACCCTATTTGGTGACACCCTATTCAGGGATGGAATGTAAAGACCTGGGGTCTAGTTTCATTTCCACCATTGAGGAAATTCTTTTTTATTTTATGTTTATTTTTGAGAGAGAGAGGGAGGGTGGGAGGGGCAGACACAGCATCTGAAGCAGGCTCCAGGCTCTGAGCTGTCAGCACAGAGCCTGATCTGGGGCTTGAACTCATGAATTGTGAGATCATGACCTGAGTCGAAGTTGGATACTTAACCGAATGAGCCACCCAGGCGCCCCTTACCATTGAGGGAATTCTTAACCTCTCCTAGGCTTCATTTTCTCATTTGTAAAATGCAGATGATGTATGCCTTGCTGACCTCCAAGGGCTGCTGTGAGAGGCTTAAGTAGAATCAATGTGAAAGTGACTCAAAAACTATTCAAGCCTGTATAAATGTAAGGAAAATTGTTGTTTCTCAATTTCTAGAAATCTTAACTTTCAGATGATGATACTTGTTGAGAAGGTTTCATAGATAAATGTTGGAAAAACTCCAAAAGGCCAGCTAGAAAAGTCCCCTTTCTATAGAATGAGCTTGGTAATAGATGTAAACCCATTTAATGTATTTTCTAGACTTGAATTGTTACCTGGGTCTTGCCATTATCATTATAGTGAAAAGAACCATTGTCTTGTTTTTCTCACCATTACCTTCTATTAGATATGTGAATTATTATGACAGTAAAATAGGCTTCATAATTCTCACAAACCAGATATGTTATTTATAAGGGCTTTCTGTGGTTTCCTTAACAAATAGAGTCAAAACTGGTACCTTTTTTGGTGCCCTAAGATTAGAAAAAGTGATTTCTGCAGTTTTCTGGCTGAAGTCAATCAAATGCTAATATCTTGAAGTCTCTAAGAGGTTCTTTTGGAGCAAGATGTAAACCAGCATCTGTATAAAATTGCCAAATAGACCTTCAGCAGTATTTGTGGCTCAGCCTACCAGTTCTCAGTCAGCAGGATATAGTCCTAGAAACTCGTGGTCCTAAGTTTATTGAGGTCCTATTAAGTGTGAAGCACTGTGCCAGCTTGGGAACACAGAAAAGTAATGTGGTCCCTGTTCCAAAGAAGCATGAAGTCTGGTTGGAGAAGCAGTCTCCATGAAGTAGCTCTAGAATCTGGACTCATAGACTATTAGCTTGTCTCGAAGGAGCCCTGGAGGTCATCTCTTCAGCCATTTCCTTCAGTTTACAGCAGACAAAAACTGATGCCTGTAATTAAATGCTAATATCTGTGGGATAGTCCAGGTGTTCTCAAATCTAGCTGCTTCCCAGAATCACCTGGGTCTACAGACTCTCTGGGGTGGGGAACCAGGAGTTCACACTGAAGTGCAAAAATCCACAGTCCTGGGGGATTCTGGCAGAGCTAGTTTGCTTAGTGGATTTGGGAATGGTACCAGCCAGGTTGTTAGTGGTTTTGGAATTGAGAGTTTAGGGAGTTCATTGAGAGGCCAAGAAAGGGCCTGATGGGGAGTTTGCATGTTCCAGTAATGGGTGGGTAAGATTGAGGTGACCAAGATGTTGGGTGAGGGCATGGCGTTGGGGATTGCAATGACCAAGGTGATGAGCAAGATGTTTTACATCATGAGTCTCTCTTGGATAGCAAGGTGCTGTAGGAGATTTCATACGTTTGCTTTGAAAAAGAGCTATGACACGTGCAAGACATCCTAAGAGTCACTTTTTTGTTTGTTTGTTTGTTTGTTTTGGTCAAGGTTTTAAGAACATATTTGATTACATTACAGGTAACTACAATCCTAAATTCATTGTATTTGACTAAGCATTTTTTTCTAGTTTGTTACTAATATATGGTTAGTATCTTCATTGGCTTTCCCAAATTGTTTTGAGACAGACATTGATAATTTTGTAAGCTCAATTCCTATATTTTTTGGTAATAAAGTATTTAATATGCAGTGTGCTAATAAATATGTCTGGATAAAGAAGTGTACTATAGACAACCAGTAAAAACGCTAACACTTACAAACTATTCTTTGTTGAAAATAATTCTATTTTCTCAAGAAAGTGATATTTGTGATATTTTAAATATTATTAAGATACATGAAGTTGGACACAGTCTTCATAATAAATAAATGTACTTAACCAGTATGTATAAGATACCACACAATTTCCTTTTTATAAAATGTCCACTTTATATTTACATATATAGTAATTTCATAGTTATGCATTCTGTATGCATTTTATAATTATGTTGATTCCACTGTCAAAATGAAACAGTTTGTTTTTGTACTGGAACAGTTCTCCCTAGTCTGTGAGTTGGTTGAAGGCAATAACCACATAGTAATGATTAAGAGCACAGACTCTGAATCAGATGACCTGGGTTCTTATCACCCCGCTTTGTTGCTTGCTAGCTATGGGTAACTATTTTGTCAACTGTGAACTCTGGGAAAAAATAATACCTATCACAAAGGATTGGTGTCAGGACTAAGTGAGTTAATCTGTGTAAAGTGCTTTAAAGTTATTTAGTTAATGCCTCTCATTTTATACATTGAGGAATCAAGGGTTTATTCTAAGAACTTGCTCAAGATCATTAAAAAATGAAAACCCAGACCAGAACCCAGACCTACCTGATTCCCAGGCTAGGCAAGAAGGGAAGAAAGTTGCTTCTCTCTGAAGCACTTTCTTCAGTGTTTGGTCACTTGGTCTGGCTCTCTCTCAGTCCCTCTGTACCTCCGCCCCGCCCCCCCCACCCCCTACCAAACTCTCTTCTCTCTTCTCTCTTCTCTCTTCTCAATCCCATTCTTCCTCTCTTAGCCTTGTAAAGCTGTATTATTACCCTGGAGGTCAGGGAAACCCCAACATCATATGCACATTTTTCTTTTTGTCTTTTCTGAGAAGAGAGCCTACAGCTTTAATTAGGCTCCCCAAAGCATCTGTGACCCCACTTCCTTGAGAGTGGAAGTGGCTCTAGCAGCAGCAGGTTTCCATTATGAGCAGAAGCTGAGGTGGCTGGAGAAGTATAAGAACTGCATTCCTTTGTTAGTGTTTCCAGCTGCAGAGGAAGGAGTGGGTACTAATAGGGATGCTGGGCAGAGCCATTCTGCCAGGCTACAGGGATTTTATCATGAATACACTGTCAAATCTCTTCTTGGCTATGTGAACAAGTAGGAGGCTTGGAGCTCTACAGCCAGAGCATAAAGACAATGCAGGCCATGGTTTGGAAAGCAAGCCTGTAAGAACTCAGAGCCTACAGGGCCCTCTCTTCCTCTGTCACTTCCTTATGGCATCGTGGGAGTCCAGTGGCTTACATTTGCCTTCATTACAAATGAGCTGATTGACCTGAACTTTCTCACAGTGGTGCATAACTGCTAAAAGAAAATTCTGCTGTTCTGTGTTTAAAATAAAATTAAGGGACCAATGTTGTGTATAAGGACTTAGGAGTTCAAATGCATTTTGATATTGTAAAAACCATTTTACAAGAATGCATATCACCTTACATGCCAAAGGCTTTTCAAGTTAATTGTAGTTTGAGTTACCCTACAGGTTACTACTCAGTGCTAAAATTGTGACCAAATAGCTTCAAATGTCCCTTTTGCTGTTACAAGGTAGCCCAACATTTTTTCCTTCATTATGCAATATTTATTTATTTATTTTTATTTATTTTTAATTTTTTTTCAACGTTTTTTATTTATTTTTGGGACAGAGAGAGACAGAGCATGAAAGGGGGAGGGGCAGAGAGAGAGGGAGACACAGAATCGGAAACAGGCTCCAGGCTCCGAGCCATTAGCCCAGAGCTTGACGTGGGGCTCGAACTCACGGACCGTGAGATCGTGACCTGGCTGAAGTCGGACGCTTAACCGACTGCGCCACCCAGGCGCCTCTCATTATGCAATATTTAAATGTATCACCCAGCAGCTTTACCATAACTGATGGCAACGCACTTTTTATAGCAGCGGCAGGATCAAGGACTTTTTAATATAGTCTGGCCAGACACCAAGAGTACAGAAGTGATCCATTTCTTCCCTGGCAGTTAGGTGGAAAACAGGGCATGTTGGGGGCATTTAGTTAAGCATGGCCAGACAGGAGGGCTTTATCAGGATGAAAGTCTTTTGCCAAGTATGTGTGATAATGCCAGGGTTAGCTTTGGGACTTTGGACCTGGTCTATATTTAGCATCCAGAAACCACCATGGGGCTGTCATTGGTTAGGAGTTTCCAGTCACAGTTCTTTGTTAAAGTTAGGTAATTTAGTTCATGTAGGACAGTGGTGCACTGTTTGTTCTAAAGTTTGTTAGTTCACTCATTAATTTATTGATATTTCAACATATCTGTTTTTCCTGACAATAGGTTTACTTCTAGGACATTTTTAGAAGGACCTGAATAATTTTTGATGAGAGAAACTCATAACGAAAACATAAGAGCAAGGAAACATTAGAGAGCTTATAAAGTTTCGTAAACCTTCTTAAAGAGCTTTCCAAGGAAACAGTTATTAAACATTACTAAATCAAGGAAAGAAATGTCAATAGGAATTTCTTTATTTAAATGAATTTTCAAAAAACCCCTCACATACACAAGATCTTTCTGTTATGTTACATTTCGTTTCCCCCCCAGTAGACATATTTATGTCTTACACAAGTTGCCGGTTGACTGGTATGGGAGAGCTGCTGAGCACTGGAAGTCAAATGTGGGCTTACCTTCTGACCATGCCACTCACTACAATCTGGTTTTTTGTTTCTGTATCCATAAAGTTGGGGTGATGATTCTCTCCTGTCTACCTCATGGGGTTGTGTAAATATTAAATGAATGAACAGTGCCTTACTCTCAGCACCCAATAAATTATAACTATTTTTCCCCCAAAGATTCTGTGCTTCTGAAGGTGAATCAATCGACTGTGTGGAGGTCCTATTCCTAATCAAAGTTTTCTCTGCTCTCCTTTTGTCTGTGAATTTAGAACATGGGTGGGAGATGGGCCAACAGTAAGAGAGGTGAGAGAGGCAGTGGAGGCCAGTGGAAATTTAGGCAGGTGGAACGAAATGTGAGGACTCAACAGAACCTATCCGTTGGAGGAACTCACTAGGTAAGCAGGTGGTCACTGAAGTTGTGGGGATTTTTTTTTGTTTTGTTTTGTTTTTCTAGCTCTGTTTGATGTGGCCACCCAGGGACTTTCCTGTCTCTAGATCTGAATAAAGGGGAGAAAATTGCTTTTAGGCAGAATCTACTTGCTATAATATGGAGACCACCTCATGGCTAGAGAGAAAACAGGCCTCAGAATCAGGATCTTTTCTTGCATAGAAACCTAATCACGCCCCTTCCTGAAGCAGTTTACCTGATTGTACTTGTGGATTGTGGGCTTGACTCACTCTTTCGTTGGCTCTGCCTCCTGCAGTAAACTTAGGCGTATAAGGTCCATTCTTTCTGTGCTTTTGGACTGCCATTCAGGCTGCATTGCTGGTTTCTGCAGGTGTCTGCTGTTACCTGACTTTAGCTGCCTGCTCAATCCTCATTATAGCTTCTGGATAACCACTCAATCTGCTCCTAGCCCAGAAAAGGCCCCACCTTTGGTTCCCAGCCTTCTGTTGATCATCACCCTGGGTTTCTGTAGAGCTCTTCCCTTTTGGAGAAGTACAGACTTCAACGTCCAGGCCCTTTGGCAGCACCCTGGGGCAGGGAGCAGCATTTATGTGTTTTGCTAGAGGAGGAAGTGAGTGACCCAGCTGATAGGATACAGGTTAACCTGAATGATTATCATAGAAAGTTAGCTCTGTACAGTAGGCATTCTATGTCCCACTTGACAAATGGGGTCAGTGTGACTCTGAGGAGTCAAATACATGTGTAAGTGTTGTGGCCAATGAATGGTGGAGTCAGGGTTGCATCCTTGTTCTGTCTGATAGGCAGAGGGTTTTTTCTTTTGTTTGTTCCCAGAAGAGGACAATGCCTGCGTGCTCGAAAGTAGAAATTTGCCTGAGAAGCCTCCAAAATGAACTGATTCTTTTTTTTTAAGTGTATTTATTTTTAGAGAGAGAGAGGGAGAGAGCAAGAATCCCAAGTAGGCTCTGTGCTTGCAGCGCACAGCCTGATGTGGGACTTAAACTCACAAACCGTGAGATCATGACCTGAGCCAAAATCAAGAGTCGGGCACTTAACCGACTGAGCCATCCACGCGCCACCCCCCCCCCCAAAATGAACTGGTTCTTAATCTTTATGTATAAATTGGTCATTTAGCCCACACAACACAAATTATTTCCTTCAAGGAGAACATCTGAGGCAAACTGGTTAGAACTTGGCGCGTGACTGTGCTTTTTTTTTTTTTTTTTTTTTTTGCATCATCTTTCCTCCCTCCCTGCTTTCCTCTCTTCCTTTCTTAATTTATGTAGCCAAGATGGTGGGCTTTACTTTTGCCTCTAGTCTCTAGATTTCAGGACAAAAATTTATTGACAAATCTGCATATGGCTTTTTTTCCCCAGCTTTAGCCAAGGCCTTGGATAAAAATGTAAAGGAAAGCCTTCCAGATGAACTATATTAATGTTTTAATTAGAAGTAATATATTCTTCGACACAGCTAAGCAAAATTGCAATAAACATCCATGTAATAGTGTACAAATAGCGATAATGGTTAAGAGCTACTAATAATAATAACATCCTATCTACATTCTCTCTAGTCATCACAATAACCTACCATAGCAGGGAGAACAGGTGAGGAAACCAAGGCACAGTTGGGCTTATGTGCAATTGTGACATTGGACATAATGTCATTGTACTATGCAATGCTGATGATAAAGCAAAGCAGGCACTCTGTCTCATTTTTCAAAGGATATTGCAGCTCTTGTAACCCTTTTTTTTAAATTGTGATCCTTATTCTTAGTCACTTTCCTGTGCCTGAGTGCTTGAGTATTAGCACAGAATGTTATATGCTACTTAAGTGATAATGACAAGAGTAACAGTGAAGTGTGTGGTTAGAGCAGGGAAAACTGAAACCAAGATGTTCTGTCTTCATGGCCAGGAGCTCAGGAGCACCAGACTCGAGGGAGGCTGACTTCTTACTCTTACAGTGAATCTGGTAGCACCCCATTCACCCAGCACTCAGACACAGCACATGCATCTGTCAGACTAGCCTGATAAGCTTCAGATCAAGGTATGGCGACCACCAAAAGTTTAGATAGTGTTTATGAAGCTGGGGAACTTCAGTTTCTGTTGAAGGGCCAGAGAAAGTACAGTTCACATTGTGGAGTTCTCCCCATTTCTGAGAGTGAAGCAGGGACCAGTCAATTCCAGTTGAATTCAATGCACACTGATTGTGTGTCCATCATAAAGTAAGTGTGACAGGCAAGAAGAAGTGTGTCCAGATGGTGGCTGCCCAGGGGAGTTGACAAGTTAGTTGAGAAACTTGAATTCTGCTAGTTTGCTTATTTCTAGCGGGCTTTTTTTTTTTTTTTTTTTTAGGTTAAGTATACTTTCCTATATACAGTACCTAATGCCATTTGGCATAGTATTATTCTCAAGTTTTTATTCTTTCATTGGGAGGTGTTTAGAAGTCCATGTGACTCAGTTCTTTGTGCAGCCGAGTGAGCCTGTTCTCTGTGTTGTCATTTACACCACTGCTTAAAAGCAAGGCTTAATGCTGCAGGTGGGAGCAGAGCCTCCTGAGACATTGTTTGATTTGTGCTTCTGGGTCAAGACCAAGTCATATATGTGTACTCTTGTGGACTGGATTCTTTGACTAAATGAAAGATTGAACTAGCAGTCTGTAAGTCTCTTCCCTCTCTTCCCTTTTGATTTTGATTCAAAATAATAAAAACAAACAAGCCTTATAAAAAGCTGTGAGTTTGAAGTGGCAAAAAATCTCTTCAGTGTTTCAGATGGTGTTTGTAGAATCCACAACTTGACATTATATGGGTATTATAGTATCTTCTGCGTTTCAGCGGAAGCTGAGTTCACCTGGCTCCAAGATGTCCATCTCTGGCAATCTAGCACTCCGTCTCAGTGTATGAGCTGACATACTTTCAGTCGGTTTGGTTTGTCATGGATTTGCTGGCCAATCTGTACTGCTTCCTAGCTGGAATATGCAAAATATGTACATTTTACTAATTGACATTTATTTCAAGGAAAAAATTGCCAAAGGAATCGGGGTGGGGGAAAAGAATGTGTTTCTGTGGGATGGAATTGCTCACAATATAGGCATGAGACAGGACATTTAGAGAACTGGGTTAGAAAGTCAGCAGAAGTCAGCAGTTGACTGGGTGTCCACGGGAGTTCCTTGAACCCTTCTGAATTCTAGAGGTTTAGCATATTAATTGACTTCTAGTCCAGCTAGCCTTAAGAATTCTGAAATTCTCCAAATAAAGGCAACTATACCTGGTTAGTGTCTATTAATGGAACAGATAATCCAGAGTTGAAGTAGTAGAGAAAGAGTTTGGAGATTAGCTGGCTGTCCCTGCCAAGCCACTTACCCCAAAATTCCTGGAGTGGATTAGTCGGGAGGGAAGAAGTAAATCCTATATTAGTTTCTATTGCTGCTGGAATGGATTACCACAAACTTACTGGTGTAAAACAACACACATTTATTATAGTGCTGAAGGTCTGAAGTCTAAAACAGATGTCAATGGCCTAAAATGAATGTGTCCTTCTGGGGGATCTAGGGGAGAATCTGTTTCCTTGATTTCTCCAACTTTTAGAGGCTTTCCACATTCCTTGACTTGTGGTCCCTTCCTCCATCTTCAAAGCCAGCAATCATCTCACATTGACCTCTGCTTCTCTGACTCTCCTGCCTCCCTCTTATAAGAATCTTTGTGATTAGATTGGGCTCTCTGGGATAATCCAGGATAATCTCCTCAGCTCAAGATCCTTAACTTAATCACACCTACAAAGCCCCTTTTGCCATGTAAGGTAACATATTCACAGGTTCTGGGGATTAGGAGGTGGACATCTTTGGGGGGCCATTATTCTACCTACCGCACATACATAATGTTGATAGCATTGCACTGGCCCAGGAGACCATGCTTCTCTCCCTTGAAAGAGATATTGCTAGCAGATTAAATCATTTTTAGCATTCATGAGGGACCTTCAGCTGCACTGCTCCAGCCTCTTGTGCCTCAGCAGGAAGTTTATTAAAAGGAAAAAGGGGAGAAAATGGGAACAGAACTACACAGCTGGGAGGCAGTTTTATCAACTCAAATGGAGTCAACATCAAGGCCTTCATAAGGAGAGTGTGTGTTATGCACTGATTCAGTTGTGCAGAGAAAAAGGCAAACAGGTTCCAAGGGTCAGAACCACAGGTATTTTGCGACTTGCCTCTTAGGAAATTTGGTGAGATAGTTCAGTTTTAGGTTTGCATTCCACATGGAGGTAACATGTATTTGCTTTTCAGTGGTGAGGCTTTTTCTGGGAAGATATCAAATCCTCAGTGGGAAAGAAGTTCCTGCATAGAGTCTGAATGTGACACCAACAGTGTTTATAGTTCTCTACAGCAGAAACCACGATGAATCTGTGTTCTTAGTGTCTCAGGGGTGACATTTTAATTGTCATTGCATTAGATAAGGAGTTATCTCAGTTTGTAGTTACAGACATAATTGAGGACAAGTTAGAGTGTGGGAGAACAAATGAGTGACACTGAAGTCACATCTGTTTCCTCGTAAACTCCAGCTACGTTGCATTCATACTCTGATTTGACAGAGACGTTCATGTCATCAGAAGGAAATTGTTCGGTTCCCAAAGAATTATATATTTCTCCAGTCCATTTTGACTTTCTGATTTGCTTTGATAGAAGCATGCTAACCTGCCTCCAAACACTACTTGGTAAGTGGTGAAGAAGTGCTGACTGATGTACTGAAGAAGACTCTGGGCTGCGTTCAGGTGTTGGTGTGGGCTCTGTGACGGGAGTCCCAGGGCATTCTGGCAGCACAGTGCCTTCAAGGCATAAAGCATCTTACAGAGGAGGGAGCCACAGAGACACTAGCAGCAGGAACAACTGGAATATGATATTCTGTTTCTGCCATCATTTGAAACATCATCAGGTAAATGTATGCTGGGAATTTAGCCAGAACCTCTAGGGAAAAGTGAAAGCTGGAAACATTTATAAAATACCACAGTTTTAGATTTTCCCTAATTATAGTGAGATTTCCTTAGTTATTTCCCAACTTAACAGGGTTGTTTTTTTTTTTTCATCATAGAAGTAAATGTAATCATTGAAACCACAAACAAAAAGGTCTTTATTTTATTTCTTTTTGGTTTATTTATTTATTTTCCTTTATTGAAGTATAACATACATTGTTATATTAGTTTCAGGTGTAGAATATAGTGATTCATCAGTTCTATACATTTCTCAATGCTCATCACGATAAGTGTATTTTTAATCCCCTTCATCTATTTCACCATCCCCCCCCCCCACCATTAACAGTGTTTTGCTACTGTTGTGGTGGTGTCTAGAAATAGGATTCTTCTGATCTGACAATTTCTAGGAAACAGAGGTGCTTATTTTTCAAGCTCTCTCTTGGTTGTGCTCTGTGAAAGGGTGTTTTCAGTGAAAAATCTTGAACTGGGGATTCTGAGAAAGAGAAGCAAACATCCTTGGCCATCATTTGTTGCTGTGACTGTGTATTGTTTTCCTTCAGTTCTCAGAACTCTAGTGTAAAGATGGAGTACCTGTTTGCTAGAGGGGCATAACTATTGCTCTAAACTTTCTTGTGCTTCTTGTGGACTTCTTTACTGAATGAAGCATTGATCATGGTGTTTCTTTTTTTAATGTTTATTTTAGAGAGAGAGAGCACAAGCAGGGGAAGGGCAGAGAGAGAGGGAGACACAGAATCTGAAGCAGGCTTCAGGGTCTAAGCTGTTAGCACAGAGCCTGATGTGGGGCTCGAACCCATGAACTGTGAGATCATGACCTGAGCTGAAGTCAGATGCTCACCGACTGAGCCACGCAGGCACCTCGATCATGGTGTTTCTTAAGAGGGTTTTAGAAGAAGTGGATTTAGATGTTTACCGTATTTTACCTGGGAGCCTTGACATTTAAATTAATGCATGGCCAGCTTCTGTGTGTTTGCTGTTCCCCTAAATGGGTCTGCTGTAAACTTATCTGATCACCCACCAAGAAACATGAGCAGTTAGCTCAAGTTATTCTTTTGAAAGCAAAGGATACTCCCTGGAGCAGAGAACTCTATTCTGTGTTTCCTTTCTAGAGGGGTTGTATTTATAGCTCATTGTCATATAATTAAATGCTCTATTTACTGGCAGGAATTAAGATCCTATAATGGTCCTTTTGAACATTTAAATTAGAATATCTTTTTAACCTATCTAGGCTTCCTGCTGCCTCCCCTTACCTCCCTCTCTACCAGTGCTCCAAGGTGGACTTTAATTTGCCTCCAAGTGGCAGTGACTGTCTCCAAAATATTCCTTAATTTCCCAAGGTCAGAGTTTGTGTTCTCAGGATAAACAAGGCTAGCGAGCCCTCCGCTGGGCCTCTGCCCTTTAGTTCTTCCCAGTCATTCCATCTCAGGGAGGATCTGCAGATCCTCATGTTGGACACTAGTAAAAAGCACGCTGCATTTTTCGTACTCTTCTGATTCAGAGTTCAGAGGCAAATTAGGCTTTAACTTTTTACCAGGTAAAGTGAGATAAAGCCATCTGCTACATAAAAGAATACTGTAAACAAGGTGCTGGGATGTGTTAGCCATCTTTGAGAGACTAATCTATTCACAGGCCATTTTCCAAGTCACCTTATCACTTTAGGTTGTGTTGATCCTGTGGTGGATCAGCTGTAAAAACACAGTGTTTAGCAAAAGTGCACATCTAAGTATATGTGGGTACTTGGGAGCTCTGAGTGGTTGGGAATGGGAATACGGGCATGGAGACGGCATGGCTACGGGGTACCGGAAGGAGAGTGACAAGGATGCAAGAGAGTGAGAGGCAGATGAAGGAGGAACAGACACAGAGGCAGGAGGAGAGCCAGGAGGTGGCAAAGTCCAGAAGCCCAGGAAGTGGGAAATTTCAAGGGTGGGGGTCAACAGAGTCACCAGCTGTCAGATCTGGGAAGATTGCATTGGGTTCGGTGGCCATACCTGAAATATTCTAAACACAGGAAACCAGTGCTCAGAATGAGTAAGTGTCTGATCCCTGGCCTGGCCGTGACAGGACCTGGTAGGGGTCTTCCTTCTGGAAATTTCTACCCAGTCACTTTCATATTTACGGGACTGGCGCCTCTGATTTGACTCGTTTACAGTGCCCCATTATAGGGGCCACATGTTCTCATGTTTCATAATTTAAGAATTTCTCATTTCATTAGTCTTCTTATTAGGTATATATCATGGATGGAGTAAAGTGCTACTTGTTGCACAATAAGCTGCTTATTTACAATTTTAAACTTAGATGTAATACTTTAAGTGAGAAAAAAAAGATCTGATTTCCATGAAATAGCCATCTGAAAGCTCTTGACATCAACTTTTGAATTGTAGGTGGCAACAATTATTCTTTTAATTTTTAACTTCTGACTGTGATGTATGAACTTGCCTTCATTTGAGAAAGAGGTCGGTGTCTTATTTATCTGGCTCTGTGTTATATTTTATTGGCCAAAGAACACATTTTGTTGAGATGCTTGGGTGAACGGAAAATGTGTGGCATGTGTATTAGTTTGTGAGAGCTGTTTTAACAAAGCACCACAGACTGGAAGGCTTTATCAACAGAAATCTATTGTCTCACAGTTCTGCAGGCTGGAACTCTAGACCAAGGTGTTGGCAGAGTAAGTTCCTTCTGAAGACTGTGGAGGAGAAGCTCTTCCTGCCTCTCTCCTAGATTCTTTTGGCTTGCTGGCAATATTTGGTGTTCCTGGGCATGTGGAAAAAATCACACTGATCTCCACTTTCATGCCCACCTGGCAATTTTTCCTTTTCATGAAGCCATTACTCAAAATGGATCAGGGGCCCATTCTACTCCAGGATGACCTCATCTTAGCTAATTACATCTGCAGTGACCCTGTTTCCAAATAAGACTGCATTCTGCGGTACTAGGGTTAGGAACTTCAACCTACAAATTTGGGGGGACATAGTTCAACTCATAACAGACTATATACAGCAAGTAAGATTCTCTGAGTCTGAGGTTGGGGAATCTGTACTCAACATTGGCCTTCAGGTGTAGTACTTTGCCTTATACTTCATTGAAAAATGACATTTCAGAGAAGTCCGACAATAATTTTTTCATATTTAAATCTGCAAATTAATTAGTCAAATCAGTTAATATGCGAACAGAAATAGGGAACAGAAGGACTCAGGTAAAGTAAGAGGGATGGCAGGAAATAGGAAATGAAGACAAAAAGGCAAAGATAAAGAAAATACATACATTTATCTTGATGAGCAGTGAGAAATGTATAGAATTGTTGAATCATTATATTGTACACCTGAAACAGATATAACTAATTATACTTCAATAAGAAAATAAAGAAAATACAGATAAGAGACAGCAATGGTGGTTATGTTGGGAGCATATTTCAGATAAGGTGGGTTCTTAACATTTGTGATGTTAATCCCACACTTAATAAACAAGAAAAACAAAGGTACAGCTATCAGTATTACTTTAGAGTTGTTTTAGTTCATTAATACCTAGTCTGAGGCTAGCACTTTCCTGGAGTTGGGGGTCCAGCCTTTACCAATAGGACAGGTCCAGACAGCAAGCCAGGCCTAGCCCAGCTCAGGACTCACCTCTCCACAGCTCCTGTGCTTCAGGGTCCACAGCATATTCCCTTAAAGGCTAAGGGGTCATTTAGAGGACAGCCTGAGCACATGGACACACGGAGGCCAAAATATCTCATTTTGTGGTTAAAAGAGAGGTGATTTTTCTAGCCATCCTATCCCATAGATTAGAAATCTCCAGTTGTCAGTGACTCTTCCCTTGTTTATATTTAGTAACAGACGTCAGAAGGCATAAAAATACATGATAAATGCTGTTTAGTTGAGCAAGCTGGATTTACAGACTGTACTACCTGCAGATAACCACATCTGCTGTGCAGTATGTGCCTGGAATATATACTCACTGAGACTCTGAAAGGGGGAGGGTGTCTTCACAGGAAAGAGGCAGCTGATTCACAGGCAGAAAAAGGGAAAATAAGACACAATTATGGTTTCTTAAGGAAAGTGCCAACCTATTTACTCCATCATTTGTTATTTATTGACAGTTCTGCTCAAAGCACTTTTAGGGGTGTTCTTTTCAGTTCCTTCTAATGTGCATGCCAACACCAACCCCTTTAAAAGAAGACACTAATATCGAGCCACCTCATTTGTCCAGTTTTAGGCTGGAGTTGAAGGTTGGAGGTTTCTTTATTCAGACGAGGGGCCTCGCAGAACCACATTTCCTCTGTCCAGATGTGTTTCAGGGGTGGATAAAGGATACGTGTGTTTTATTGCACTGTGACTGTTTCTTCAAACCCAAATCCACATTTGTAGACTATGGCATCATGGAGTCACCTCATTCACACATGGTCTAGTGTATATTTCAAAATTCACATTTTGTATACTATTCACATAAAACTTGGAACTTTGAAACCCTCCTATATCTTTTATACTTTCATTACAGTTGACCCTTGAACTGCGTGGGTCTACTTATACATGGATTTCTTCCAATAAATACTGTACAGTACTGTAAATGTATTTTGTCTTCTTTATGATTTTTCAGTAACATTTTCTTTTCTCTAGCTTGATTTTTTTTGGTAAGAATACTGTATATAGTACATGTAACATACAAGATATGTGTCAATTGACTGTTTATGTTATTGGTGAGGCTTCTGGTCAAGAGTAGGTTATTAATGAAGTTTTGGGGGAATCCAACATAATATGTGGATTTTCAACTGTGTAGGGGACTGGTGCCCCAAACTCCTGTGTTATTCAAGTGTCAACTGTAAAAGATACCCCAGGCCAGGCTTTTCTCCTGTCATCCATTTTTATTTTTAAAAGGGTTCTCTATTTTATTTTATTTTATTTTATTTTATTTTATTTTTAAATGTTTTTTTAATTTATTTTTGAGACAGAGACAGAGCATGAACCGGGGAGGGTCAGAGAGAGAGAGAGAGACACAGAATCTGAAGCAGGCTCCAGGCTCTGGGCTGTCAGCACAGAGCCCGACACGGGGCTCGAACTCACGATGTGAGATCATGACCTGAGCCGAAGTCGGACACTCAACCAACTGAGCCACCCAGGTGCCCCAAGGGTTCTCTATTTTATATGACATTTCCAGAATTAAAAGCTTTTGCAAACACATGCTTTTTTTTTTTCTTTTGGGAATAGGTCTTATACTATTAGACCATTGTTGATAAGAAGAAATTTATGTTATTAAATTGCAACATGCTTCAAGTCAAGTGTTTCAATGCTATAACTTATACAATGTCAATCCTTTAAAAAATTTTTTTTGAACGTTTATTTAGTTTTGAGAAAGAGAGAGACAGAGACAGAGCATGAGAGAGAGAGGGAGACTCAGAATCCCAAGCAGGGCCCAGGCTCTGAGCTGTCAGCACAGAGCCTGACGCAGAGCTCATACCCACGAACCATGAAATCATGGCCTGAGCCAAAGTTAGACGCCCAACTGACTGAGCCTCCCAGGCGCCCCAAAATGTCAATTCTTTTCAAAATATTTGAGCACCTATGTTGTGCTAGACAAGAATATGTACTTTCATATGTTATAAAATGTTCATTCTTACTAGTAACTTTAAAACCGAAAACCAGAAACAATATATTCCATTTAAAAAAAAAACCTCATTGGGGAGCCTGGGTGGCTCAGTCGGTTGGGCGTCCGACTTCGGCTCAGGTCATGATCTTGTGGTTCGTGAGTTCAAGCCCCGTGTTAGGCTGTGCTGACAGCTCGGAGCCTGGAGCCTGCTTCAGATTCTGTGTCTCCCTCTCTCTGCTTCTCTGTCTCTCTCTCTCAAAAATAAATAAAGCTTAAAAATTTTTAAAAAAAAAACCTCGTTTATTAAAATTAAAAACCATCAAACCCAGGTCATTAGAGATGGCGACTTCCAATACAAAAAGAGTTTACCAAAAACTGTCTTTTGGGAGTAGATCTTAGAGGTGTTATAGATAATTGCTTCATTCAACAAATCTTGATCAAGCATCTCCTATGAGCCTGACACTTGTAATTAAGTGGTGGAAGTGGGCACAGAGAAGTGGAAGGGAGCAGAGAATCCTAGTTGCTGAGGCCAATTAGGAGCAGTCCGAAATGAAGATAACGCATTTCCAAAATTATCGTGTATGGAACAATGTGAAAATATAACTGATGATTAGAATTCAATTTATAAGTTTTCAAGAATACCTCTGTAGAATAACGATGAACACCGTATAGTAATTCAGGGGAACCAGAGTATGAGCATTAATGAAAGGCAGTGATTCCGTCTCAGTCATGAACAGGAAAGTTGACCCGAGGCAGAAAATGACTGCTCCAAAAGTGATATATCTTCTAAAAATGCTCAGATTTCTACTTATAACAATTACAACAACAATGATTTCACATCTGTTAGTCAGAGGGTTTTAATGTGCAAAAGGTGAAGTGTTTGACAGTTCCTTGTTCTCACATACAGATGAGCTGCCTGAAGTTTAACCTTTGGATGTGCTTAAGCAACCACGCTTTACAGTTTTTGTACAAAACCACCCAAACAGAAACAGTCTAGTAACTTGCAAACAGGAATACAGAAATCTGGAGACATTTTTTTTTTATTTGATATAAATGGCTTCAATTACCTCCTTTTTTTCTGTCTGGGGGTATTTTTAACACTCACCCTAGTGTCTAGAAGCAACTTTACAATTAAAGAATTGAAGCTATTTGTGCAGATATAAATGTCAGAACAGGATAATTCTTCCATTTCAGTGCCTTCCAGGATTTTAAATGGGTGAGTGTGGCTTTTTGATATGGGAGGATAAGAAATGCGGTCTTCTGTCTTTACCTGAGTATGCTGGAATAAATATGAGTTTTAAACTCCTATATGTAGAGAATTTATATCTTGAGCTTCTAATTGTTATAAATGAGCAAAAATTCATTGGCTTTATATAGTACTGCATTCAGTTTTTAAATGTAACTTTATGTTAAAATTGATTTTAAGGTGATTTTTGCAAAGGTAAGGTGTTTTATTCAACTAATTCAAATTATCTTGCATTAGGTTTTGTTCATGTTGCCTGAAGAACACAGGATGAAAAAACAGACAAGAAAATAGAAGATGGTCAAACACTAACTGTACATAAACCACATTGTCCTTGTTTTTAATCAGTGAATGCTCTTAAGCTTGATCATGTACTGTGGAGAACACATTTTTTAAAGAGACTCTGGTCATTTACTAGAGATGGGCACCATACTAAGTATTTTACATATGTTATCTTACTTAACTATTTCTATGACTCATTTAGACTCATTTAGTCTATTTTACAAATGAAGATGTAGCCTGAAAAGATTTAACAGTGGTCCACAAATTGGTCTGCTAGCAAGTCATGTGGGAACTTTTTAAAAATAGAGATTCCTGGGGGCACCTGGGTGGCTCAGTTGGCTAAGCATCCGACTTTAGCTCAGGTCGTGATCTCGCAATCTGTGAATTCCAGCCCCGCATCAGGCTCTGTGCTGACAGGTCGGAGCTTGGAGCCTGCTTTGGATTCTGTGTCTCCCTCTCTCTCTACCCTTCCCCCACTTGTGCTCTGTCTCTGTCTCTTAAAAACAAATGTTAAAAAAAAAATAGAGAGATTCCTAGACCGACTTCTGGTGGGTAGGATTTAGAAGTTCTAGAGTATAGATCTGAGTGTCTTTATGGTTAAACAGTTTCTCCAGTTGATTGTTATGAGCCCTGCCAGGTTTGGAGGCCATACTTGGTTGGAAGAGCCACCTTGTGTCACACAGTTGTGAAATGATAGTGCTGAGACTGGCACTCAGGTCTGTGTGATTCCAGAGTTGACATAATCTGGAAGTAACCATCATAGGGACCTGAGCAGAGACATTTAAAAACCACTGTTGAGTCCTAAGCATTTGAAAGAACCCTAACTTTCATTGTGTCTGACATCTTACCCAGTATGGAATTCCCCTCCCAACATCCTCTGATGGTGGGCTTCTGAGCCTCTGTGGCAGGCATTTCAGAGATGAGGCTCCAGTTTTTCCAGGCAGGCCCTGCTGTTGCTGGGCAGTTCTGATTATTCTCAAGTTCCGTTGAGTTCTGGGCACATATGTTCCTGCCTTTCACTTACTGGATTTGCTCTCTGGAGCTCTCTAGACTAAATCCAGTCCTTCTTTTGCATGAGAGCCTTTGTGCTATTCAAAGAAACACAGCTTCTCCATACTGTGGCTTTCCTACTCCAGGCTCCTGTGTCATGTGCCAAATTCAGATCCCCTCTGAAAAGAGACCACCGCAGCCTCCATCAACAACTATGATATCAACCATGGAATCTCCACAGCTCTTGAGGAAGCATGTGTTATGCTGTTGCTCCTAAGTATCACATAATTTTGTAGCTTCCCTAGATTCCAGTTCATTTTCTTTTCCTTTTTTAATACTTAGCTCTTGTCAGAATTAGGAGACTGGGTCATGGTTTATAACACAAATCTAAGTTTTGCTTGTTGAAAAAGATCACTTGCATTCCAAATCAAAGATGTAGAGGAATTAGAAGCATGGGAATTTGGGACAGTAAGAGAGGAGTTAGTTGTGCTGTAGCAGCAGGCGTCTCCATTCCTTGTAGCCCGTGAGCCTGTGGCCCCTCTGCAGCACCAGCCAGCCTTTGCCGGAGGACAGGCTGTTCCTGAACAGCTCCTCCACTGTAGTAAAAGCAAACATATTTTTCTCCTATACTGAACCCTTCAGCCCTTTGTGTTTAAACTATTTCCCATCTTGTTTGAACTATTTTTTCTGGAACAAATATTTACTGTAGGCAGTGTAAATAACAGCTGACACTGTTTGTGTTGACTTTTCTATGACTCTTCTGGGCCTTTATTTAGTTAGCAGAGAGTTTGGAGACCTGAATTCATGTCTGTACCTTGTCACCAGTTTATGGCTTGCATGAGTCTTTTAATTTTCTGTGCCAAAGTTCTTTTGTGAAATAGGGTTAATAAGTACCTTTGACCTATCTTGTGGAGAGAGGTGTTAAATGTTGTAGCCATCTAGAGACCTGAGATGTCTGGAGAAATGAGTTCCATAAAACGATGCAATGCTATTGTGAATATTTATTTGCCATTAATATAAATGAAATTATCAGCTTATCAGTGGAATTTAGATTCTTTTTCAAGCACGCTGTTTAGTTTTTTTTTTTTTTTTTTTTTAATTTTGCTGTTGCTGTTAGTTTAGACAGGGTGGGGTTATCAAAAATATTTACCAGAAAATTCTGGCCTTTCAGGGAACAGACTGATCACTCAGAAACAACTCCCTTAATTGATCTCAGATGCGCTTGGAGAGGGGTGTGCGAATGTGCATGCATGCACACTCAGATTTGTGTGCTTGCTCCATTTGTTCTCAGGAAGGAAACAGATGAGAGGTGCTTCCCCCTGCTCATCATCTAGCTCTTTCCTTTTTTTTCCCCCCAGCTCTTTCCTTAACTGTAGGTTGGACTGGAAGAAGTAAACTTTTTACATCTCCCTTGGGGGCAGGGGGTTTAAGGTTATCTGTCTGGCCTTTTGAGCAACACCTTTTTTTAGCATGTGTGAAAGTATGAGCAGATCTTCAAGTTTGCTAGTTAAGAAGAAATAATTATGAGTAGGATGGTTTAGATGAAGATACAAGTCAGTGAATTGCAGTTGCCCAGGCTCACGAGTAGTATTTCCTTCAGGGCATAACACTGGAGTTGAAGATGTGAATAAAAGTGGTATCTTCTCCTTTTGTAGAAGCCCTCAGTCTCTTGTCAACTTTTCTGAATATCTGTCCCCAGTTTTCCCCTCTGTAAAATGTCAGTTTCGAACAATATTTCCTCTGGCTTTACTTGCAGAGATACTTGTGGGGGTTAAATAGGACACTAGCAAATGCTTTAAAAATCAGATGGTACTTCAGAAATGATAAACATTGTTTGGTTCTCATTTGGAGTGGGCAGAAAAGATACCTCATTTCTTCAAAGTAATTTAAAGAAGATGGAAGAGAGAATGTTCCTCTTCTTGTAGTGATACAAACCACTTTGTTTCAATGCACTAAGGTTGATTTATCATGTGGAAGCTCTATAAGAAATAAAGGAGACCTCACTGGGTCTGCCAGAACCCTTATACCACAGGCCATTACAAACACATTCAAGTGTGGCTGACATCTAGTAGCTGTAGGTCTACCATGTGCCAATTAGAATATTTCACTATGCAATAAAAGAGAAGTTAATAAAACACATCTAAGAAATGAAAAGTAAGATTAGAAGTGGTGTTTTGGCCCTTACTCAAGTGGCACAGAGCAGAAGAGAGTATGGAAATCATGCTCAGTTCACTTCTTGTGTTTTTATTCACCACCGGCTTATGCATTACTAAGTGTCTGTAGATATCTAGATATCACCCCCTCACCCCAAACACTCTGCTCTTGGTTTTAATTCAGTACTATTTTATTGTTTAGCAACATATGGAAATTTTAGAATTTAAATTCAAAATAATAAAATGAATTGAAATCATAATCAATTGGTGTCTTTGTTGGCTTTTCTGCTTATAAGACAGATTGCAGAGATTTTTCTATTTTGTTCCTCTCAAGAGATACTATGGACCCCCCGAAATACCTGGAGGTGGTTTAAAAAAATTTTTTTTAACCACAAGTGAACTGCTGTTTAGCAACATTGACTACAACTGTGCTTCTTGGGAATTTCGCCACTATATAATTGGCTTCTTCATTTCTTTTCTTGCTTAACTAGTGTATATAATCACTGATTTATAAGTGTGAGCTATAATAATGTCAGCTGTCTGCTGGTATGATTGGAGAGCGTATTATGAAATGAAGTTAATTTTCTATCTTCTTTTCTTGGAAACTCTTTTACACTTAATTTTGAGCAGATAAGTGACATAAAAGACCAAGCCACTTGAAGATAATGCATTTAGAAATTGCTGATTGATGAGCTTATGCTTATCTAATTTTGTTTTAAAAAGATCCTAATATATCTTTTGAGAATAGATTTTTGAATGGAAGAACAAAAGTACTCTAGCATAGGTGGATGACATACCAGTAAAAGGAACATTGAAGGGCTCCGACTGTGTTTTTCTCTGTCCAAAAATTATCTTAATATTAATCCTGGAAAATTCATGTTTTAGTTATGGTTGTCAGTGGTGGAAAATATTATTTAGCTTAATAATTTTAATTAAAATAAATGTTTGTGTTTTAAGCAAAACAGTCTACGTTGTAATAGGATAATAGCAACATTTTATGCATCTCTTTCTTTGTTGGATTTTCTTTTGGAGATAATGATCTTTTCGGCTGTTTTCCATAAATATGCATATCATACTTGTGTTTCCCTTTAAATGCATGCATGAGTAAGAAGCACTGAATTTGATTAACTTTATTAACCATAAATAATGAAGTGTACTCTTTTATGTTAACCCTTATTTTATTGTGTATCAGCCTTTAGACATTTGGCTATCTGGACAAGCAATCATTTATATCCTTTTAAAAAATATTTATTGCTTCTTTGACTAATTGCTTCTTATGCGACTTAAAGCCTTTTGCAGTGGTACCATTTGTTAAAACACAGCCAGAAGCAGGCAGAGCAGTGTCATTTTTCAAAAATTTAGTGTCATTTTTATAGACAAATAACACTTGTAAATGATGGA
The DNA here is from genome assembly GCF_014898765.1 of Herpailurus yagouaroundi. Taxonomy (NCBI): domain Eukaryota; kingdom Metazoa; phylum Chordata; class Mammalia; order Carnivora; family Felidae; genus Herpailurus; species Herpailurus yagouaroundi. The sequence continues at coordinate 20,070,773 of NW_024412441.1, read as the reverse complement.
TAATAGCTAGCAGGATGCTGCATGGTATAAAATGTGCATGAATTATATTTTCTGGGAGCTAGAAGGTTAACTTGCCTATGAACTAATTGAAGAGCTTTATGGTAAATGCAAAATGCTGTATGCACATTATCGGCAAGACTTAAACCAGCTGAAAAAGGGATTTCCTTCCCTTGGGTGTTATTCATTATCTCATCCCCTTTCCTGGCTAGCTGGTGTATAAGGAGAACATCTAATCATAATGCATCTATAGAATTTATAAAAGAGCATAGCATAGATACTTTTCAGAGCGATTGGCAGATTAATACTTTGCACATTAGAAATGGGAGTGGAGGTGAGTGTGGGCACTGAAATAATCACTGCATAATGATATATCTTTGTGTTTACACAGACCATGTTTATCAGGCCAACTGTGGTTTCTGGCCCTCAGAAAACAAATGGTGGAAGATACTCCTGGTCTCTTTGGCAGCTTGCAGTATAGAAGTAACAGGAACTTATCACCTACTTTTTGTTGAGGAAGGCTAACTCCCCATTCTGTTTTTTTATACTCTTTACACTGGACAGTTGAAAACACACTGTCTCACTTTGCTAGCAATCAGAATGCTCAATAAACTATAGTATTATGTTAATGAAAACCTCAGAAACTTCACTCATTCAGAGGTGACACTTTCCCTGCCTATCTTGGTTGTCGGCATCCATCCATCCTGACCATGGGAGAAGAGGTACGTTTGGTGTCTTTTTCATTTTCTTCTGCATTTTAACTGCTCTTTCTCTTTGGGTTCATGTTGGGGAAGAAAAGAAGTTGAGGGAAGGAAGGTAATTGTAAGAAATAGGATTTCTTACTTGACTGGTCTGGTCACAAGCTGGCTTTGTGTTTTCTGGGCTAAGTTGCCTTTTAGCATCTCTTTGTCTTTGGGGCTTTTCCATTTCACTACAATAGTGAAAACAGTCTAGGCTGTATTTCCTTTTATTTACCCTGATTAGTATATCCATGGATTCATGTCTTACCACCTTCGGGAAAGTCTCAGTTATTATAGCCTTAAATATTCCCTGTCCTCCATTCTTTCTCTTCTTTTCTTCTAAGACTGTGATTAGACTTATTTTAGACCTTCTCATTGTATTCTCCATGTAGCTTAACATCTCTTCTATATTTTTCATTGCATTGTCTCCCTGGATTGCCTTTTAGGCGATTTCTTTAGCTCTTCCTTCCAGCTCATTAATTCCCTTTTCAGCTTTGATTAATATCCTGTGTAATCTTGCTAGTGAATTTTTTTTCCAAAAATTATCATTTTTATTTTTAAATGTCTTATTTGGTTCTTAAGTCTGGTTATTAAAAAAAACTATGGTCATATACATATAAGATTTACAATCTTAATCATTGTTAAGTGGTACAGTTCAGTTAAGTTCAGTTAAGATTAAGTACATTCACATTGTTGTGCAACCAAATTCCAGGTCTCTTTTCATCTTGCAGAACTGAAACTGCCTGGTCATTTTTGATAGTCACTTTCTCTGTTTATTTTTGTGATTCTATCATTTTGCTTCTTTAATATTACATATGTAATTATTTTATAGGCTCTCTCTGGTAATTGAAACTTCTGAAGTCCATGGCAGTCTAAATCTGTTGTTTGTTATCTCTTCTGACTCTCATGCATGGTGTTTTGTTTCCATGTGTGCTTAGTAAACCTTGATTGCTAGTTCCTATTTGATTTGATTGATCTTAATCTGCAGATGAAGCCTTGGGACCTAAATCAAGGAAGCTTTTCTGGGAGAGTGTTTGCTTTTCCTTCTGCAAGTAGTCATGGGATGCTGCTGTCCTGAGACAATTTCACCACCTTCCAGATGTCCCAGAGCTTTAGTTTATTGCCCCCGCCCAACCACACGTATAAAGCCCTCCCAAATGTCACTTTGAAAACACCACTGTCCCTCATAGGACCCTCTCCTTTCTTGTGCTCATTGCCTAGGGTTTCGTTTGTTTGCTTTTTCCTTTGTGCCTGTGGTGAGTTTTCTTGCTTCCTCTGAACCTAAGAAAACAAGAATGATTGCTTTTTACTTAGGATCTGATTGCTTTACTGGTAGACCCCAGGGTATTTGGTCTGCCATACTTGTGGAAGCCTTAGCTGATTTTAAAGCATCTTTCCCATGGGTACTCTTTTAGCTCCTGTGCTGGGCCCCTCAGACTGTAGTGCCCTTGTTAGGGAAAGCTTCTCCTGCAGTTGCATCCGAGCTTCTGATTTTATAGAGAGTTCTGCTCTATCTAGACCCTGTCAGGATCACCTTATCCCCTGGAAGAAGTCTGTTGTGCAGGATGACCTCTGGTCATCCCACCATAAATTCTACATTTGGCTCCCTAGGTCGAGTCACCTTTGTTCCACTTCAGGGTGGATAATGGGATGCAGGTATTTCCCTCTGCAATTTTTATTTTTATTTTTTTGCTAGCCTGGGTACCTCTAGGTATGTGTCAGCTGCAAGTCTACTACGCCTTCCAGATTCTAGGGAAACCTTCTCAAGTGCTGGTTCTTTTCTATTCTGGAGCCTCTCTCAGTAAACTTGAAGTGAGAGTAGGCACCCAACCCCACCACGCTACCTCTGTTTTTTTTTTTTCCACTTAACCTTAAAAAGCTCCTTTAAAAAACCTGATGCCCCACTTTGTAAACTTATATCTGGCTTTGTAGCTCATTTGAAACTTCCAATTTACTATCTGCCCATACAAACATGTATAGCATGTTTCATTTCTTCTATTACAGGGTATTTTTCCCCTTCCTTTGCCCTATTGTTCATTAACATCTTCTAGAATGGACTGTATTTCCTACTTCGTCTGTAAGTTAGTTGGTTCGCTTTTTTATTACCTTGCAGAAAGTGTATTTTACCCGCTGTGATTTTGGGACATAAGAGTATAAGACACAGAAGAGCTGTGAGCCCCCAGAACCACAACAGGGTCACTAAAAGTAGGGCAGGGCAGTACGTTTTCATTTGGAATCTTTTATTATTTTTTTTAATGTCATGACAGATTAACTCCATTAAAAATAAGATTATGTTTATATAGGCCCCCACTGCCTCCCTAGGAAGTGGAGCTTAACTCCCCATCCCTGGAGTATGGGCTGCATTTTGTGTGGAGACACCTGACAAACACTTCCTCAGCCAGGTGATCAGGGTTGATATCAACAAGGGCAAGTCACGCTGATAGTATGTACCCTTGATAAGATGTGATGACAATGACACTTCACCTCTGTGGTCTTCTCCTAAAAACCCATAATCACAGTATAATGATGAGAGAAAACACCAGCAAAATCCACAGTGAGGGACATTCTACACAGTGCCTAACTAGCACTCCTCAAACTGTCAAGATCATCAAAAACAAGGAAAGTGTGAGAAACTGTCACAGATGAGAGGAGGCAAAGGAACCATGACTATCAGCTGTAATGTTATGGGATCTGGGAGCAGAGGAAGGATATCAGGGAAAAAAAAAGCTGTGAAATCCAAAGAAAGTATGGCATTTAGTTAATAGTGTACTAATCTTGGTTCCTTAGTTATAACAGATGCACAGAGTAATGTGAGATGTTAACAATAGGGTAGACTGGGTGATGGAGTATGTAGAGAGAGATTCTTTGCAACTTTTCTGTACATCTAAAATGATTGTAAAGTAAAAATGTTATTCAAATTAAAAATCTAAATATCATTAAATAAAAATAGGTATTAAACACTTTTCCTTATGCACTGGGAAATATTATGTATATGTGGTGTTATCTGTACTTCAGCAGAACCTTTGACCGTTTTCCAGAAGAGGTGAGAAATTGTGGTGGCAAGGCACATAGCACAGTTGAGCAGACAGCAGTTAGCATAGTGATGAAGAGCATCTCTGGAGCCAGACTGACTGGGTTTGAAACCCAATTTCATTCCTCCTAGTTGGGTGACCTTAGGCAAGTTAACATTTCCATGCCTCAGTATACCCACACGTAATATCATTATCCCACGTTGGGTGGTTGAGGACTAATGATGTAACACACATAAAGCTCCCTGGCATAATCCACATCCCTGCTGAATGCCAGGACTTTCACTCATTTTTCCAGCATCTTTACACCTACTCAAGTGACTCAGACACGTTGGTGGATAATCTGATGCCAGGCAAGTTAATGTGAAAATGTCTGTTCTCAGAGGCCAGTGTTGAACTGAACGAGGATAGAGGGTGTGTTTCCCACATTGTTTAGTAATAACATCATCACTTGTGTATCCTGGATCATCCTTTGGATACTCTCTAAATGTTAAGGAATGGATCAGATTAATACATGTAGTCCTATGCGTTTTGCGGTTGTGGTTTTGCAGAACTTATTTATGATTTTGAGGAAACACATCATATGGCTGGGATCATAAAGCTTTGTTCTGTGGATAGTGCTGTGTTTCATGCCAGATAAGCTTTCATTGTCTGCTTTCAAAGGCACTTGCAAGGCATCAGTGCCAGATTCTGGGTTATCTTCTTCTAGTCCTGACATCTGGCTTCTTGGCTGACTCTTTAGCCAGATGGAAGCACTGATGTGGCCTCTGGATCAGAATTAGCCCTCTTTTTCTCATTGTCCTTTTGCTAATTTGTCATCGATTAGAGGAAATGAGGACATAGAATTTTCTTAAAAAAAATAGCTTTATTGAGATATAATTCACATACCATAAAATTTATCCACATAGAATGTACAATTCATTGGTTTCAGTGTATTCACAGTTGTGCAACCCTCATTGCACTCAATTTTGGAACATCTTCATGACCCCCAAAGAAATCACATACCCATTAGTTCCCATGCCCGGCCTCCCCACCACTCCTGGCCCTAGAAAATCAATCTACTTTCTATCTCTATAGATTTTCCTGTTCTGGACCTTTCATATAAATGGGATCATATAATATGTGGCCTCTGTATCTGGCTTATTTTGCGTAGCATAACGTTTTTAGGGTTTATCGTATTCTGGTATATATCAGTACTTGTTTCCTTTTTATTGCTGAGTAGTATTCCATTGAATATATAGACAGCATCTTATGTATCTGCTCATGAATTGATGAACATTTGAGTTGTTTTTACACTTTTTGGCTACTACAGTAATGCTGCTTTGAACATTTGTATACAAGTTGTTGTGTGGATGAGTGTTTTCAGTTTTCTTGGGCACATACCTAGGAGTGGAATTGCTGGTTTATATGTTGTAACTGTATGTTTCATTGGTTGAGGAACCACTAGACTGTTTTCCATCATCTGATATTTTCATCAGTAGCAAATGAGCGTTCTAATTTTTCTACATCCTTGTCACTACTTGTTATCTGTCTTTTTGGTTATAGACATGCCAATACTTGTGCAGTAGTATCTCATTGTGGTTTTGATTGGCATTTCCCTACTGATTAAGGATGATAACCGCCTTTTCATATGCTTATTGGCTATTTGTTTATCTTGTTTGAATAAATGCCTATTCATATCCTTTCCCCATTTTTAAATAGGTTATTTTCTTCTTCTTATTGAGTTGTAAGAGTTCTTCATATATTCTAGGCCAAACTCCCTTATCAGAAATATGATTTGCACATACTTTGTACCATTCTGTGTGTAGAATGATAGTCTTTGAAACACAAAAGGTTTTGATGTTGATGAAATCCACTTTATTTTTTGCTGTTGTTACTTGTACTTTGGGTCATATCTAAGAAAGTTTTGCTAATCAAAGTCATGAATATTTACTCCTATATTTTCCAAGATTTTTATAGTTTTAGATCTTATGTTTAGGCCTATGATCTATTTAAAATTAATTTTTGTGTATGGTATGAGGAAGGGATCTCTTGCCTTTTTTTTTTTCAGTGGATCTGTAATTTTAGTATGGGCTAGCAAAAGGTGCCTACAGGCCCAGCTTCCAATAAAAATTCTTGGGTGCCTAGTCTATAATGGGCTTCCCTGGGTACAAACATTGTACACATGTTGTTGCATTTTTTAAAACGTGTATTTACTATTTTGAGAGAGAGTGTGTGTGTGTGAGCAAGCAGGGGAGGGCAGAGAGAGAGGGAGGAGAGAGAATCCCAAGCAGGCTCTGCACCATCAGCGTAGAGCCCAATGTGAGGCTTGAACTCATGAACCGTGAGATCCTGAGCTGAGATCAAAAGTCGGATGTTTAACTGACTGAGCCACCCAGGCACCCCACGTGTTGTTGTATTTTTATTGCTGGGAGAAAAGTGTGCTCTGTGTGACCCCTCCTGGGAGGGAGAGAACATAGGAAGTTTGCACATAGGTCCCTTCAGACTAGTGTCTTTTCCCCTTATGATCTAGCTTTGTATGTCTACTACATAGCTATAACAAATCTTAGTTATGTGTGTAAGTATGTACTGAATCTGTGTCCTTCTAGCAACCATCTGAACATGGTGGTGGTCTTAGGGCTGCATAAAACAGGGTCCAAATTCATTCTTTTGCATTTAGGTATCAGGTTGTCCTAGCATTATTTCGTGAAAGAGGATGTACATTTTCAAAGAGAGATTTAACTCCTGAAAGCTTAGGAGCACCACCTGTCTTACACAAGGTCATACAAGTAGCAAGTATATGGACTGGGATAGGAGCCTATCTTATTTTAGGCTGCTATAACAAAAGTATCCATAGACTGGGTAGCTTAAACCACAGACATCTGTTCCTCACAGTCCTAGGTCTAGGAAGTCTGAGATCAAGTGGCAGCTGATTCATTTCGTGAGGAGGCCCCTCTTCCTGTTTTGTGAACAGACACCTTCTTGCTGTATCCTCCTATGGTGTAGAGAGGGAGAGGTTCTGGACTCTTCTTTCCTCTTCTTGTAGGGGGCATGAATCAAAATGATACCTTTCTTGAGTATGCTGGAATTTTACTTCATTGTAGTTATCTGCTTCAAACTACTGGCCCTATGTGTATTATGTAAGCCTTATGTAAAAAGCACCCTTGGGATACCTGACTTTCATCATCCACAATTGTTGATTAAAGGTCAGCTACCCACTTCATCAACAAGGTTTATATATTTCTCTTAAATATATGTAAGTCTTATTGATTTTGCTTTTCTCATGGCGGCTTTTTGGTTTTTAACTGTGTCTAAAAACAAGTTTGGATTGTCTTCATAAAAGACAGCCTAATGTATCAGAGAAAGCATGAACTTTGGGTGCAGAGGACCTGGGGTGAATGCTGTTCCTGCCATTTACCAGTTATACACCTTGGGTGACTGAGTCCTATGAGCCTCATTTTCCTGCAGAGCTGTTGAGAGGAATACATAAGGTAACATTTATAAAATGCCTAGGATATTATGTCTTGGCATCTAGTAGTCACTCAATAAATGGTTGCTATTCTTGTAGTTGACACTGAAACCCCAGCTATCACCAACTTTTGTCTGTGTGGTCCTTTTGCTAATACCCTTATTTGAATATGGCTTAGGTCAGTCTTTTTCTCAGAAAGTTAATGTAGTCATTTTATTTTCTAGCTTTTGTGATTTACTCTAGCTATTTGAGAGTTGAAATCTCTCAAGTTTTCAGGGTGTGTTCCCAAGGGAACCATGAAGGATCGTAGTTCATCTTGTTCCAGGAAATATAGATGCTGAGGTATTCATGGAATATGTGTTTGCATTCCTGCTAGAGCAGCTCACGAATTATGTAGGTTAGAGGATGCAGGGTGCTTCTTTGCCAGAGGAGAAACTTTCTCTGAGTATTGTGATTTTCTAGTGGAGACAAAGATTTCTTCAACAAGATGGGAGAGATTTTACAACACTGAGGAGGTAGAGTTCATTTTTAAAAATATTTTTGTAAATATTTTACTTATTTTTGAGAGAGAGAGAGAGAGAGAGAGAGAGAGAGCAAGGGAGGGGCAGAGAGACAGGGATAGAGCATCTGAAGCAGGTTCTCTGGCTCTGCACTGATGGCAGAGAGCCTGAAGCAGGGCTCGACTTACAAACTGTGAGATCGTGACCTGAGCCGAAGTCAGACTGAGCCACCCAGGTGCCCCAAGGAGGCAGAGTTTAAATGAGAAGCAAGAGGTTGGTGAGAAGAAAAAAATATGAATAATTGAAAAGGAAAGACAAACCACCAATAGAGAGCTACACATACTGTGACCCCGTTGAGAGAGTTAATAACATTGGTAGTGATACTAGTATTAATAATAGGTAACATGTATGGAGTGTTTACTCCAAGACGTGTACAGTGCTAAGTGCCTTGATCATGTATTTCGTTGTATAATAGATAAAAGGTTCTACAGAGTCCAGTCGGGAGTTAAAGAGAGTAAAGAACTTATTCTGAGATCACACAGCTAGGAAGTGGCAGATCCAGGAAATGAATGCAGTGTGGCTAGGGACAACAGAGATGTTTTTTTTTTCTTGAGTGCGTGAGTGACCTGAGACCTCATCAAGCCTGTGAAATGCTGTCTACCTCCATTTCCGCAGCTTTTCCTATGGAGCCAGCTGCTCAGACTGGATCCTTTTCAGAGTAAAGAGGGCTCTATTAACATTTACCTCAGGGCAAAAGATATGTACCAGACTGTCCCAAGCATATGGTCACCTGAGTGTAGGGGTTTTAGAACAATTCTATTTGAAGCCAAAAAGAAAAAATAAAAAAGACATAGCCTTATTTAGAACAGATGATGGTATAGTATAAACAGATGATATGGAGAAAGCAGAACTGCTTGACTCCTATTTTGATTATATCGTATTTATCAGGAAAAATGATCTTGAAATTGGTATGGGTAGAATAAAGATGGTTACGAGAAATTAAAGCCCAAGATAGAAGAGATAATGAGAGCTGCTAAAAATGCATTTAGGTCTCCTGGGCACTGAAAGAACTTGCAGATGTGATTGTGGAACCACTTTAGATAATATTTTGTGAATCAAGGCAAATAGGATGCCAGAAGATTGTAAATGATTTCAGTGAACATGTACCAGTTTTCAAGGGCGGGGGGAAAGCATAGTTTAGAAACTACAGATGGGTGAGCTTAAGTCAGTTTCTGATGAAATTCTAAAAGCAATATTAAACAGATGTTTGTGAAGATATAAAAAGGCAGCAGTGATTACTGGGAGACACAAAGGATTCTCTAAGAACAAGTTTGTTCCTGTTTGGATGGGATCATTACTGTGACACAGGAAGAGGATGCCAGATAGTGAATATTGATTTTAACAAGACATTTGAGAGTCTCTTGTGACATGGCAACATGGAGAAATGTGAGGTGGGTGATAATACAGTTCGATGAATTTCTGTTTGGTGCAAGAGGGAACAACAGCCATTTTAAAAGTAGGTGATAAATGGATGAATTGACAAACTCTGGCCAATGGGCCAGAATGGCCCCCTGCTTGTTTTTGTAAATAAAGTTTTATTGGAACACAGTGAAGCCATTCATTTCTATGGCTGCTTTTCTGCTAACTGGAATGATTGAGCAGTTGTGATAGAGATCATATGGCTTACATAGCCTAAAATATTTGCTCCCTGGCTCTTTATGGAAAAAATTTGCTGGCCCCTGTACATAATGCTGGTTTTCAGACAAGCTGCATATTAGAATTGCATAGTTTCTCATTAATGCCCTAGCTTGTGTTCCCCACACTCCACAATCTCTGAGGCTAGATCTAGCTTTTTTTTTTTTTTTTTTTTTTTTTTTAAGATTCCTGGGTGATTGTAATGTGTAGTCAGTCAGGCCTGGAGACCTCTGACCCAGAGGTAGGGTGCTAATGAGAAGTGCTGCAGGGGGCCAGGAACCATCTCATGTTTTCTATTAGAGCTAATGATATATAATTAATCTCTGGATGACACAGAAGGGAGAGGAAGAGATAGTTCTCTAGATGACAGGATAAGAATTACAAACTTTCTGCCCCTAGGGTAACAAAATGATGGTGGTTATAGTAATAAATGCAAAGTCTTGCTTTCATTTATGTACTATGTGTCCCTGTGTAAGTATTGGGTGATGATTTAACATCATTGAAATTCATGTGAAAATAACTAAGGGTTAACTGCCAACATTATGATATAACCAGGAAAACCAAAATGAAACAAAAGTAACAATAACAACCAAGGCAGCCTCAGCCTGTGTTAACCTAATTATAATGAAAAGCAAAGATACTATACTCTGTTTAGGTCAGATCACATCTGTTAGATCTAAGGTCCTTATGGCTGAAAATATGGCTGATTCAGCTTTCGATTCTCACCCAGGAGTGGGACTTACAGGGCCCACCCTCCTTAAAGCAGGATGAGCTGCCATGGGAGGCAAGGAGGTCTCATCTCTGGGCAGTGTTCAAGGAGAGATTGTATGACCATTTGGCATGGGTTAGAATTGAACATATTCTTGGTGATTATGTTGGGGGGTCTCCAGAGAAACAGAACCAATAGAATTTATGTGTGTGTCTGTGTGTTAATACATTTATAAAGAGATTTATTGCTCGTGTGATTATGGAAGCCAGTAAGCCCCAAGATCTGCAGGGTCAGTCAGCAAACTGGAGACCTAGAAGAACCAAAGATGTTTATTCTAGTCTGAATCCTTAAGGCCTGTGGGCAAGAAGAGCCAATAGTGTAAGTTCCAGTCAGAAGGCCTGCAGGTTTCAAAACCCAGGAAGGAGGTGATGTTTCAGTTCAAATCTGAAGGCAGAAAGGAGTCCTTGTCCCAGTTTGAAGGTGGTTGGGCAGAAAGAATTCTCTCTTCCTCAGAGGAAGTCTGCTTTTGTTCTGCTTGGGCTTTCATTGGATTGTAGGAGGCTCATCCACACTGGGAAGAGCAATCTGCTTTACTCAGTCTACTGATTCAAATGCTAATCCAATGTAGAAACACCCTGAGACACACGCAGAAGGATGTTTCACCTAATGTCTGTGCACCCATAGCCTAGTCAGAGACACATAAAATTAGCCACTATCACAGGGACCATCTAATGCAATGTCTTCACTTAGTGCAAGAGGAAACAGTCTCAGAGGATGTGGCTTGCTCAAGGTGCTCCAGTGGCCAAAGCAGCTGTAGGATTTGGGTCTCCTGCATCCACAGACCTGTGCTTTTCTGGCCAGACTGTTCAGTACATGTGGATGGTGTGCCAGTGACCTCTAGGGTCCTCTCCAATCCTCAGGATTAAACCGACTCTGTTAAAAGAAATGAAGAAGTGATGCCTCAGGGTGAGAAAGCTTAACCAGAGCAGAGCACTGCAGCCATCGGAAAGTAGTGTGCAATTTTGAGGCGCACACCTGTCCACGAGATACAGAGGTGGTCAGCGCATACCCAGGTGACAGCCACAGGCTTATTTACTTGGATTTTATACATAAACACCCTTCAGGCCTGTCCGGGAGCCCCAAGGCTAGTTAATCTTCTAATGCTCTGAAGAGCAGGAGGAAGAGGGATCTGCAGGTAGGATTTCAGGCTGGCGTGCATAATTAGGTGAGTGGCAGGCCACCTTGGGGAGCTCCCTGGTCCTCTCAGCATCTGACCTCCTTGTGTAGAACCAGCAGATAATTGGCCAGAAAGATGCAGGGCACCCAAAGGGAAGCTCTTCCTCTAGGATATTGCTCCTGACAGCCATCAAAATAGGCTAAGCATCTACCTGGTATCAAATACTAGGTCCTTCACATACATTATTTTCCTAGTTCAGAAATGGCTCTTCAAGTTACACATTATTATCCCCATGCCACAGATAAGAAGACTGAGCTCCAGATGCATTTTCTTCATTTTGGAGGAAGATTATTTGAATTGACAGCATAGATTCAAGCTTCTAATGGAATGTCCCTGCATGTTTCCACGCTGCTGGCACTGAGCCCATCTGATTTGAGGGAATGATAATAATGCAGTTATTCAGAAGATTGCTCTCAGAATCATCTCTCAGTTACTGTCAAACAGCAGAATTTGAAATTCCGCGGTGGCTAACATGCTGACACCCAACACAGTTCAGGTGTTGTATAAATAAAGTCAACAGGCTGACTTTTGAGTAAAACATAATTTTTCAACTGCTGCCAAGAGGAAGATAATTGATGATAAAAGGCAAATAGAAATGACTTTTTGATTACCTGTTGTTTTAGATTACCTCAGCTTCTCTTCATCATTGCTACAGAGACTTAAAAGCTATGCAAAAAAGCCTCTTAGTGTAAATTTCTCCTCTTCCACTTCCCCTCCTATTACATTTCCCCACACCTTTTAATAGAAGTCCTCCTCTTGGGGAAGTCAGGAATTAGTTGCTTAACTTTCTAATTATTACAAGTGTGTTAAACAAATCACTGTAAGAGCCTTGCATGTTGCAGGTGTCCATGCCTAAGTAGATAGTCAAGAGGGCTGCTGGAGAAAGTACTAGCGGGTGCTGCTGCCCCGTTCCCTCCAGGAAATCTAATTTAGGATGATAGTGGATGGACTTAGACTGCTTTGAGGAGTGTTCTGTCTAAATGCACAAATATATTATTTTTAGGCTCTAAACCATATGAATTGGTAAGTGGACCCACCAAGCTCAAGGAGTCTCTAAACCCAGCTCTCGTACATGAGTAGGCAGTTGGAAAGTTTGGTGGTAACATGAGGCTCTTCTGGACCTGTTCTCATCAAGAATATTCCTAGAAGGCATTTCTAGGTAGTCCCCAAACAAATTGGGCACGACAGCCCCATTGCCCTTCCCATATTCATTTGGGGGGGGTGGGGGGAGATGCAGGGAGGTAGGAGATCTGGGGTTGCTTCTGCCATTTTACTTCAAAACTTCACAATTCAAGTTTTTTCAGTTTCGTAAACCATAAGTAGAAATCTTACTCTTCTTGTTTCCCCCATCGTGGTAGATTCAAGGCTGAAATTTTAAACAGAAACTGAATGGCATGGCTGCTCATCCCTGGATTAAGGCTTTATGGTAAAACAAACTTAATTGGTATAAACTACAAGACAAACAAACATGAACAAAGCACACAAAGGAGGGAAGGAAAGGAAGACTGCACATAGCAAGCTTAAAACTTGGTTTCCTTCCTTCTCCCCACCCGCTCCAGTCCCCTTCCTCAGTCTGCGATTGAACATCCTAAGGCCCTTTGAAAATCCATTTGTGTTTTTGTTGAATGCATCTCAGGTCTTGAGGACTCACAGCCTGGAGAAGTATTGATTGCATTTAAGGGTCCATTACTTAGGTAAACCAAATAATGTAACTGATCTTGGCTCTAATTGATCAAATCTCTCCCACAGTGTTGGAAAGATTGTAATCTAATCACTCCAGTTCCTGGTTTCTAAGGGGAAGGTTACATTTTGCTGAAATTTACCCTGCTTTGGCAACCTCTCGTTATCCGGGTTCCCCTTCTTGAAACACACAGTGTAGGTTGTAGATCTATAAACTGGGAGGTACGGACACACACAGATCATCTATGCCTGTAAAACTCCCTCAGTTTCTATTTCAACTCTCCATATAAATGGTAGACAAGAAATGTTAAGCCATGTTAGTTTTTCCCTTTTAACTTTTCACAGCTTGGTGAAGGGGAGTTGGAAGATACTTGTACCTAATCTGGGTCACTATTGGCCTCTCGTTTCTCCTAATGAGCTTTGCCTCATCCCCATACTTCCCATGCTGTGTTTTCAGTTTCAGAACATGTAAGTGCAGTGTGTTTGAAGACTGTTGTTAAAAGCTGCTGAGATGCCGATTTATCCGTGGATTGGCTTCCCTGGCTTTAACTTGTTCTTCACTAGCAGCCCCCTGCACCTTCCTGAGAGGCATTACATTGGCTCAGCTTGGATTTTCCAGGTCTTTTTACTTCCTTAGTTAGGCCTGGTCTATCCCACAGGTGAAAACCCAGGGCTGAGCTGGGAGTAGACAGAAACTTAGCAAAGCAGCTTGTTATTTACCCTAACCAGCAGGATAACCATATTTAATGAAGAATGCCAGAATGACTGAGTTGGAAGAAAAAGGCCCTGCCATGGAGAGAAATCAGAAATTTAATTAAAAGGTAACTTCCCTAGCATTCCTAAAGATGCCATAGGTTATTGGTCTCCCTCCCTTTCTCTCTGCCCTGTTCGTGCTCTCTCTCTCTCTCTTAAAAAAAAAAAAAAAAAAAAAGTGTTTCTACAAATGTAGAAACTGTGGTTAGGAACTATAGTAACTCTCTTAAAATTAAATAAAACATACTCTAAATATACCTCTTTTCTAACAAAACTAAGTACAATACTAGACTTCTCACTGGAGCTGGTGGGATGGACATCTTTAATGAGAAGTGCTTGGCTGCTCCATAGCATGGATTCTTTCTGGTATCTAAAAATGTAACGTGACTAGAATGTGCTTCACAGCAATGTTTGAGTCAATATATATTGAGACATGGCTGTGAGGCCATTTCCAAGTGTAATTCTTGCCATTTTAATGCGTTTAATATTCATGCTAAACAGCTTAAATTCAGAGTAGCACAATAACGTTTCTTGCAAGTTTGTATCTAAGAAGTTGTATAGAGAGTATTTCTAGTTTGACCTCTAATTCTGCCTGTTGGAGTACTCATATTTTCTGAGCTTTTGATTTCAAGTTTATAGAAAATTTGAAACAAGGGTAATGAACATGGGGAATTCATTACCCCTCTACCCCCACCCTCTCTGCCATCTACTTTGCTACACTTGTTCTCTGAACATTCGAAAAAATGTTGCAGACCATGACAATTCATCCCCACAGATTTCAGGTGTATCTCCTAAGAATTAGGTTTTCTTTTATACAATCTGTTACCATTATAACACCAGAAAAATTTAACTTCAATATAGATATAATAATATTATCTAGTATAAGTTCATATTTAAATTAACCCAGTTATTATTTTCCTTATAGCTATGTTTTTAATGTTTATTTATTTTTGAGAGAGGGGGAGAGCCAGAGAGAAAGGGAGACACAGAATCCCAGGCAGGCTCCGGGCTCTGAACTGTCAGCACAGAGCCCAATGAGAGGCTTGAACTCAGGAACAATAAGATCATGACCTGAGCCAAAGTTAGACACTTAACCGACTGAGCCACACAGGTGTCTCTGCTTAAAGCTATTTTTTTTTTAAAATCCAGGATCCAATCAAGGATCACATATTGTACTTAGTTGTCATATCTCCTTACTCTCTTTTCAATAAGTCCCTCAGTTTTTTCAAACTCTATTGTGACACTGACAGTTTTGAAAAGTCAATGCCAGTTCTTATGGACTGTCTCACAGTCTGTATCTGCTCCGTTGTTTCCTCTTATAAGATTAAAAAATGCCACCTTGGGAGGGTTGCCTTCCTGTGGCAGGGCCTCAGGAAGCACAGAAAGTCAATCTGTTCCCTTGGTGGTACTGTTGGCTTTGATCATGTGGTCAAAGTGGTGTCCACCACATCTCTCCCCTGTAAAGGCACCTTCTTCTTCCTGTGATTAAGTAGCTTTTGGGGGTATTTTGAGACCAGGTGAATGAATATCCCATTCTCCAACAATCTTTACTGGGAGTTTTAACATCTACTGATGGTCTTTGCCTAAATCAGTTATTGAATTGGTGGTTACCATACCCCAGTTTGGGGAAAGAAGAAGTCAATTGTACTTTGGGTACCGGAGAAATGGCTCTAGGGAGAAAAAAAAAATGCATGTCCCTTTTATTAAAAACAAAAGAATTTGTTTTGTCCGTATTTAAAATAAAGTTTTAAATGAAAATTTGAGTGTGAATATCAATAAATAAAAACCTGTGTTAATGTTGAGTGCAGATCATAAAATTGTGAGCTTATAAATTTCTAAAAGTTTTACACCAAATCTTAGAATTTGCATCAAAAATTATAGGGTTGAATCTTGTTATTGCAGTTTTTGGAACAAAAGTGGGAAGTGTTCTGTGTGCATGAGTGAAAGATCTCCATATAGCTCTGTCACTGTAGAAATATCATCTAAGGAATCTATGAAACTCTGAACGAGTCTGTTGTATTTTTTAAGCAGTACTCATTTGAGAAATTGCTTGTGATAAATAGGTTTCACTAATTAAATCATACACTTCCATAGTACATTACATATAAAACTAGACTAGAAAATAAATATAATTAAAGTAAACATGCCCTTCTAATTAGTAATTGTTTCTGCCATTTTAAGCAAATTTCAGAGTCACAGAGAGCTTCTCCACTATAAACCTAATAATGAAGCTTGTGATAACAGGTGTAAATTAACACAATGGAAAACATTTACACTGTAACATGCTAAATTAAAAATGACATTAACAAGTCTCATTTTCAAATTCTGTATAATTAACATTTGTTCAACCCAGAGATGAATAAGTGCACTACAATGGTAGATGTCTTTATTTATAGCTTATAATATTTGTCATAGCTTTATCTTTGTTAAATTGTAAACAACAGAGTTGCATTCCTTCTTAAAATATATCATGTTTATGTAATCTTAGACAGTTCTGACAAAGGGTAAAATGTGATATTTACTGGTGTCATTACTGTGGGTAATATGCAGGTGTGCCACCAGAACAGCTTTGGTCCAGGATACAGATAGACATGAAATACTGAGAGTGGCTTGACTATGGAGATATGCAGGTACAGCGGTAATAATATACACGACATGATAAAATATTAGGATTCCCTCGAGTGTTTCCGTTCAATGCACATATGTGCTTCTAAGTGCTTTGAATCGATGTTTGTTTCTGCAAATAAATATTATCTTAAAGGCTTTCTTTTATGGCACTCGTTAATACAGGCTAGAAACCAGAGAACAGAGGAAACAGCTTTGTAGCTTAATTTGTCACAAAGGACATGATGTTTTACTCCTTACAGAGAGTTTCATCAGTACGCTAATGATTGAACGAAGAATTAAGCATTATTGCATTACAGTGGCTTAGATCTTGTCATTGACTTCTTTGTTTTTTTATAGTTGACATTAAAAAAACTTAATATTTTAATTACTGCAACTGAATTTAAAAAATTGTCAAGGACACGTACTCTGAATTATTTTTTTGAGATTTTAAAAAAATTTTCTGTTTATTTAGGTTGCTTTTGGGTTT
The DNA here is from genome assembly GCF_014898765.1 of Herpailurus yagouaroundi. Lineage (NCBI taxonomy): Eukaryota > Metazoa > Chordata > Mammalia > Carnivora > Felidae > Herpailurus > Herpailurus yagouaroundi. The sequence goes on along the minus strand of NW_024412441.1, from coordinate 20,053,891 downwards.
ATTCTAGAGAATAGGGGATGGAAAGGTTTATAAGGGCAGGGTCTGTGTTGTGTCATTAAGCCTGGTTCATAGGGGATACTCGCTAATACTTGGAGAATTCTAAGATTCAGTACCTACAAGTTCTGGAACTTACTGTCTTGTCGAGGAGATGGAAAAGTGAAGCAGTGATTGCTTTACACCATCTGCTCTCCTGGTCCTCAGGTCTTCAGACTCAGACTGGAATGAAACCATTGGCTTCTCTGGATCTCCATCTTGCCAGCTCACCCTGCAGATCTGGAGACTTGTCAGCCTTCATAATTCCATGAGCCAAATCCTTAAAATAAATCTGTTTACACACACACACACACACACACACACATACACACACACACGCACGTACACACACATACATACACTCCTTGTTGGTTCTATTTCTCTGGAGAAACCTAATAATCAATATAACATTATAGAGTAGGTTAGGTATTATATTATATATGTGTGTGTGTGTGTGTGTGTGTGTGTGTGTGTGTGTGTGTATAAAAGTGTGTATGGCAGAATAGTAAATATTTGTTGGTACACTTAAAGGGAAGATTTAAGGCAGTTCCTAGCAGAGTACCGATATACAGTGAGAACTCAGTAATGATAGCTGTTCTTCTTATTAAGAAGTAAATTTGTCTGCAATTGCTTGGCCATTTTCTGTGCTTCTTAGAGGCAGAACAGGAACACTGGTGAAAATGTGATTGCTGCTGGTCGGTAGTAGCTGCTCCAGAACTCATCAATTGCTTGCTTTTCTGAGGTGATTTCAGTCTTCTCTGGCTACCACTGGCCACTTGGTTAAAGAAAATAGCCAGTTTCCCACCTTCTCCCATTCTTGCCCCACCCCCATTACCATGGCTTGTTCCTTCCCTTTCCTTTTCTCTCTATTCAGACCAGGTTATTATAGCCCTATTTTATGAGATGGCTGGTTAGGCTGCAGAGGTGCTTAGCCCCCGTGCGAGGCTCTTTCTCCCACAGCAGATTACCATCCTGTACTTGTTGCCTTCCACCTACCTTGCCCCTATCCATCTCTTCAGGTTTGCTTCACTGCTTAATGTTGTCTGACCTGCAGGACAGAGAGACAGCAATGGGATAGAAGGGTTCATCGGGCCCCTGAATGGACAGTCCCGTTTTCTTTATTCCTGTTTGGCACATCTGCAGATTATCCTTTTAATGTTTATTTTTTGTTTTTTAGAGAGAGGGAGAGAGAAAACGGGGGAAAGGCAGAGAGAGAGAGAGGGGAAGAAAGAATCCCAAGCAGGGCAGAGCCGAATGTGGGACTTGAACTCATAATCCACAAGATCGTGACCTGAGCCGAAATCAAGAGTCAGACACTTAACCAACAGAGCCACCCAGGTGCTCCATTTATAGATTATTTTTGAAGGAATATAAACATATCAACTTTCCCCAAACTAAATCTCAGAGATCGACTCAAACTGTATACCATGTCAAACATGTATCATCCAGGAAACTGGCAAACAGTAGGCCAACCCACAGAGAAAAAAAGATGAGATAGTATGCATTTCTGTTTGTTACTTAGGGAATTCTCTTTAGTTGTGGGCTACTGCATTGGGTCAGCAAAGTGAACTTATGTTGGGTGTTGTGAATGAAAAAATATCTTGAGCAAAGACGTTGAGGTTCATTGCAGTCTCTAATTCATATAGACAGATTTAAGGGAAGAGAGAGGGGTAATTCTGATTGAATTCAATATTCACATCTAGAGATTTTTTCTTTGTACCATCCCCAATATTTAGAGAACAGGGGCAAGTAAATACAGAAAGAGCTGTTACGCTCAAAACATGTAACAGTCTAGAATACTTAGATATTACTGCTGGGAAGTGAATGTTTATAAACTGTCTTCCTTGAGAGAGGATTCTGCTAGGTGCCAAGAGAGAGCAGAAATGGAAGATGCATTCCTGCCCTCCAGGCACTGACCATGTAATTGAGAACCCAGCCATCTTGAGACAGAGGAGGGTTGGGAGAAAAGGCAAGACAGCAGTGCTGCCCACAGTCACAGCTCTTAAATATGTTCAGTCCTGGCCCAGTGGCCGGATGGGAAGGAAAGTGCCGCCCTGAGATCTAATTACCAGAGACAGAGATGCTCAGGTGTGAGCTGCCTAATTAGGAAAGCCCAGGGCACAGAAGCTCTCATGAGACCGACCAGTGTTAAAGATACTGAAAAAATAATTTTGACAGCAAATTTAAACTCAGATGAACTCCACTAGGAGCTGCAAATGTAGGAATGGAGCCTAGGTTCTCTTAAAAGCAAAAAATCCTCAGCAACAACTACAAAAACTTTGGATTCATTTTTTTCAAGCCAGATTATCATGCTAGTTTCACAGAAGTGTGTGAAAAATGAATGCACATGAATAGGGCCTTTTAAATGCTCATAATTAAGGCAAAAGATCACATAGTTGATAGTTTGGTTGGTGGCGGTAGTAAAAACAGTTGCTCTTTGTGGAATGTATTGGTTGAAAAGAAAAGTTGTATTTTCTAGTTTCCTGCATCGTGAAACTTTTTTTGAATGCAGCTATTTTTTTCTTCAACTATGTTTAATTTCTCTGAAAATAAAAATCTACAGTGCAGTGAAGCTACTTTGCATCTTTTTCAATATGACATTCTCCCCATGTGATTGTACAGAATTCATTTTGCATGGCCCCATACCAAATCCCTCCAATTCCTGTCCTCATATACAGCAGAGCCATGTGGTTCACACATGACGCCAAGCCTGGTAGGCACATAGTGTTGCTGTCAGGAGAAGATGCTTGCTGAGGGGGCTGGGATCCACATTGCACACCATGTCATCCCACCTGCCCTTCCTGTCTGGGGCTAAGGCCACAGGTGCTTTCAGAGCCAAATTGATACTCTTTTGAGAGAAGCATCTGGCTTTTTGGCAGCTCTGTGGAAGTTACCTTGGTCATGTGAGAGTTTCTTCTGCATTTATCACATGTTTTAGATATTAAAAGGATTCCTGGCATTTTAATGTCCCAATTTCCAGGCATGAGGAACATGAAAAAGCTGAAGTCTGTTTGTACTTGCAAGGCCTCTTTGAAATTTGTAGGGAAACAACAACAACAACAACAACAACAACAACAACAACAAAAACTTCCAAGTTGTACCTTACCTACATTCATCGATGGTTTTCGACTGCCTAATTTTACACTTGATCTTAGCCAAAAGGCTGAGAAGCAATGTACTGCCTAATTTTAATATCCCCAAATCTGGTATTTATGCTGGAGAGAAACATCAGTAGGGATTAGAGAGAAGTGGTCTTTAAAAATATTCACTGAGAAAACTAAAATGACATTTTTTCTTAGTTTAAATGTTTCAGAATTCACTAATATTTATTGAACAGCTATGATGTTCCATGCAGTAGGTACCATGCCAGACACAATGTGTATTAGCTTGAGTTGCTATAACAAATAGACCATGGACTGGGGTATTTCAACAAGAGACAGTATTTCTCACAGTTCTAACGGCTGAAGTCCAAGATCAAGGTATCAGGAGATTTGATATCTGGTGAGGTCCCTCTTCCTGGCTCACAGAAGGCTGCCTTCTGGCTGTCCTTACATGGACAGGTGGGAGACAGGGGAGGAGGAGAGGGAGATGTGTCTGGTCTCTCTTTTTATTCTTAAAAGGACACTACAGGAGCTTCACTCTCATGACCTCTTCTAAGCCTAATTACTTCCCAAAGGCCCTACCTACAGACACCATCACGTTGGAGGTTAAGTCTTCAGCATAGAATTTGGGGAAGACACAAATATTCAACCCATAAGATCATGTTAGAAAGTTCATCAAGTTTTTCATTATCAAATTTCAGAAAGCCTTCCCAGTCTATACTGCTCACATTTCCATGTGACCTTTCTTTATTTTGTTGAATAATTTATTCATGTTGCTTATTTTCTTAAATGTTGTATATTCATGTAGTATACCTTCAGCTAACTTTGATTACTTAATCATAATTTAGTATCCAACTGCTAAATATTTTTCTATGTTTCCATTCATTTCTCAGTCATTAGATAGTTTTTCAGGGGTGTGGATTGTCACATCTGTAACTTGCTTTATCCAGCTCCCAGCCCAGCATTTCTTTATGTTACAAACACCTATTGTGGACCTATTTGTGCCAAGCACAGATTCCAGACACTGCACTGAAAGAGAATTGCTTGCCTACTGGAGCTCACATTTTAGTGGGCCAAATAGCAGCTTTCAGATTGAAATATATTTGTGCTATAGAGAAAATAAAATAGGTGATAAGGGACATGGCAGAGGGCGCTTGCAGGTGGAGGGCAGCAGTCATTAGGATGGCCAAGGAAGCCCCACTGATGAGGTGACATTTGACCTGAGATCCGAGAAGTTAACCACATAGAGGTCTTGGCGAAAAGATTTTCAAACAAAGGAAACAGCAGGGATAGGGGCTTTTCTCTTAGCTCATTCATGGGACAAAAAAACAAAGAAAGGCCACGTGCCAGGGGTGGGACGAATGATGGTGAGACAGGGCCGAGGGGTTGGCAAGGGTGTGGGATGGTGTGGGGGTGGCATGAGGTGGGCTCAGAGAGTGGGCATGGGCTGGAGCTTTGGAGGCAATGGTGAGGAATTGGACATTTATTCCAAATGCAGAGGGAAGCTGTGGGAGAGTTGGAAGCAGGAGAAAAATAGGATTTTATTAATGCTGCAGGCTTATTCAGTAAATACCATGATGATAGTAGTATTCATAGTTAGTATGTAATTACATGTAATAACATGTGTACTTCCTATGATGTGAACACTCCTTCTGTGTTTGGTTGAAAACTAAAATGAATGAATAAGTGAATTATATCCCTCTGTGTTTCTAACAGTTTAATATTCATTATTTGCAGAAGATACAGTTTTATCCATGTGTAAGCATAAATTGTTCATTCGAGTAGGGCATGCCAATTTTAGCTAGGGTCTCCTCTTAATTTTGATTGTGTATCCCTTGTGGCTACATGTCAAAATATGACATATCAACATAAGCCAACCTGGATTTAATGAATAGGAAACCATGGAATTTATATGATTTGGGGGCACATGGGTGCTTTTTTAATGCCAATTCCAAGGATAAGTGGCATGGAGGTTATTTGATTAATTGGGCAAGCATAAACTCTAGGTTTGACTGCCTGCCTGTCATCTGAACACAAAACATTGAATATTAGTTGACTTAGCACTCCAGAATTAAAATCATGATACTTCTTTTACTGTGAACAGAATATTTTGCTTAGCTTTACACTGTCCTTTAAATTAGCACTGACAGTACCCTGAATATATAGTTTTTACTTACTAGTGAGATATTTTCCAAGGTGTATTTCAAGAATACTCTGCTCCCCGAAGTTCAAGGGTAGTCATAGTACATAGTACATAGTACATAGTACATAGTACATAGGTTGAACCTATGTACTGCTTTTGTGGAACTGGAGAATACCATATGTTCTGGAGGCGCTTCCTGAATTTCTTTGCTGACATCTTGCTTGGTAGAGCCATCAATCACATATGACTTTTATCCTCATTTGCATTTTGTGCACATTTGCACATAGTTTTAGCTCTGTGTTGGCCTTATTTTGGAAGACCCAGAAACCTGAATTGGTTTAACCATCAAGGTGATAAAGAGGGAGGCAGTAACCCTGATTAGAACCTGACCGGGCTGATGTGATCCTGAGTGCTACCCAGATCCCCTGGGATGATGCGGCTCTTGACCTGATGAGCTGGTGTTGGGTCCGTCCACTTCTCACCTCTAGGGACTAAAAGAAAGACTCTGAGACTTTCCCAATTGGTAATCCAGACCCTTTCACCACCATTAGGAAGATACACCATTAAGACACTCCTAACACATTCAGACTTAATTCCTATGTGTTTTTAAATTCTGAAAGTTCGTGACTTTTTTTTTAAAGTAAACTCTACCCCCAGTGTGGGACTCGAACTCACAACCACAAGATCGAGATTTGCATGCTCTATCAACTGAGCCAGTCAGGCGCCCCCATGAAAGTTGGTGACTTTTTGGGGCGCCTGGGTGGCTCAGTCGGTTAAGCGTCCGACTTCGGCTCAGGTCATGATCTTGCGGTCGCTGAGTTCAAGCCCCGCATCAGGCTCTGTGCTGACAGCTCAGAGCCTGGAGCCTATTTCAGATTCTGTGTCTCCCTCTCTCTCTGACCCTCCCCCCTTCATGCTTTGTCTCTCTCTGTCTCAAAAATAAAAATAAACGTTAAAAAAAATAAATAAAAAAAAGAAAGTTGGTGACTTTTCAACGTTTATTTATTTTTGGGACAGAGAGAGACAGAGCATGAACGGGGGAGGGGCAGAGAGAGAGGGAGACACAGAATCGGAAACAGGCTCCAGGCTCCGAGCCATCAGCCCAGAGCCTGACGCGGGGCTCGAACTCACGGACCGTGAGATCGTGACCTGGCTGAAGTCGGACGCTTAACCGACTGCGCCACCCAGGCGCCCCGAAAGTTGGTGACTTTTTAAGAAGCTCAAAAATAAAATTTAGTAGTTGTGACAAATACTCATAGCCCTTGATAGAACCTATCCTGCAGATTTTAATGTTTTGTTATTAATACCAGTTTTTCTTTCCTTGCTTGATTGTATTCTCTTATTTGAATAATGTTTTACAGTGCAGGAGCAATTTCTTATTTTGTCTTTTCAAAAATACAAAAGGCATACAGAGTATAGCATTATTATGGCCACCTGTAGATAAAGACACTCATAGTATTTCTGAGGTAGATATCCAGCAGGCTGTGGGACTAGGTGCCATCCCAGATGTGCGGCCATTGAGCATTGTGTTCCTACCACCATTCCATGCTGCCTTTGCTAAAGGCCAAAGTCAATGAAGTTTAACTCTTTCCAGTTTAGGAGAAGGCATAGGATAGTAAATATTAATCTGTAGTGTTTTAAGATTTCTTTCAGAGTGCTTTATTAGGAAGTTCACGAGATCGGAAGGATACAGTCCTCTTCAGGATTAGGAACTATTTTTGTTGAGTTTGAAGTTTGTCTTTTTTAGAATTCATAGACTAGAATTTGATCTGATTTGGTTCTTGCTGTATTCTGTTGAATTGAGGCCACATAGAAAGATTGTTGAATCAGATGGAATAGTAGTAGGAGGAAAAGGTAAAGAGAGGTTGAACACTTTTTTTCTTATACATCTTTATTTTGTATTTCTCACTGAGAGAAATACACTGAGCTCTCACTGAGAGCTCCCCACTTTGCTATTTACAAATCGTAATAACAGGGGGAAAAAGACAAGGTTAAGAAACTTGCCACAGTATGAGACAGACTGCAATCAGAACACAGTTCTGACTCCATCATAAAGCATATTTCCCAACTGATTGAGGTTTTCACCCGTTAGTACTCCTTGTTCTCCTTCGAGGGTTTATCCAAGTGGGGCTCTTTCATCTGAGGGGATCTGTCCCATCATCACTCAGTCCAGCTTCCCAGCTGGCCTGGCAAAACACTTTCCCAAGCCCTGAAACTGTGTTTTCTAACACTGCTTTCACTTGTGATTGTCCATGAGAAAATCCTTTGAAGACAAGGCAGGCCTGTAAGTACCAGGTGAATGAAGCAGGTGCTTCAGCACCCCAGCTCTGCGTGCTCTTGCCAGGCAGGTGTGTCAGACCTGGTGATGCTGACACCAGTTTTAAGCACTGCCTCAACATCCTGCTCTCATCAGGGGTTCATGGTGGTCCTCTGGTGTAACTGATAAAGATGTAAAACTAGGACATTTTCTCCTGCTGTGACTAGAAAAGGGACTGTAATATATTGTTTTCCCTTACTTGTAAGAGGGAGGTCTCCAAGAGCATTTGGAGCATTTGCAACTCAGTGATGTATATTGGCCGAATTAGGAAAGTGATTGCATCTCAGCTAGATTGGAGTCTTTCTCCGAGCAAAGGAATGCTGTGATCATTGGGGTGGAGCTCTTTGTGTGGAGTACAGTATCAGGGACACAGGGAAAATGGCACTCCAAGTAATTTGTTGAGTTTTCTTTCTTTGAGGATGTTATAGTTGATGAAAGAGGTTGAAAGCAACAATTGTCATAGTGCTTAATGACACTGGCACACAGGGTCCAAATGGCTACAGATTTAGAAAAGTTCAGCAGAGAAAATGAGGACAGAGGAGCATGTAGGGGAGGTCAAGAGAGTGTGGTCAGGGAACGGAAGGTTTCTGTGAAAGAATGACAGGGTTGTGAGGAAAGGGGAAGGTTATGGGTCATGCAGGTAGATGAAATTCTGCTTAGGAAGCATGGCATATACAGTTCCTGGGGTTGAAATGGTCAGTAGCACTGAGGCAGATGTTTGCTAGGCTGAAGTATTATAAATCTCCATGTTTGAGATTTCTGTGAAATAGAACAGTTGAAATGAAAACTGAATTTAACAAACATTTATTCAGTGCCCCTTTGAGCTAGGTATCGAGGCAGATTCTGGGGAGAACAAAGAGGAGTACCTGCCCCAGAATTCACCCTCTCCTGGGGGAGAGAGAAAATGAAAACTAATCTGTGCCGGATGTGAGCCCAAGGCACCTGGAACAAGGAGGAGGCAGCAGTCAGCCATGTTAGAGACTGCTTCCTAGAGTAGGGGAATCTTCCAGCAGAACTAACAGCGAATAGGATGTGGGGAGAGACAGAAGAGGAATTTCAAGTTAAGCAAGAAGGTTAGCAAAGGTATGTGTGTGAAAAGGAACACGATGCATTGGGGAGCAGTCCCAGGTATCTACATTGTGGACACACACAGGTAACGTACGTAGAGCTAAGGAGGGAGGCAGGTAGGTCATCACCAACGGGGAGAGCCTTTTATGTCATGCTAAGGCTTCTGGACATCCTCAGGTCTCATAGACAATATTTGAAGGAGTATGAATTTGATAGGATAGCTACTGGTTGCTAGGAAGCCATTGTGGATTTTTGAGCAAGAAAGTGATGTAATGAAGGTGGTGTTTCATTTAGTTAATTTAAAATGTAAACACTGTTATAATAGTTTTCTCTCATAAAAGTAAGATAGATTAATTTCAGAAAAATTCAAATGTAGAAAAGCTATAAAGTAGACATGTTGCATAATCCCATGACCCATTGATAAAAATTAAACTATTTGAATGCTTTGTTACATTACAGTCTTTTCTATGCATAGATGTGGCATTGGTAAAATCATGGGAAGAGTTTAGACCGGTATCTAGCCTCCTTTTCCCCCAACCGCAAGCCGCATGATGTCTTTCACTTGCTCTTTCCAATGCTTATAAAATACATGAGAAATAACATCAAAGCTCCCTTTGTATTATTAATCCACAAAATGGTTGAGATTGTTTACTCTTTTGTGCCTTTCTGTAAGTCACTTTCTGCTTTTTGCAGCTCTTCTCCTTTTGATGTGTACACACTTGTAAATTGTTTTTGTGGGGGTGTTTTTGATATCTCCAGATTGTTTTCAATTCAAGGAAAATTTAAGTCAATTTGACTGATGCTGGAAGGCTGGAATCCTGGAAGGAATGAAATAAGGTGCTACATTGTCTCTTTGGCTGAAATCTGTGGGAACAAGACTATATGACACCCCTAGTGTGGTGGGAGAGCAGGCAGGGCGTAGGTAGCCTCACCCAGCCGAAGTGTCCATGGGTGGGTCTGCTGTGTCCTGTGTCCTCTGGAGGCTGGTGATCCTTCTCCACTCCAGTCTTGGACTTCACTGCAGAAGAATTATTCCTGTCTTGTATTTGCCTTTCTCTCTCTCTCTCTCTCTCTCTGTCTCTCTCTCTCTCTCTCTCTCTTTCATTTTTCTCTTCCCTTAATGACTTGATGAAGAACTTTTTGGGGTGAGGAGAAATATAGCCTAGAGTTTTATAATTGAAATGCTGACTTTGAAAGTATTTCTTCTGCCCAAGCCATTTCAGAGTCTACAGAGGCCCAGATCAAACAATTACAAAACAAAACAAAAACCCGAAAACACTCAGAGTTGAAGTTGAGAATGCCGTTCTTGACTTTCTCACCAAGTTATATTTATAAAATGTGTACATTCAATATATTTGCCCCTTCCCCTCATCTTTGAATCATAGTGAGTAGAGTTTTGAATCTTCCATTTTTGCTAATATTGTAAGCATTTATCATGATATATCTTTATATTTTCCTTGAAAATAGATGCATAATATCCAGTTACATGAATGAACCATAACTTGTGTAAACATCCTTCTATTGGATATATAGGGTTTTTTTTCCTCTTAATATTTTCTCTTAATTTAGAAGTGTTCACTATTGATACTAATATTTCTCTTAACATGAACATGTGCAATGGTGAACATTCTTTTATAGAAGTCACTGTACATATTGCCAATAATTCCTGATTGGAGGATGTGAGCTTTAATATAGTTCTTGATATCTTGCCAAATTTCCCGTTAGAGAGATTTGACCTGTTTTGCTAGCAGCAGGAACATACGAAACCTCCTGCTGTCCTGTACAGTTGTCTGCATTGAGGGTTATACTTTTTAGTTCTTTGCCTCTTTGGTAGGAAAAAATCGTATTTCTTTATTGTTTATTTTTTTCTTTTCTTTTTTCCTTTTTAAAAATTACTGACAATTTTCAATTTTTTTTACATGTTTAGTTATTTTTATTTCTCACCATCTTTTATATTTTTTGGCCACTTATTGTTCATGCCCTAACTCACTTTTATCTGATTTTTAAGAAACCATTTCCTATATTTATAAAAAAATCTTTGTCTGTAGGCTAAAACTATTACCCCCTTTTCTTATATGTTTTATATCTTTTCCCAGTTTATCTTTAATCTTTTGCAGATAAATTTGTGGAGATTTTATGATGTGTAGAAGTGTATAATTCTACATGATCAAATCTGTCCTTTTTTTTTTTTTTTTTGCATTCTCTTTCATTGCTTTAATGATTAGGAATGCCAGCCCCTTCTAAGATCACATAAATGTTTATTTATATTTTCTTTTTGTTTTATTGTTGCTTCATTTTATTTTTATTTTAATTAATTAATTAATTTATTTATTTATTTATTTTAAGAGAGAGAGAGCTCGCATGTGCAAGAGTGCGTGAGCAGGGGAGAGAGGCAGAGGGAGAGGGAGAAAGAGAATCCCAAGCAGGCTCCACGCTGTCAGTGGAGAGTTGGACGTGGGGCTTAATCTCACAACCTGTGAGATCTGACCTGAGCTGAAATCAAGAGTCTGACACTTAACCGACTAAGCCACCCAGCTGCCACTATCGTTGATTCATTTTAAAACAATTATTCTTCAAACTGTTAAAAATTTATTTTTGAATATGTTATGAGTAAGATAAAACACTTTCTTTCCCAAATACTGTCCTTGTTATCCTCAAACCCCAAAGTGGATCTATAATGATACATTGTTAAGTTTTTACAAAGCTGGTAAGATCATAATGGCCTAGGGCAATATGTGGGAAAATCCTAGAATTATTAAATAGAAGGAATTGAATGTAGCTGGTGAACAGCAGGCACTTCAAGCCTAAGGCATTGTGAGAATGGAGGCGCCATCCGTGTTAATGGGCAATTCATGGTGGGGGAGACCATCGTCAGGAAAGAGTTTGATAAATTTTCTTCAGCACTTTATTTTTCAGAGCCCTCATACACACGTTCATTTGTTTTTAATGTTTATTTATTTTGAAAGAGAGAGAGAGAGAGAGAGAGAGAGAGAGAGAGAGTAGAGGAGGAGCAGGGAGAGAAGGAGAGAGAGAGAAAATCCTAAGCAGACTTGGTTCTGTCAGCACAGAGCCCCTTGCAGGACTTGATCTCACGAACCATGAGATCGTGACCTGAGTGGAAACCAAGAGTCAGATGCTTAACCAACTGAGCCACCCAGGCTCCTTATACATATGTTCAGTTTTGATTAGAACCATATCAGTGGTCTCTCTCAGTGGACTACACATCTTCTTGAGCAAAGATGTAGTAGATTAAGTGGATCAAGGGACAGAGGAAAAATCTGGGTTTTTAAAACTGTGTGCCTTGAAGTTCCCTCCACATTCCAAGTATGCTTTACTCACAACTCACCTTTGTAACATACTTTATGAGTAACAGATAACTTTCATACCTATTAGTTCACTTGGTTCTCAGAACAACCCAGTGTCGAAGGCATGCATATTATGTCTTTGTTTCTAAAGATCTGAAAACTTATTAGACATTAGGTGCCTAAGGTCACACAAAGAATATATGTTTTCCTGCTCTTTCAGTGAGTAAATGCTCATCAAGCACCCGTGGTATGCCAAGCATTGTCAGGTACTGAGGATACATAGAAAGAAGAGTTCTTAATTGAAACAAGGAAGAATCAGACTCTTTTCCTTAGACTTCATTTTTTTAGAGCCAGGACTTGGTGCTTGCCAATACCCATCCATTAAAGTAAAAGAAAACTCACATAAGACAATTAATGTGACTGACACTGAATACTTCATACATGGTGAACTTGAGTGATCTGGATGGAATGGGGGAACTTGAGTGATAATTAGGTCAACGTATTATGTTGTTTTCTGCTGTGGTATGCAACGTATACCTTTTTGAAGCTCTTTTTATTGGTACTAGATCAAAAGCCAGGTAATTTGTTGGTTATTTATTATGTAAAGTGTAATTCAGAGTCACTCAGTCTCTTCCTTTAAAGAGAAATGTTTTTTTCTTCGTTGATATTCATGATATAAGTGTCCAGCACTACCATCTCTAGAAAGTTTAGTGTTTGCAGTGTAAAAAATAAAAAGAAAATGGGGCGCCTGGGTGGCTCAGTCGGTTGAGTGTCCGACTTCGACTCAGGTCATGATCTTGTGATCTGTGAGTTCGAGCCCCATGTCGGGCTCTGTGCTGACAGCTCAGAGCCTGGAGCCTGCTTCAGATTCTGTGTCTCCCTCTCTCTCTCCGCCCCTCCCCTGCTCATGCTCTGTCTCTCTCTCTCTGTCAAAAATAAATAAACATTAAAAAAAATTTTTAAAAGAAAAAGAAATAAGAAAAACTGGATTTCTGTGGCCTTTCATTGTAAGAGGAAAAACTAGTTACTCTAATGATTTTTTTTTTTTGAATTCTAAATTGAAAAAAAAAATATTGCTGTATTGGAAAACCAAAGGTGGGAATGAGTTTGTTCAGCTGATGTTTCTCAGTTTAAATTTCTTTTTTTTTTTTTTCAACGTTTATTTATTTTTGGGACAGAGAGAGACAGAGCATGAACGGGGGAGGGGCAGAGAGAGAGGGAGACACAGAATCGGAAACAGGCTCCAGGCTCTGAGCCATCAGCCCAGAGCCTGACGCGGGGCTCGAACTCACAGACCGTGAGACAGTGACCTGGCTGAAGTCGGACGCTTAACCGACTGCGCCACCCAGGCGCCCCTCTCAGTTTAAATTTCTATGTTTAATTCTTTTTTTTTTGCATTTAAGTCTATATATGTATATTAATTCTATTGTTACATATGTATATTTTGTATGTAATGCCACTTTATATTTCCATTTCATCTTACATTGTTACTCTTGCTTTTATGTGCTCCAATAAAGTCATTGTTTCTATATGTGTTTTCTGATTGACAAGTTGAATAAAGAAATTGATTTTCTTTGGCGTAAAACTAAGTATCGAGTCACGCAGGAAAGCCTTTGGAAAACAAATAGAGCAATCCTTTTGTCAATGCTAATATTTCAGTTTTTCAAGCTACTTGCATGACTAGAGTGATAACCGATCTTAGAACAAGCATTTGATATTGATTTGCCAGTCTAAAGTAACAAGTTACTGCTTCACTTCTTATCAAGAATTAAATCAAAAATAATTCGGTGCCTTATAGAATATGTACCTTGAGAATTCTCTTGCATGATTTATGTGCTGCAGTGTAGCAAGGATAAATGTTGAAGAATCATATGACTTTAGATAAAGGTTGTATATTATTACTACATAACTTTATTATATAGTAAATCTTAATTTGATATACACAAAAAGCTATTGCAGAGGTTCTTAAAAAGTTGGGCACATTATATTATAAGAATTTGCATCTTTTTTTATTAATCCTGATGAATTCATAGCCCATAAGGCTTTTATTGTCCAATAAAAATCCCACATGGGAAATACTGATTTGCTTACAAAACATAGACTTTTTTGCAAATCAGAATTGATTATCATTCAAAGCTGATATTAGAAATAAACATTCTATATTGTTTCCTCTTCTCAAAATTAAAAAATGAGGTTATAATTAGGTACTCTGTGTTTCATATGAAAGTCAGATAGTATTTTTTTTTTTTGCATATTTTAAATTTATTTCCAGAATTTACCATCTGGTAAAATGGTTTGAGTTAATTTCAGATAGTTGCAAGTAACTCAGATGTTTCATACAGAATTAACAATTCATGTATCCCATATTTGCGTGTGTGAGTATATATGCAATATGCTTGTTGTATCTCAGATATTTAAAATAAATCCAGAATTAATATTGGATCTTTTTATTCTAACTCCTCGTCCTGCCCCAAGGCCATAGAATTTTTTTTTTTTTTTATAATTTAGGTCTGTTTTTTGCTTATGTTTCATGTTCATAATGTGTAAATGGGAATGGGGGCTTTTTGTGACAATGACCCCACTCAAGCACCCAAGTGAAGGAAAACTACATCTTTATGCTTCCAGATTTGGTAGGGGAGGAGATATGGATATGTTATATGTGAGGATATGCATACCTGTTCCTAAACGAACTCCTGCCAATTGTGTGTGGATTTGGCAAGTTGGTTCCAAAATATGTCTGACAAATACAGAAGGTCAAGAATATCAAGACAATCTTGAAAAAGAGTAAGGTTGTAGGACTTACAGAGCTGTAGGAATTAAGACATACAGTGTTGGCACAGGGATAGGCAAATAGACAAGTGAAATTGAAAAAGGAGTCCCAGGAACAGAACCACACCTGTGTGAAGACCTGATTTATGGCAAAAGTTGGCACTGCATAGCAATGGGAAAATAATGGTCTTTTCAACTAATAGAGCTGGGTCATTTGGCTTGCTGTATGGAACCAAAATGAAACTGATCACTACATTACATCAAAATCAATTTCAAGTATTTTTTCCCCCTGAGTTGACATCGGTTTCATGCATAGTATGAGGTAGTGGTCAAGTTTTAATTAATTGAGTTGATTAAATCATTGACAGAACAAAGATCATTAAAAGCTTAATAGAATATTGCCAGAATCTCAGAAATCTCTCCTGGGCATCCTTCTGCACATTATTCTTTCCCTTTTTTCCAGAGAAAACTATTGTCCTGAATTCTAACACTAAAGTTTATGCTTACTTGTTTTTGTACATCATACAAATAGAATTAGGTAGTAAGATATTCTTCTCTGTATTGCTTCTTTCAGTCAATATTGTGTTCATGAGGTTTATTTATGTTGCTGGATATAGCTGTAATTCTTAAGAAGTGTGGAATTATGCTGTACCTTCCTAAAGGTAGAGTTGCTATATAAAATATTCGGATTTATTTATTTATTTAGATTAGACTCATAAGTATTTCTTTTATACTTTGGGTTATATTCCAATACTATTTTATTTATTTTCTCATTCAAATTGCTCCAGCTTTGGCTAATGGAAACTCTTTCAGTTGGCTCCTATATCTCTTTGACATATGTCCATTATTGGTGGTAGTGTTCTTGCTTTCTAGTGATACAAGTTGGTTCTGCCCTATCTTGTGTATTTTGTGTGCTAGTCCAAAAATTAGCCATTTCTTCAAGTAGCCCTGGTTCCTTTCTTTGGACAATGGTGTTGGAAACCAAGATCTGAATGCTAGCCATGCTTGTTGCCACTGGGGTATTGATGTTTCTGGGCCCACTCAGCTGACAGAGCAAGGTACGCATGCGCGCGCGCGCGCGCGCACACACACACACACCCACCCACACACACACACACATATACACATATATACATATATATACACACATATTTATAAATATCTCTATATGTTTCCATTTGCATATATATTAATTTGAAGCTAAGTTCAGTCTGTTGCCTCCAGCTCTAACCCATCATCACATGGATTGCATAGGTCATTCTAGCTTCCTCCCCTTCTTATATGAGGGAGATTCCAAGGGTTTTTGGCCAATTGGAAGAATGCAGTTGCTATTTACTGCAGATGGGAAGGACTGCATGGGAGCAAGATTAGGGTGAACTTCTAAAATACTGTTATTCTACTATCAATAACTGGTGACGTGAATTAAATAGATAATATTTTGTTATCTTAAATGTTAATAAAATATGTATAATATCTATAATTGTGAAATAATTTTTAAAAGTCAGATTGCTACTTTCTTTTGTCTTAGATTATGTAGTAAAATACATGTAACATAAATCTACCATTTTTACCATTTTTAAGTGTACAGTTCGGTAATGTTAAGTGCAGCAGATCTCCAGAACTGTTTCTATCTTGGAAAACTGAAACTATATCCATTGAACAGTTCACCATTTGTCCCTCCCCCAGCCTTTGGCAACTACCCTCTGCTTTCTATCTCTGAATTTGACTACTCTAGGTACTTCATACAAGTGGAATCATACAGTATTTGTCTTTTTGTGATTGGCTCATTCACTTAGCATAACATCCTCAAGGGCTTCCATGTTGTATGTATTACTTTGCTAGGATCATGTAACAAAACACCACAGACTGGGTGGCTTAGCAGAAATTTGTTTTCTCACAGTCCTGAAGGCTGGAATTCCAAGATCAAAATGTCAGCAGGTTGGTTTGTTCTGAGGCCTCTCTCCTCAGCTTGCAAATGGTTTCTGTCTTACGGCCTCTTCACGTGGTCTTTTCCCTATGCACAGTCATCCCTGGTGTCCCTCTTGTGAATCCAAATTTCCTTCTCTTATAAGAACACGAGTCAAATTGAATTAGGACCCATGCTAATGACTCATTTTAATTGAATCACCTCCTTAAAGGCCCTGCCTTCAAATATAGTCACATTTTGAGGTACTAGACATTAAGGCTTCAGTGTATGAATTTAGGAGGGACATAGTTTAGATGATAACATTGTTGTATATGTCGAGTGTCAGAATTGCTTCCTTTATAAGGCTGGATAAACTCCATGATATGTATACACCACATCGTTTATCCAGTCATTTGTCATTTGGGTTGTTTCCACCTCTCGGGTGTTATGACTAATGCTGCTACGAACATGGGTATACAGATATCTCTTTGAGACCTTGCTTTCAATTACAAAATATTGTAATTCTATTTTCAACTTTTTGAGGAACTGCCATACTATTTTTTTTCAGTATCATAACTGTGTACCTTCATTTTTAATTTTTTTTTATTTTTTAATATAATTTATTGTCAGACTGGCTTCCATACAACATCCAGTGCTCATCCCAACAAGTGCCCTTCTCAATGCCCATCACCCACTTTCGCCTCTCCCCCACCCTCCCATCAGCCGTCACCTTTTTCTCTGTATTTAAGAGGCCTTTATGGTTTGCCTCCCTCCCTCTCTGTTTGTAACTTTTTTTTCCCCCCATCCCTTCCCCCATGGTCTTCTGTTAAGTTTCTCAAGATCCACTGGGGGGTAAAATGCCGTACTGTTTTCTAATGAAGCTGTACCCATTTTACATTCCCATCAACAACATGCACGGGGTTCCAGTTTCTCCACACCCTCACCAACATTTGTTATTTTCTTTTTTTTAGAGTAGCCATCCTAATGTGTATGAAGAGTGTGAAGAGTCAAACATACCAACTAAAAACAAAGGAAAAAGAACATTTTATTTCTTCTTTTTCTCAGGAATAACCAACATTAACATCTTGGTATTCTTTTAGATTTTTTTCTATGTATATATGTATGTGTGTGCGCGTACACACACACACTTTTGTATAATTTAAGAAAACTTTGATCATTTGCTTATGTAATTTTTATCCTGGTTTTTTTTCCCATTTAACATTACATTATGAGTATTTCCTGCATCACTAAGTATTATTGAAATACAGGAGTTTTAATGGCTACAGTAAATTATGATTTAATTATTTTCTGACTTTTGCACATCAGGTTGTTTCTAGTTCCCCATCTTGTATACAATTCTCTGATGAAAATTCATCTACGTAAATCTCTGCGTTTCTGACAGTTTCCTTTGGACATATTCCTAGGGAGATATTAGCAAGGTTCTGAATATGTGTTACAAAATGCAGAATTGTTTTCTGGAACTTGGTTCTGATCTAGGCTTCCTCCAGCCACATGTCACCCAACACTTACCAGAATTGAATATTAATTTTTAACTCACTTAAAATTATTTTTCAAATTGGATAGGTAAAAATTGTTTCACTTTGGCTTTCTTTGCATTTCTTTAATTATTAACGATTCTGTGCAATTGTTATGTATTTATTATTTATCCTCTTGTGAGTTTAATGAGCCTGATAAAATAATTGACAGTGATAGAAAATGGCACATTGAATTTGCAGAATTACCAATATTTTCCTAGTATAAGAAGATGCTATTAGTCATAGCCTTTAATGTTTAAGAATACATAATATGCCTAATATTAATATTAAGAGATATTACATTTATTAATGATAATTTCCTTGTTTTATAAGATGTAAATACTAGCCAGAGATGACTGCTTAAAATATAAATGCTTGAAAGAAATGAGTATTATAATCTGAAGAACAATTCGTTTTTATCTAAAATTCCAACGTTATTACTAGCTTGAAAAAATAGTTAATAAATACTATTTCTCAAACAGCAAGCAAAGTTAGACTAGATGAGAGATGAGGAGACAGTTCTGACACAAAAAGTCAAGAGAGTGCTAATGCAAGTATAAGAGAGGAGAGATTTGGAGGGGAATGGAGTGGACAAGGGAGCAGGATGGACAATTAATCAATTTGTAGCCAGGAGAGTGGAATTCAGAGTTCTTGGGAGGGCTTTGGCAATTAAGCAGATTGCCTCTACCTTTTTTTTATTTTTATTTTTATTTTTATTTATTTTTTTTAATGTTTATTTATTTTTGAGACAGAGAGAGACAGAGCGTGAATGGGGGAGGGGCAGAGAGAGAGGGAGACACAGAATCAGAAGCAGGCTCCAGGCTCTGAGCCATCAGCCCAGAGCCTGACGCGGGGCTCGAACTCACGAACCATGAGATCGTGACCTGAGCTGAAGTCGGACGCTCAACCGACTGAGCCACCCAGGCACCCCTATTGCCTCTACCTTTGAGGTAAATTGTTATTCTCCTATAAATTGAAAGTCTCAGACACCTCTGTACTCAGATTTGTCGTATTGAGGTTCTGTATCTCTCTGGAGCTGTGGGCAAGTTGAGTTCATAAAGAAATGTTTCCATACCTGGTATCAAATGACCTGGTGTTTCTGAGTTATCCCTGGGGATTATGCAGATTATTTGTCTGAAACTGTAAATGCAGGTAGATGCTAGCAGGATGACTATGGTGATTTGTTTGTCTGTTTGTTTGGTATGTGTAAGTCCAGGGTAATTGTTGACAGATTCAGAAAGTCCTTGATCAATGTGGAGTTTGGTTGAATTAAAGTCTACAGGTTAGGTTTGTGGAGAGATCTATTTAGTTCATCCTTGGGGAGGAGGTGTGTGGGGGGTGTGTGGAGAAAATACGCTTGGACTGGTAAGGGGGCCCGGATCCTTGGAGAGAGTCGCATATAAACCTGTGCTATATTTACTAATCATTGCCTTAACTTTACATTTTGCATGTTTATAGATCAGAAAGGGAAAGCAAATTAAAACTGTCAATATTTTAAAAATATAATGCTTTGTATTAAAAAAGTAATGTGCTTGTAAAACATCCAAACTATACAGAAGTCTTCCCACCCCCTGCCACTTCATTCACTTCAGAGATAACTATTTTAAGATTTTCAAATGTCTTTAAAAGCACACATGTTATTTTATGTAAAAGAGATATCATCCATGTTCTTCTACAGCTTATTCTTTTCACTTAATATTTATGTCTTAGATATTTTTCCATGTCTTTTCATTAGATCCCCTCCATCCAATGGTGGCATAGTCTTCCATTGTATGAAATACCATAAATTTTAACCAGTCTCTAAAGAATGATACTTAATTGACTTTAAATTTGTTTTGCAGTTTAAATAATGCTGCAGTGACATCCTAAATATGAATGGTATATTCCTAAATATGAAATCCTTGGGTCAAAGTCAATATTTAATGACAGCCTGTGATGGATAAGGAGTGGTGTTTCTTTCTGTATAGTGGGTATTTTCAACGTTTATTTATTTTTGGGACAGAGAGAGACAGAGCATGAATGGGGGAGGGGCAGAGAGAGAGGGAGACACAGAATCAGAAACAGGCTCCAGGCTCTGAGCCATCAGCCCAGAGCCTGACGCGGGGCTCGAACTCCCGGACCGCGAGATCGTGACCTGGCTGAAGTCGGACGCTTTAACCGACTGCGCCACCCAGGCGCCCCTATAGTGGGTATTTTAATCACCTTCTTTCCAGGCATTAATAATATTTCACCTTGGCAGAGCACTTTAACATTTTTAAGGAATTCTTCGTTCGTGACTTCATTTGCTTCTTACAACCAGTGAACAGTGTATGTATTGGTTTTATTAACCCTGCTAAGGCATAAAATAGGTCTTAACCTGTCTATGGCTGGACCTTACCTGGGTCTCCTCATTCTTGGCCCAATATTAATATCTTTGAAAGTAGTGGAGGATCCTTGGAAGTTGTAGCCCCAGTGGTAGGAAGTATTCTTCTTGTTCAATGGGAGGTTTTGCTATGTCTTCCCTTTTCTTTCTTTCTTTCTTTTCTTTCTTTCTTTTCTTTCTTTCTTTCTTTCTTTCTTTCTTTCTTTCTTTCTTTCTTTCTTTCTTTCTTTC